>NW_027514627.1:0-317310 GCF_048772815.1 Callospermophilus lateralis
ATAACTTCAGAGAGAGAGGTTAAAGATTCATGTAAAGCTGTGAAGGAGGTTTTTAATATCTTTAAGTTTTGGTCTATTACTGCTTCTAATTGGGTCATTTGTTGTGTCCCATGGACCAGGGCAGTGGTTCCTGTGCCCACCCCTGCAGCAACTCCTATTCATAATAGGATGACTAAAGTGAGGGATACAGGTTCCTGGCAGAACCGGGTTGTTTGCCCCCCTATTTGATATTTAAATGTACCTGCGTCATGATAGAGCACTCTGGAAAACATCTGCACCATTACATAATTAATCACATCTGTTGACCATTTTATGAAAACATAAACAATGTTTAAGTGTATAGAATTGTACTGCTGTAGAGATGGACAAGGCAAGGTACCTAAGATAGCACAGAAGACAGGGAAACAGTCTTATTTGGTTGCATCCGGATTTAGAGGGCATTGCTTCTGTTGTAATCAATTAATCTCTGAACCCAAAGTTTAGGTTGTTTCAGAATTTTGTACCCAGCATGTAAGGGAAGGGGCTCAGAAGTTCACAGTCTGCAGAAGTTCACAAAAAGCAGTTTTTGTTTCTGTTTTTTTTTTCCTCTGTTCTGGGAAAGTTAACTTCTTAAGGACACCTGGGAGGGGGAGAGCTTTTTTCTTCTTTTTTTTCTTTTCCTCCCTGCCAGCTGTTACCATGGAGCCCAGTTGGTAACTTCTATATCTTAGAAATGTAGCCATCTCTATGAAGCCCCAGCTCTAGGGCAGAGGCCTTCTTCATATATTTTGTTAAAAACTACTAAGGGGGTGTCTAGCTTAGGAGTGCTGATTTTTCCAGCCAGTGGCCAAGTAGAACAGAGCAACACGAATAGAGGAAGTTTATCTACATTGAACTCTTTTATAGGAACTGTGTTGCTGAAAGGCTTAAAGTCAGCCATGGTGAAGACTTCTGGAGAAGGTCATTTAAGACTTTTCTGTGGGCCTGATACAGAGGGGAAGACAGGAAAGGCAGGGGATGAGAGCAGCTCCGTGGATCTGAGGATGAGGAAAAAGAGATATAAAAGAATTATGGGAAAGGGGTTTGGGATTTTCCTGGCAACAAATCTTGAGCAGTAGAACAGGTAGAGCAGAGGGGAAGACGGGAGTGAGTATCCCAAAAAGCCTGTGAGGGACTTTAAATTCTTAGTAACCTGTTTTCAGTGATGACAAAGCAACTTTAAAGGCCATTTTAATTACATCTTTGATAGGCGTCTGAGGGCACTCCTTAGCTGGTTTGAGCTTTGGGTTAGCTGGTAAGAGGACCTGGTGGGACCCGGTGTGGGCACTGACAGGAGGAGAGAGGAGTGAGTGGGTGGAAGGGTACCTCAGTACCTGCAAGCTCAGCAAGGGGCAATGGTCTGAGAACCGACGGAAATTTGGGTTTTTGATCTAGTAACTGGAGCTGAGAAATCAGGCTGCTGATGTGGGAGTGACAGCAGAGAGTCTGGGGCAGAAGGCTGCGGGTGAGTATCTATTGGAGAAGCATAGTTCAGGATTTGAGCATAGGAGGGAAAAGGCCTACACGTAGGGAAATTTCCTTCCACACTTTTGAGCACTTGTCGAAGTTTAAAAGGTCACACAAAATTTGAGGATCTAGAGACCCTTCTGGTGGCCATCGGTTTTTGTTATCTAACTGGTAATATGGCCAATGCTGTGTACTGAATTTGATGAGGAGTTTTGCTTCCACCAGGTAGCCCCTGTATCCTCACATCCCCATTATTTACAGAAGAAGTTGGCTTTTCCCCCACACAGTCGTGGCTGTTTTTGGCTTTGGTAGTCCGCCAGGCAAACATAGTAATCTAGGCTAGCCAACCTGCATCTGGCTCGCGTGTCCCTACATCCATAATGTTTGTTTCCATTATCTATTGTATGGAAAGTATTTAATGGAATTTTTGGGGATCCTCTTCATCAGGGATTTCCCAATAGGAAAGACGTATAGCCAGCTGACAAATTTCTTGGTGGAGAGATGGCCACCAGGTCCCTAAGTGGGCTGTATGTGCGATAGACCATACTTCTTGTCTAGTAGGATTTGTGATCAGCCATCGCTGCTGAACGGGTTGATGAGGGTTAGGACTACTGGTGACCAATTGGAGAGTCTATAGTCTTATTCACATGGCGAATCTACAATTTGAAAATGTTACCAGTCTTTTTCATTTTTCAGCCAGATTCTGGACAGGGCACAGGCTTGAGATGAGAATTAGGAACCAGGAAGTGATTCCGTCTAACTTTAGCACTGTAGGTGTTATAAGTAGCACCTGGTATGGTCCTGTCCAGCCGGGTTCCAGGGATGACACCTGATGTTGTCTTATGTAGACAAAGTCTCTTACTTGATATAGATGTGGAGTACCCTCTTCAGCAGGTTGGTAGGCAGTGGCCAGCTGTTTCCACAGGTATTGCTGAGTTCCTTCCAGAACTTTAAGTCTGTCAAGCAAGGTGGTGTGGAAGGGATCGTTAGATCTTTGAGTTAGGGTTAGGTCCCTTACTGGAGATGGGGCCCCATAGAGAATTTCATAGGGGGTGAGGTTACACAAAGAAACAGAGGGAGTATTTCTTGCATGAAATAGTGCATAAGGCAGGAGCATAGTCCAATCTTTTATGCTACTCTTTAAGCTTAATTCCGTTTAGGTCTCTTTAATGGTTCTATTTAATTTTTTTACCTGTCCTGAACTCTGGGGTCTATAAGCACAATGTAACTTCCAATTAATCCCCAGGGTCCTGGCTAACCCCTGAGTTACCTGGGCCATGAACGCTGGTCAATTATCAGACCCTATTACCTTAGGCAGGCCGTACCTTGGAAAAATATCTTTCAGGATCTTCTTGACCACCATTTGCGCCTTTTTTTTTTTGGGGGGGGGAGGCTTCAATCCATCCTGAAATATATCTACAAAGAGTAGGAGATATTTAAGTCCATACCATGCTTGCTTAATTTCAGTAAAGTCCACTTCCCAGAATTGTCCTGGTCTGGTTCCTCGTAGGTGCTTTCCTGCAGGAAAGTTGGAAGGGTAAGCATTAACCTATTGACAGACCCGACAGGCTTTTTTTTACCTGTTCAGTTATTTCCTTTCACTGTGAGTCGGTTAGTAGAAAACTCTGTTCTTGATCCTTCAGGAATGCCTGCAATTTCTTTGAACCAAGGTGAGTGAACTGATGTACATTTTTAACGTAGTGTAGGGCTTTCTGAAATTTCAGGCTTTGCTCAGTGAAGTTGAGGAGTACAGTGTCAGTGTCCTTAGATATTATCAAAAGCTTGCTGGATCTCAGGGGTCCATTAGAATTGGGCATCTCCTTTAACAGCGGGTGTAAATGAGAAGTTAAGGACCCAAACACAGGAATCCTTAACCTGCAAAACCCAGCAGTCCCAAGAAACTCTCTGTGTTGTCTGCTGTTAGATGGGGGTGGTTTCTGCACAACCGTTTGATTTCTGGGCTCAGTGAGCCATCGTTTACTGCCCCTAAAGGAATAGCCCAGGAAGATTACTTCTTGCTGGCAAATTTGGGCCTTTTAGGAAGAAGCTCTATACCCGAGTTGAGGAAGCTCACATAATACTGCTTGGGTCCCAGATTCACAGATATCCTTGGTGTTGGGTGCCAGTAGCAGGTCATCCACGTATTGAAGCTGGGTGACTTCGGGGTGCGTAGTTCTGAAGCTGTTGAGATCTCTTTGGAGGGCTTCATCAAAGAGAGTGGGGGAGTTTTTCAACCATTTTGGGGAGTCTAGTCCAAGTTAGTTGACCACACGTTCCAGTTTCTGGGTCTACCCACTAGCAAGCAAACAGCAACTGACTATATTTATGCAGAGGCAAGCAAAAGAAAGCATCTTTTAAGTCCAGAACAGTATACCATTTCCTCTCAGGGTTCAGAGTGATAAGCAGATTGTACGGATTAGGTACACTGGGGTGAATGTCCTACACTCTGTTGTAGGTCTCTCTTATGTCTTTAATGGGGGATAGTCCCCGGCTCCTGGCTTTTTATACTGGTAGCGGGGGAGTGTTTTAGGATGATTGACAAGGCCTTAGGACCCTAAGGCCAGATATTTCTGAATATGGGGCCTTATCCCATCTTTAGCTTTTTTGCTCAGAGGATATTTTTTGACATTGATTGGGGAGGCTGAGGTTTTGAACTCCACTGTTTTTGGAGGTTGTTTCATGGCTAGTCCTAACCCAGCAGTTTTTTTCCAGGCATCTGGGTAATCTGTTATCCGTTTCTGGGGTAGCTTGCCTGTTTGATCAGTCTTGGGGGGTGTGAAGAGTTGCTGTTCATCTTCTACTGACATATTTAAAGCCGTGAATATAGGAGTTTATACTAAAGGATTTAGAAATATCATTTTGGGGCCTTCATGGTTAAAAGTAATTTTGGCCCGGAGCTTGGTGAGCAGATCTCTGCCCATCAATGGGGCCAGGCATTCTGGGATTATTAGGAAGGAGTGATGGATTTTTCCTTTCCTCATGTCCATGGTTTTCTTAGTTGTCTAATTCCCATATTTACTGGTGTTAGCACTTTGAACTAGAGAGCTTTTATTTGATAGAGGGCCCAGTGGGGCCTTAAGGACTAAGTATACTGCCCCTGTATCCACTTCAAAGTTTACTGGGGTCCCCTCCACATCAAAAGTTACCCTGGGTTTATTGGGAGTCTAGCAATCTGGGGCTCAGTGCTCACTTGAATAGAGCAGAGAGCAATGAGAACAGCTTAAGCAGAGCTTATATACTTTCCTTGAAGAGGGCAGGGAGGGAAGCTTATTGATGGGTCAGGGCGAGTGGGCGGTTTGCGTGCAAACAGGTGAGGGTGTACATTCTCTGTTTGGCAGTCAGGGACAGCACATTCTGGGGAAAAAATTAGCAAACAGTCCTCAAGGTTTCAACAGTGTTTTGTTAAGCATACAGAAAAACAGGAAGTGACAAGTACCTATCTTATTAACCTTTCACCAAATCCTAAATGGAAAGTGAGCATGGATTTCTAAAAACATCCATTTCCAGGTTGCTTAATGCTCGCAAATCAATCCTATTGGTGACTACATATTTGTTGCTTTCTAAGATTATATATTCAACCTCAACCCTGTTGAAAATGACTAATACTAACCCTCACTTTATGCTTTTCCTGATTTCCTAATGTCTCCATTGATATCTGCTTTCATACATATTTTCCTGAGTTCATCATTGTGACTGACTCTTTACATGTGCTGAAATTTACATTCACTCTCTATCCGAAACCCTATTGCTACAGAACTTTTGTTCGAAATCCTATACTCACTCTTTTTTCTATACCTACCAACTATCTTCCTAATCCTACCGACTATCCCTTTTTGACTGGAAATTCTCTTTGACAATCAATCATCCAAGGTACAAGGTCCTATGCCATTGTATATCAATTTATCTGAGACATCTGTGCAGAATATAATTCAAAGCTAAGTATCCCAATCAACAGCCCAATGCCCTTCTTGGATTCAAACCTTATCTAGATTTCTGTTTTCATACTTATATTTCACCTATATATTCTCGTAAATATCGCGAGTTCCCAATACCATTGTTCATTCCTCAGTATGATTTCTAACCTAAATCAAACCTGTTATTACTCTAACCATACACTGTACCCTCAAACTAACTGTACAGAAGAGCCGGGAGAGAGTTTGTCTTACAATACAGTAATGTAGGGGCTCTTCCACCTGCTGAGAACATCAAAGGTACAAGCAGAAATGATACCCTGGAGAAGTTGCAGGCAGCTATGAAGGACCTAATAGAGCAAAAGTCATCTTCCATGACAAACAACCTGGTCAGTATTAAGGGATGTGTCTGAATCAGCCTCTCCTTTCTTAATGTAGAGAAGATTGATCAAACCATGCCTGTGTGGAGAGCTGTTCCCAGGTGCCTATGGTTGATATACCATTCTAACTTGTGAAAGTGTCACAGGAAGTAGTGGCAGCCTCCATCTCATGGGAACCTTGGATGAATCTGGTAGGACAAAGTGGTTGCCAAGGCAGTGACCTCATTCAGTTCCTGAAGGAAGTGACCTCACCTCACTTTCCTGGTGATGGAAATCTCTGAATTTGGGATCCAGGAAGCCAGGCACCGAGAGCCAGTCCAAGTCCCAATCCCAGTGGTCTCACTTGTTTGGATTTACCAAGGACAGAGTCAGTCTTCCTTGGTACCTACTGATATGAGGATTGCCAAATGCCTGAAGAGCTCTGAAGAGGGGCCTTTACTGAGAAAGCAGGTAGTGGTTCACCGCTGGCTGTTGACAACTTCACAGAGTTGGCCAAGGAGACCAGATCTGAGACAGTACAGGCCATTTTAGGGGAACATAGTATGGCCCACTATTCAGAGGACACTCCGGATAGTCACAGACCTACTTGAGTTAAGGAGGTGCCTTTGTGGGTGTGGGTGTGAGTTTGTGGTTTTGTCTCATGTTCTGAGAATAGGTAAGAAAGGCTGTTGTTTTGATTGGAGTGGACTGTTTCTAGAAAGTCGTTTGACTAGGCGAGTGCTTCTATGTCTGTGTATCCCACTCTGTCCATGGCTGTAGACATTCGAAAAGAGAATGTATCAATGTATGTGTCCTGTCTAGTGGAAAACTTTCCAGCATTCATCAGGCCTAGTTGATGAATGGACTGTGGCTTTCCTTATGGATGGGCAACACCTACTAACTTCCTAAGTTCCTGTTTTCTTCCTGAATTCTGGCCACTCTCCAGAATAGCCTCATAGTTTTGTGTCCAAGATACATACCACCCCCAAGCTCTGTGACATGGCCATGTACTTGATAGCTATAGGAAATGGGAACATCTTAGAAAACTCAGACATCATTGTGACCAGTAAACGCTCAGTGAAGAACCCATATTTTGGTTCATTTGCTTACCTATTGTTCTGTTGCCCTGAATGTCAGGAAGGTCTTTGCCTCAGGCCACCCCTTTGTGAAGCCTGAATAAAACAGTTTTAAAATGGAAATAAATGGGAATAACTTGTGGTTCTTTGCTTTGGAAAGGGATGTGTTTGAATCAGCCTCCTAGCCCTGTATGAGGTTGTGGCTTAAATTTTCAGCACATGATGGATCTAAAGATAGATACCATGTGTGCAATCAAAACCATAATGGCAAAAATTCAGTAATTGTGGATGAGTCTCTTGCCTTCCTCTGTTAGGTACCTGACCTCTATCAAGTGAGACAGGGATCCTTTTGGTCAAATGAGTTTTTCAAAGTCCTGCAGAGGTGCTTGTGTTTTCTCGTGACTCCAAATCACATAAAAAAATCTATACCTGAGAGTCAATAGTGCTCAAATTGGAGAAGCAGAGCAGTATTAACGGCAGGCCTATTTGATCACTTCTGGTTCACAGGAAGGGTGTCCAGGCCACCCTGACTTTAGGCAAATGAGGGGCAAGGGAGAATATTTTGGACACTGTCTTGGGATGCGTCCCGCATGGAAACCTCCAGCCAGAGTTTATGATGAGTGTCTATATTTAACAAGATGAGGGCCATGTGGGAGTGTTTTGGTTTTAATTGTGGTCATTCGTGTGGCGGTTGGAAGAGATGACTGGATCCAAATGGGCTTGAACTATGGTGTCATTCCCCTTAGAGACTGAGTTCTGGAACTTACCTCAGAGAAATATTGCCATGAATTGTGTTGGGATTTAGGAGGCCACGCATGAGAGTCACCCTTGGAAACTGAGATCTAGGCCCAGTGTCGCTTTCCACAGAGCACTGGGAATCTCAGGAGGATATCACACAATTTTATTCTGAAAAACTTGTCAGACATATTTGATAGTCAAAACACACATGGACCTCAATTGTAGACCTCAATGGGCCTTGCTTCATGTGACCTTTTGGCCACTCTTTGGGAAGCCTTGACTGTGACAGTTCTCCAGAGCTTTCATTGAAATGAGCTTCCTCACCATTAAATAATTTCTGAATGAATTGAAACCCACAGTGTCTCCAACTTCATCCTTGAAAATTGGCTAGATAAATACCATGAAATTTTTGAAATTTCCTTGACCAGGTGGCACTGGAGAACATTTGGATGTCCAGTTGCTGATCATGAGTGTACCAGACAGTGTGTTGATTGACTGGTTTTCATGAAAATGGTGTAGAAAAGAGATGCCAGTCATTTGAAGCCTGTTGAGTAATGGGCCCAGAGCGGGGGTGAGCAAGTGTGTGATAAAACATCTGTGGTGGGGTCATGTGGATCTGCCATTGGCTTCCAAATGGCTTGAGACTGACATGGTGCAGCCAGCAGATCCTGTATGTAAAGACATCTGGTTATATAGAGAGGTTTCAGGGCAATGTTCAAAATCAGGTTTCTATGGTCAAGGGAGCAACCTATGTGGTATACAAGCCCTGTTGGTGCATTCTCCTGCATACCCTGACCCACCACACGTGAAAGAACTTCCTCCAGCCCTTTGTCCCAGTTGAACTCCTTGTATTTCATGAAGCAAATACCAAACTCCGAGTGCAGTATCAAGAAACGTTTTGAAAAGTGGAGGATGACCTAATGGCTTAGCAGTCTACATGGGGAGACACTTAGACCCAGTGGCCATAGTTTACCTACAAAGAGAGAAATCAACACTGCTGCTTCATGTTCATTGGAGAATTATAAACCATGTCCTCCAGGTCACAGATGTGCAGACCAAGCTTTGATTGTCTCACTAGAAAGGAAGCTAAAGCTCCTGACAACAACATATATTTCAAGTGCCCAACCTAGAGGCAGTTTCTCCAGAAGTCTTTAGGCTGGTAAATCTCCATGTTTGTGGAGATTTTACACTTTCCCTTACTTTTGGAAACTCCTCTACCAACTCCAAGGTTGTGAACTCCTGAACATTTTTCATTTCAGATATGCATTCAAAGATTGTCTAACTCTTCTCCTCTAAATGTGTCTTACTTGGGGTGAAGGTAATGTCAAGGCATTGTTCTGAATATGAGTGGGAAAATTTTTGTGTAGCACACATTTGCATACACATTGATTCATTTTACAATTTTCCATTTGAAATACTGAATTCTTGACACTATCTCATACCCTACTAGACTCTGACTACTAATCCTAATATGATGGAGAAAAATACCCAAACAGAATGAAAATACAAGCAGTTTACAGCAGGCATGGTGTATTGTTGGACTTCCTTTTTGCATGATAGAGGGTAGGTATTCTAAATCTACTCAATTTTTAATTGAAATAGTCCTCCATGTGTTTTTAATGTTAACACATATGTAAATTCCTGTCTTCCTTTCTATGTAGCCTACTCAGCACATGTATTTTTATATGCAAATATAGAATCCTACGTGGTCTCACACGTACATTTTTTTGAGTTGGCTGACTGGGCAGAAACAAGTTGTGAGAAGAGATCTCGTAAACGCTGGTGGAACTGAAAATTAAAACTATGGGTGAGCTTCCCAGTAGAACAATTTATACATAAATCCATGTTCAGTAAAATAAATATATTTTCATCTGTGGATGATATATATTACTGATAAATTACGTTTGGCATATATATTGATACTTTTTAATGTATTTTTGTGTTTTTCTGTATATATATATATATATATATATATATATATATATATATATATATACACACACACACACTCTCCAGATTTTATAAAATATGAAATATATGTCTCTTATATACACTCCATCAATTCATTCATGTTCATGTATGTGGATTTATAATCAACTTTTCACAAGATTATTCTCAGAAATATTCATCTACCTGAAATACATATTTGTTTCCCAGTATGAGAACTAACTTCAATCAATGGTGCTTACAAATCCTAATATTTTTACAGTAACAGACCCAGTTTAACATCAATGCAAGTAGATTCCTATGGGACTTAATGTCTATTTTGACCTTTATTTTAATTCAACACTGGTACATTAGTATTTCTTCAGTTTTTGCACATCATAGGACATATATTTCATCCACAAGTTAGCAAATTAATAAGAATTTGTTTCACTTCCTGCTTCAAAACACATGAATTCTTCCATGTTACTTGACTGGTCTTTTCATGAGACTTCTTTCCAAACACATTATTTTCGATTTCCATAATCAATTTTGAAGCTAAACTCACACACTCTTCATGATAAACTATAACATTAATATTACCATTAGATGTAAAACTGGTTGGAATGAATGTATGCATATCAATATAAAATTTCCTGTATATTTTCACATTTCAATTCAATCCATTATTTAAAGTTGGAACCAGTTATGTTATTTATTCACTGTATGGTCTATTAATGCATTATCTCTATATTCATAAACACAGTGTACACCTATTTGTCCCCCCATTACTAATTTGTACCTCTTCAAAATATTGCTCCCAGAAATGGTGGAAGAAATACTGATGTCACCTTATCTATATATACATTTTATCACAGTAATATTCTGGACACAAAAAGCAAAGGTCAAACTCATGATTGTATCAAAGCCTAAATGGAAAGTGAGCATGGATTACCAAAAACAACCATGTCCTGGTTACCTAATGCTCTCAAATGTCAATCCTATTGATGACTACATATTTGTTTCTTCCTAAGATTATATATTCAACCTCAAGCCTGTTGGAAATGTCTAATTCTATCACTCACTTTACACTTTGCCTGATTTCCTAATATCTCTATTGATATCTGCTTTCCTACATATTTTCCCTAGTTCATCATTGTGACTCATACTTCACATATGCTGACATTTACATTCACTCTCTACCCGAAACTCTATTGCTAAAGAACTTTTGGTCCAAATCCTATACTCACTCTTCTTTATAAACCTACTGACTATCTTACTAATCCTACTGACTATCACTTTTTAACTCGATGTTCTCTTCAACAATCAATCATTCAAGGTAAAAGGTCCTATGCCATTTTATATCAATTCATCTGAGACACATGTGCAGAACATAATTCAAACCTAAGTATCCCACTCAAGGGCCCAATGCCCTTCTGGCTTCATATCTTACCTACATTTCTGTTTTCATACTTATATTTCACCTATATATTCTTGTAAATATCACAGGTTCCCAATACCATTATTCATCCGGCAGAGAGATTCCTAACCCAAATCGAACATGTTATTAACCCTAAATATACACTGTTACCTCAATCTAACTTTACAGAAGAGGAGGGACAGAGTTTCTCTTTAAATACCGGAATGTAGGGAATCTTCCACCTGCTGAGAACATCAAAGGTCCATGTAGAAATAATCCCTGGAGAAGATGTAGGCAGCTGTGAAGTTCCCGAGAGAGCAAAAGTCATCTTCCATGGCAAACAACCTGGTGAGGATGAAGGGATGTGTCTGTATCAGCCTCTATCAACTTAATGTAGAGAAGATAGACCAAACCAGGCCTGTGTGAAGATGTGTTCCCAGGTGCCTATGGTTGATATACCATTCTAACTTTTGAAAGTGTTACAGAAAGTAGGAACAGCCTCCATCTCATGGGCCCTTAGAAGTAACTATTTGGACAAAGTTGTTGCCAAAGCAGTGACCTCATTCAGTTTCTGAAGGAAGTGACCTCACCTCACTTCCTTTGTGATGGAACTCTCTGAACTTGGGATCCAGGAAGAATGGCACCCAGAGCCAGTCGCAGTCCCAGGCCCAGTGGTCTCACTTGCTTCAATTTACCAAGGACAGAGTCAGTCTTTCTTAGTGCCTACAGATGTGAGGATGTTCAAATGCCAGAAAAGCTCTGAAGAGGGGCCTTTCCTGAGAAAGCAGGTAGTGGCTCACCCATGGCTAATGACAACTTCACAGAATTGGCCAAGGAGACCAGATTTGAGACACGACAGGCCATTTTGGGGCAATACAGTATGGCCCACCATTCAGAGGACACTCTGGGTAATCACAGAACTACTTGGAGCAAAGGTGGTGCCTTTGTGGGTGTGGGTGTATGTTCATGGTCTTGTCTCATGTTCTGAGAATAGGTAGGAAAGACTGTTTGTTTGGATTGGCGTGGACTGTTTCTAGTTAGTCGTTTTGCAATGCGAGTGCTTCTATGTCTGTGTATCCCACTGTGTCCGTGGTTGTATACATTAGAAATAAGAATGCATCAAAGGATGTGTCCTGTCTAGTAGAAAGCTTCCCAGCATTCATCTTGCCCAATTTATAAATGGACTGTGGCTTTTGTTATCAAAGGGCAACACCTGATATCTTCATAAGTTTCTGTTTTCTTTCTGAATTCTGGACACTCTGCAGAATAGCTTCATGGTTTTGTGTCCAAGATATTTACCACCTAAAAGCTCTGTTATATGGCCATGTAGTGGGTAGCTAGTGTGACCAGGAAAGTCTCAGTGGAGAAACCCTGATTTGGGCTTTTTGCTTACCTATTATTCTGTTGCCCTGAATATCAGGAAGGTATTTACCACAGGCCAATTCTTTGTGAAGCCTGAAGAAAAAAGTTTTCAAATGGAAATGAATGGACATCACCTGTAGCTCTTTGCTTAATTGCTTTGGAAATGGATTTGTCTGAAACAGCCTCTTGGCCCTGTGTGAGGCTGTGGTTAGATTCTCAGCACCTGATGGATCCCATGTGTTCATCCAAAACCAAAATGATCAAAAGAGCAGTCATTGCGGATGAAGTCTCTTGCCTTCCTCTGTAAGGTTCCTGACCTCCATCAAGTGAGAAGAGGGATTCTTTGGGTCAAATCCATTCTTTAAAGCCAAGGAGAGGCAAGCCCAAAGGTGCTTGCATTTTCTCATGCTTCCAATTCACATAAAGAATCTAAACCCCACAGTCAGTCGTCCTCAAATTGGAGAAGCAGAGCAGTATTAACGGCACACTATTTGATCACTCCAGGTTCACAGGAAGGTGTTCAGGCCACCACGACTTTAGGCAAATGAGGGGCAAGGGAGCTAACTTTGGACACTATCTTGTTCTGCATCCCTCATGGAAACCTCCAGCCAGAGTTTATAATGAGTATCTATATGGAAGAAGATGAGGGCCTTGTGGGAGTGTTTGGGTTTTAATTTTGGAAGTTTGTGTGGCGGTTGAAAAAGATGGCTGGCTCCACCTGGTCTTGAACTCTGGTGTGATTCCCTTTAGAGACTGAGTTCTGGAACTGACCTCAGAGAATTATTGCCATGAGTTGTGTTGGGATTTTAGGAGGCCATGAATGACAGTTGCCCTTTGAAACTGAGATCTGTGCCCAGAAAGGCTTTCCACAAGGCACGAGGAATCTCAGCCAGAATATCACATGATTTTATTCTGAAAGACTTGGCAGCCATAGTTGAGAGGCAAAACACACATGATCTCACATTGCAGACCTCAATGGGCCTGGCTTCATGTGACCTTTTGGCGACCCTTTGGGAAGCCTTGCCTGTGAGTGTTCTCCAGAGCTTTCATTGAAATGAGCTTCCTCAACATTTAAAGGTTCCTGAGTGAATTGAAAATCATAGTGCCTCCAACTTCATCCTTGAAAAATGGCTAGAGAAATACCATGGAATTTTTGAAATTTTCATGACCAGGTGGCACTGGAGAACTTTTTGATGTCCAGTTGCTGATCATGAGTATACCAGACAGTGCCTTGATTGACTGCGTTTCTTAAAAATGGTGTAGAACAGAGATGCCAGTAAGTTGGAGCCTGCTGAGTAGTGGGCCTAGAACAGTGGTGGGCAGGTGTGTGATAAAACATCTGTGTTGGGGCCATGTAGATCTGCCATTGGCTTCCAAATGGCTTGTAACTGACATGGTGCAGCAAGCAGACCCTTATATGTAAAGGCATCTTGTTATATGGAGAGGTTTCAGGGCAATGTTCAGAATCAGGATGCTATGGTCAAGGGGTCAAACTATGTGAAATAGAAGCCTGACTGGTGCATTCTCCTGCAGACCCTGAGGCACCACATGTGACAGAACTCCCTCCAGCACTCTGACCAAGTTGAACTCCTTGTATTGTGAAGCAAATAACAAACTCCCAGTGCTCTACTAAGAAAAGTAGAGCATGATCAACTAGCTTCACAGTCCACACAGATTGACCCTTAGACTCCAGTTGCCACAGTTTACCTACAAAGTTAGAATTCAGCACTGCTGCCTCATGTTCATTGGAAAATAAGATACCATGTCCCCCAGGTCACATAGATGCAGACCAGTTTTGATGCTCTCACTATAGAGGAAGCTAAAGCTTCGGACCACAACATACATTTTAAGTGCCCAAACTCAGAGGCAGTTTCTCAATATGTCTTTAGGCCTGCAGAGCTCCATGTTTGTGGAGTGTTTACCCTGTCCCTTACTTTTGGAAACTCCTCTACCACCTCCAAGCTTGTGAACACCGAGAATATTCCATTCCAGATATGTATTCACAGATTTTCTAACTCTTCTCCTCTAATTGTGTCTTATTAGGGGAGAAGGTAATGTCAAGGCATTGTTCTGAATGAGAGTGGGAAGATTTTTGTATCACACATATTTGCAAACACAATGGGTTTATTTTCCTATTTTCTATTCGAAATAATGAATCTCTGACACTAATCCATAACCTACTAGACTCTGACTACTAATCCTAATATGATGTAGAATAGTAACCCTAACAGAATGGAAATACAAACAGTTCAGAGAAGGCATGGTGTATACTTGGACTTCCCTTTTGCATTATATGGGGTTGGAGTTATAAATATAGTCAATGTTTATTGAAATATTTCTCCATGTGTTTTTAACGTTAACAAATATGTGAATTCCTCTCCCCTTTCTCTGTCACCTATTCAGCACATGTATTTTTATATGCTCATATAGAATACTACCTGGTATCACACAGACTTTCTTCTGAGGTGGCTGACTTGGCAGATACGAATTGTGAGAAGAGATCACTCCTCCTAAACCCTTTTGGAACTGAAATTTCAACCTATGGGTGAGCCTCCTAGTTGAACAACATTATACATAAATCCATTTTCAGTAAAATGTATTTTTTTGGATAAGTGAAGGATATATATTTCATTTTGAATTTCGATTGGCATATATATTGCTACTTTTTAATGTCTGTGAGTGTGTTTCTGTGTGTATATATATATATATATATATGTATATATATATATATATATATATATATATATATATATATATCACTCTCCAGATTTTTCAAAATATGAAATATATGTGTCTTATTATACACTCCCTAAAATCATTCATATTCACGTATGTGGATTTATAATCAACTTTTCACAAGATTATTCTCAGAAATTCAGATTATTCATTCACCTGAAATACATATTTGTTTCCTAATACTGAAAACTAACTTCAGTAAATGCTGCATACAAAGCATAATATTTCATCATTGCCTGATGGCCACGAATAGAGTGCATCACACCCAGTGTAACGCGCCACTGCACAGGTGAATAACGAGATAGAACCACAAAAAACTATCTTGTTAAGAACTTACAGCAAAATGGGGGTGCACCAAAACCTATAAGAAAGATTTTTAGCACTGAGATCTGGTAATTGGGTCTGAAAAACGAGCCAAATGTGCAACCGGAGATCCGGTCTGACTGATCCTCAAAACAATAGAGTGTCTGGGTTCCAATAGACACCCTCCACACCCAACAAATGACAGGCCCAGAATACAGATTGAACTGCAGAGAAGCATCACTCAGGGGAAATCTAGTCTAGCAGGAGAAACCAGGACTAGCAGGAGAAACCAGGGGACTAGAGGCCAGGCTCTTGTGACTGGGAAGCTGGAGAACACAGAAGCGCAGGTGACAGTCCACCTGCTGTCCGCGTGACTGGGCGTCTGGAGAACACCGAACACCGGCGCGCAGGAGACCGACTGCGCCACTGGGTGGTTAGTGATTGCCCACCCGCCAGTGACCTAGAGCTGAAACCAACTGGAGACAGTCCAGTTCCATCCCCGTATTCGAACATTTCGGCAAGGAGCCTGGGCCCGCCAAAGCAGAGGGGTGACGTCACTGGAGCTCGGCCTTCGGAATTCCCTACAAGTGGAATCCACTTTAGCAGGCATAGTCTACCAACACAAAGGAGAGACAACAGAGATACACAACACCGAAACAAATCTATAGAATAAAACAGAAACACAGCAATCAAATAGAGCTGGAAAGTAACATGAGCATCATGAAAAAACAAGGGAAAGAAAGGAGTACAAACAATGCAGGACAACTTAATTCTACAGGAGGACCTAGAAACATCAGAAACAGGGATAGGGAAAGAACTTAAGGCATTCCTAACTCAGATGGAAAGGAATATTAGAGAAGACATGAGGCAGCAAGTCCAAGCAATAAAAGTATATTTTGAAAATGAATTAAACAAACAAACTCAAATGGCAAACAACGAGCTTTACCAGGAGATAGAGATCTTAAAAGAAATCAAACAGTAATACTAGAAATGCAGAAAAGTATTAACCAAATTAAAAACTCAAACGAGAATATTACAAATAGACTAGATCAAGCAGAAGTCAGAATATCAGATAATGAAGACAAAGTTTATCAACTTGAAAAGAATATAATCAACACAGAAAAGAGGCTTAAATCCCACTAGCAATCTATTCAAGAGATATTGGATGTCATAAAAAATGAGAGTCATTGGGATAGAAGAAGGCATAGAGATTCAAACCAAAGGAATGGAGAACATATTAAATAAAATAATTCTAGAAAACATCCCAGAGATGAAAGATGGATCGGATTGTCAAATCCTGGAAGCCTACAGGACCCCAAACATTCAAAATCATAATAGACAAACTCCAAGACATATAATTATGAAGATAGCCAACATACAGAACAAGGAGAGAATATTAAACACTATAAGAGAAAGGAGGCAGATTACATTCAGGGGAAAACCAATTAGGTTAATGACTGATTTTTCATCACAGACTTTGAAAGCGAGAAGATCCTTGAACAATGTATTTCAAATGCTGAAAAATAATGGATTCCAACCAAGAATACTGTATCCAGCAAAATTAAGGTTCAGATTTGAAAACGAAATTAAAGTCTTTCACAATAAACAAAAGCTAAAAGAATTCGCAGCCAGAAAACCAGCACTGCAAAGCATTTTGAGCAAAATACTACAAGAAGAGGAATTGATAAATAGTGCCGAAAACTAACAGCAGGAGGTATCTCAGTAAAGGGGGAGGAAAATAACCAAAAAAGTAAAAACTAGCCAAACTAAAACATAATAAATAAATAAACATGATTGGAAGAACAAATCATATTTCAATTGTAACCTTAAATGTTAATGGATTATATTCACCAATCAAGAGAATGGGCTAGTAACCTGGATCAAAAAAAATAAATCCAACAATATGCTGCCTTAAGGAGACTCATATGATAGGAAAAGACATACACAGGGTGAAGGTAAAAGGTTGGGAAAAATCATACCACTCACATGGCCCTCAGAAGCAAGAAGGAGTGGCCATACTCATGTGGAATAAAATCAACTTCAAACCTAAGTTAATCAAAAGGGATAAAGAAGGACACTATATTCTGTTAAAAGAAACCATCCACCAACAAGACATAACAATTATGAATTTGTATGCACCAAGCAATGGAGCTGCAATGTTCATAAAACAAACTCTCCTCAAGTTCAATAGCCAAATAGACTACAACACAATAATTATGGGTGACTTCAAGACACCACTCTCGGCATTAGACAGATTCTCTAGACAAGAACTGAATAAAGAAACTATCAAACTCAACAGCACAATTTGTAACCTAGACTTGAACGACATATATAGAATATATCAGCCATCATCAAGTGGATACACGTTCTTCTCAGTTTCACATGGATCCTACTCAAAGATAGACCATATATTATGCCATAGGGCAATTCTTAGTAAATATAAAAGCATGAAGATTATACCATGCACTATATCTGATAATAATGGATTGAAACTGGAAATCAATGATGAAAGAAGGAAGGAAAAATCCTACATCACATGGAAAATGAACAACATGCTACTGAATGATCAATGGGTTACAGAAGACATAATGGAGGAGATAAAAAAAATTCTTAGAGACAAATGACAATACAGACACAACATACCAGAATCGATGGGACACAATGAAAGCAGTTTAAGAGGGAAGTTCATTTCTTGGAGTTCTTTCCTCAAAAAAAGAAAAAAATCAACAAATAAATGAACTCACACTACACCTCAAAAACCTAGAAAAGGAAGAGCAAAACAACAGCAAATGTAGTAGAAGACAAGCAATAATTAAATTTAGAGCAGAAATCAACAAAATTGAAACAAAAAAAAATTAAAAAATTTGATAAAACTAAAAGTTGGTTCTTTGAAAAAATAAATAAGATTGACAGGCCCACAGCTATGCTAATGAAGAGAAGAAGAGAGAGAACTCAAATTACTAACATACGGGATGAAACAGGCAATATCACAACAGACACTACAGAAATACAGAAGATAATTAGAAAGTATTTTGAAACACTATATTCCAATAAAATAGAAGATAGTGAAGATATCGATGAATTTTTTAAGTCATAAGATCTGCCCAGATTGAGTCAGGAAGACACACGCAATTTAAACAGACCAATAACAAAGGAAGAAATGAAAGAAGCCATCAAAAACTACCAACCAAAAGAAGCCATGGACCGGATGGGTATACAGCGGAGTTCTACAAAACCTTTAAAGAAGAATTAATACCAATATTTTTCAAGCTATTTCAAGAAAAACAAAAAGAAGGAGCTTTTCCAAATTTATTCTATGAGGATAAATCACCCTGATCCCGAAACCAGACAAAGACACTTCAAAGAAAGAAAACTACAGACCAATATCTCTAATGAACTTCGATGCAAAACTTGTCAATAAAATCCTGGCGAATCGAATACAAAAGCATATCAAAAAAATTGTGCACCATGATCAAGTAAGATTCATCCGTGGGATGCAACGCTTGTTGAATATACGGAAATCAATAAATGCCATTCACCACATCAATAGACATAAAGACAAGAACCATATGATCATCTCAATAGATGCAGAAAAAACATTTGACAAAGTTCAGCATCACTTTATGTTCAAAACACTAGAAAAACTAGGGATAACAGGAACTTACCTCAACATTGTAAAAGCTATATATGCTAAACCTCAGGCTAGCATCATCCTGAATGTGGAAAAACTGAAGGCATTCCCTCTAAAATCTGGAACAAAACAGGGATGCCCTCTATCACCACTTCTATTCAATTTAGTTCTTGAAATACTAGCCAGAACAATTAGACAGACAAAAAAAATTAAAGGCATAAAAATAGGAAAAGAAGTATTTAAATTATCGCTATTTGCAGATGTCATGAAAATATATTTAACAGACCCCAAAGGGTCTACAATGAAATGGCTAGAGTTAATAAATGAATTCAGCAAAGTGGCAGAATATAAAATTAACACGCATAAATGAAAGGCATTCCTGTATGTCAGCAACACAACTTCTGAAATGGAAATGAGGAAAACCACTCCATTCACAATATCCTCAAATAAAATAAGATACTTGGGAATCAACCTAACAAAAGACGTGAAAGTTTTATATACTGAAAACTACAGAACCCTAAAGAGAGAGAGAGAAGAAGATCTTAGAAGATGGAAAAACAAAAGACCCAGAATAGCAAAAGCAACTCTAAACAGAAAATATGAATCTGGAGGTATAGTGATACCAGAGTTCAAACTGTACTAAAAGCAATAGTAACAAAAACAGCGTGGTACTGGTAACAAAATAGGCAGGTGGAACAATGGTACAGAATAGAGGACACAGAAACCAATCCTCAAAATTACAACTTTCTTATATTTGAAAAAGGGGCTAAAAGCATGCAATGGAAGTAGGATAGCATCTTCAAACAATGGGGTAGGGAAAATTGGGGAAAGGTGGGG
This sequence comes from Callospermophilus lateralis, assembly GCF_048772815.1. Taxonomy (NCBI): domain Eukaryota; kingdom Metazoa; phylum Chordata; class Mammalia; order Rodentia; family Sciuridae; genus Callospermophilus; species Callospermophilus lateralis. The sequence goes on from NW_027514627.1 coordinate 19,782, forward strand.
CAAGGGAGAGAAGTGAACAACAGCAGATGAGGTAGAGAAAGAAGATGGGAGGGGATGGGAGGGGGTATAGTAGGGGATAGTAGGGGATAGGAAATGTAGCAGAATACAACAGTCACTAATATGACATTATGTAAAAATGTGAATGTGTAACCGATGTGATTCTGCAACTCGTATTTGGGGAAAATTGGGAGTTCATAACCCAATTGAGTCAAATGTATGAAAGATGATATAGGATGAGCTTTGTAATGTTTTGAACAACCAATAAAAAATAAATAAATAAAGGTTTAAAGTTGAGTGGGAAGAAATCAGCTAAAAAAGAGTTGAGATGCATTCATTTTGCTAAGCAGAAACTTTGTTTTGTGTACTTGTAACTATCACAAATTTATTTTACCAGAAAACTGGCTTTTAAAAATGCACATAATTGAGATTAAAGGATAATCCACTTACCTTCAAGAAAAACTCATAGCATTTCCTATATTTTTCATATTTTATTTTTTTGTGAATATTTTGTCATGGACCAGGTCTAGACTTAGGCTATTCTTCCAGAATACTACCTCATCTGACAAGTTGGTACAATGTGTTGGATTGTTCTTTTCATCTTTTATTTAATAGTTTCTAGATGATAATGTGTATTTTTCCATATGTTTGTTTGGACATACATACCCAACTACATCTTTGCATTTTCTGTTTTACTGGGGAAGAGACTCATCAAAAGCTCTTTATTATATGTATCAACAATCAAACATTTAGAGCATGCAATTATACATAATTTTGCATGAAAATATTTTTGTACCATTTTTATAAAGATTTAGAATTATTAATACTGTCCCTACTGTAATTAGTAACTCCTTACAAAAAGAATTAATCAATTGACTTTATATCAATTATGAATATGAAAATTACTAAAATAAGTATTTGGCAATTAATATGCAATTGATAGAAAGTGAAATCACAAGAAAGCCATTTAAAATGTCAGTGCATATGGTCCTTAAATAATAGGTTGTTCAAAAAAAAAATTCTCTAATTCAAAAGAGTTAATATGCCATATTACAGCTAAATGTGATATAAAAACCTTAAATTATCAGTATTGATAAATAAGAATGATACCTGTTTACTTAAATATGTTTATTTGATTTTCACTGTAAGATGTTAATTCTGGAAAACTTGAGAATTAAGAAAGACTTGGTCTATATTATTTCTAACAGGCTAATCAAAGTACTTTTAAATATATATGTATATATATATATATATATATATATATATATATATATATATATATATATATATGTAACACATATGCATGAATATAGATACATATGCATAATAAATGTATTGTAATATATTTATCAGGTGGTTATAATTTTTAAATTTTCTCAAGAAAAGAATGACTATAAAAAACAGTTTTAAATGTAAATTTCATAGCATAGTACTGTTTGTAATGCTATGAGAGAAAAATACTTATGGAGGGAAAATGAAAAAGGAAGAGAGAGAAAGGGGAAAATGAGGAAGAAAGTGAGTAAAGAAGAGGGAGAGGAGTGTTTGATGAAAAGATAAAAGTGGAGGGGCTGGGTTTGTGACTCAGTGTTAACATGCTTGTCTAGCATGTGTGAGGCAGTGGGTTATATTCTCAGCACCACATACGAATAAATAAAATGAAGGTCTATCAACAACTGAAAAAATAAAAAAAGGAGAAATATTACCAAAATTCCAAGATTTTATGAATGTTAAATACAAAAAATTATGTTGCATAGCCTTATGTAAATTCTAGACTCCCCAAAATAATCATTAAATGCTAGATTATTAGTGTTATAACTAAAAATCCATTGCTCTTTCTTCTACATTCTGTGGCATGCTAGTGCTAAAATAAATTGTATTATAACACCAAAATAAAATTCTAATATTTATACAGTAACTGACCCAGTTTAACATCAATGCAAGAAGATTCCTATGTGATATAATGTGTATTTTGACGTTCATTTTTATTCAACACTGGTACATTACTATTTCTCCAGTTAATGCACATCATAGGATGTATATTTCATCCACAATTTAGCAAATATATACACATTTGTTTTGCTTTCAATCACTTTTGCTTCAGAACACATGTATTCCTCCATGTTTCTTGACTTCTCTTTTTGTGACACTTCTTTCCAAACACATTATTTTCGATTTCCATTATCACTTTTGAAGCAAAACTGACACACCCGTCATGATAAAACATAACACTAATATTACCATTAGATGTAAAACTGGTTTAAATGAATGATTGTACATCAATATAAGATTTCTTGTATACTTTCAGATATCAATTCAATCCATTATTCAAAGTGAAACCAGTTATATCATTTATTCACAGTATGGTCTATTCATGCATTGTCTATATATTGATAGACACATGGTACACCTCTGTGTACTCCCAACAATAATTTCTATATCTTCAAAATATTGCTCCCAGAAATGGTGGAAAAATATGCATGTCAACTGATCTACATATACATTTTATCACAGTAATATTCTGGACACAAAATGCAAAGGTCACACTTATGACTGTCCCAAAGCCTAAATGGAAAGTGAACATGGATTACTAAAAACATCCATGTCCAGGTTGCCTAATGCTCTCAAATGTCAATCCTATTGGTGATTACATATGTGTTTCTTCCTAAGACTACATTTTCAATCTCACCCTGTTGAAACTGTCTAAACCTCTCACTCATTTTATAATTTGCCTGATTTCCTACTCTCTATTCACATCTGCTTTCCTACTTTTTTCCCCAGTTCATCATTGTGACTGACTCTTCACATGTGCTGACATTTATATTCAATCTCTACCAGAAACCCTATTGCTAAAGAACTTTTGGTCCATATTCTATACTCAATCTTCTTCGTAATCCTACCGACTATATTCCTAATCCTAGCAAAAATCCCTTTTTTAACTGGATGCTCTCTTCTACATTCAATCATCGAAGGTACAAGGATCTATGCCATTGCATATCAATTTATCTGAGACATATGTGCAGAACATAATTCAAAGCTAAGTATCCCACTCAAAGGCCAAATTCCCTTCTAGGATTCAAATCTTACCTAGATTTATATTTCAATACTTATATTTCACCTATATTTTCATGTAAATATCGCAGGTTTCCAATAACATTGTTCATCAAGCAGAATGATTCCTAACCCATATTGAACATGTTATTAATCCTAACCATACACTGTTCCTCAATCTAACTTTACAGAAGAGCAGAGACAGAGTTGGTATTACAATACAGGAATGTATGGATCTTCCACCTGCTGAGAACCTCAAAGGTCCATGTAGAAATAATCCCTGGAGAATGTGTAGGATGCTATGAACGACCTGAGAGGGCAAAAGTCATCTTCCATGGCAAAAAAAACATGGTCAGGATAAAGGGTTGTGTCTTAATCAGAATCTCTCTTCTTAATGTAGAGAAGATGGACCAAACCAAGCCTCTGTGGAGAGCTGTTCCCCAGTACCTATGGTTGATATACCATTCTAACTTATGAAAATGTCAGAGGAAGTAGGTGCAGCCTCCATCTCATGGGACCCTTGGAAGCATCTGTTAGGACAAAGTGGTTGCCAAGGCTGTGACCTCATTCAGTTCCTGAAGGAAGTGACCTACCTCACTTTCTTGGTGATGGAATCTCTGAACTTGGGATCCAGGAAACCAGGCACACAGAGCCAGTCCCAGTACCAGTCCCAGTGGTCTCACTTGTTTGGATTTACCAAGGACAGAGTCAGTCTTTCTTGGTACCTACTGATGTGAGGATGGCCAAATGCCAGAAAAGCTGTGAAGAAGGGCCCTTCCTGGGAAAGCAGAAAGTGGCTCACCAATGGATCCTCACAACTTCACAGAGTTGGCCAAAGAAAACAGATCTGAGACAAGACAGGCCATTTTGGGGTAACATAGTATGGCCCACCATTCAGAGGACACACTGTATAGTCACAGACCTACTTGGGGAAAGGAGGTGCCTTTGTGGGTGTGGGTGTGAGTTTTTGGTTCTATCTCATTTTCTGAGAATAGGTGGAAAAGGCGGGTTTTTTTTGGTTTGGTTTGGACTCTTTATAGTAGGTCGTTTGACAAGGTGAGTGTTTCTTTATCTATGTATTCCACTGTGTCCATGGTTGAAGACATTAGAAAAGAGAATGCATCAAGGATGTGTCCTGTCTATTAGGAAGCTTCCCAGCATTCATCCTGCCCAATTTATTAATGGACTGTGGCTTGTCTTATAGATGTGCAACACCTACTAAATTCCTAAGTTCAGGTTTTCTTCCTAAATTCTGGCCACTCTCCAAAATAGTCTTACGGATTTGTGTCCAAGATATGTACCCCTCCAAGCTCTGTGACATGGCCATGTACTGGATAGCTGAAGGAAATGGGAGCATCTCAGAAAACACAGATATCAGTGTGACCAGTAATGTCTCAGTGGAAAAACCCTTCTTTTGGCCTTTTGCTTACTTATTGATCTGTTGACCTGAATGTCAGGAGGTCTTTGCCTCAGTCCACCCATTTGGGAAGACTGACGAAAACTGTTTTCAAATGGAAATGCATACGCATCACCTGTCGCTCTTTGTTTAATTGCTTAGGAGAAGGATGTGTCTGATTCAGCCTCTTGGCCCTGTGTGATGCTGTGGCTTAGATTCTCAGCACCTCATGGATCTAAAGAAAGATTCCATGTGTGTATCCAAAACAAAAATGGTAAAAAACCACGCTGACTTTAGGAAAATAAGTGGCAAGGGAGCTCTTTTGAACACTGTCTTGGGCTGCGCCCCTCATGGAAAACTCCAGCAAGAGGTTGTGATTAGTGTCTATATGGAAGAGGATGAGGGCCTTGTGGGAGTGTTTTGGTTTTAATTGTGTTTATTTGTGTGGTGGTTGGAAGTGATGACTGGGTCCACTTGGGCTTGAACTCTGGTGTGATACCCTTAGAGACTGAGGTCTAGAACTGACGTCAGAGAAGTATTGCCATGAATTGTGTTGGGGTTTTAGGAGGCCATGCATGAGAGTCGCTCTTGGAAACTGAGATCTTGGACCAGGGTAGCTTTCCACAGAACACTGGGAATCTCAGCCAGGATATCACATGATTTCATTCTGAAAGACTTGGCAGCAATAGTTGAGAGTCAAAACTCACATGGACCTCATATTGTAGACCTCAATGGGCCTGGCTTCATGTGACTTTTTGGTCACTCTTTGTGAAGACTTTCCTCTGAGAGTTCTCCAGAACTTTCATTGAAATAAACTTCCTCAACATTTAATGGTTCCTGAATAAATTTAAACCCACAGTGCCTCCAACTTCATCCTTTAAAAATGGCTAGATAAGTACCATGACATTTTTTAAATTCCCATGACCAGATGGCACTGGAGTAACTTTGGATCTTATGCTGTTGATCATGAGTGTACAAGACAGTGCCTTGATTGACTTGGTTTCATGAGAATGGTGTAGAACAGAGATGCCAGTAATTTGGAGACTGCTGAGTTGGGGCCTAGAGCAGTGATGTGCAGGTGTGTGATAAAACATCTGTGTTGGGGCCATGTGGATCTGCCATTGGCTTCCAAATGGCTTGTGACTGACATGCTGCAGCCAGCAGACCCTTATATGTAAAGGCATCTTGTTATATGGAGATTTTTCAGGGCAATGTTCAGAATCAAGTTGCTATGGTCAAGGGGGCAAGCATGTGCGATAGAAGCCTTGTTGGTGCATTTATATGCAGACCCTGACACACCACATGTGACAGAAATCCCTCCAGCACTGTGCCCCAGTTGAAATCCTTGTATTTCAAGAAGCAAATACCAAACTCCAAGTGCAGCAGAAAGAAACACCACGAAAACTGGAGGATTACCAATTGGGTTCACAGTCCAAACAGGGAGACACTTAGCCCCAAGTTGCCACAGTTTACCTACAAAGAGAGAATTCAGAACTGCTGCGACATGTTCATTAGGAAAATAAGAAACAACATCCACCAGGTCACATAGATGAAGACCCAGCTTTGATGGTCTCACTACAAAGAAAGCTAAAGCTTCTGACAACAACGTATATTTCAAGTGCCCAACCTCAGAGGCAGTTTCTCAAGAAGTCTTTAGGCAAGCAGAGCTCCATGTTTCTGGAGTGTTTACCCTTTCCCTTACTTTTGGAAACTCCTCTACCACCTTCAAGGTTGTGAACTCCTGAGCATTTTCCATTCCAGATATGTATTAACAGATTTTCTAATTCTTATCCTCTAATTGTGTCTTACTTGGGGCGAAGGTAATGTCAAGGCATTTTTCTGGATGAGAGTGGAAAGATTTTTGTTTAGCATATGTTTGCATACACATTGGATTCATTTTCCTATTTTCCATTTGAAATACTGAATCCCTGACACTAACCCATACTGTACTAGAATCTGACTACTAATCCTAATATGATGGAGAAAAAGAATCCTAACAGAAAAGAAATAGAAGCTGTTCAGAGAAGGCATGGTATATATTTGGACTTGCCTTTTGCAAGTAGGTGTTATAATTCTAGTCAATTTTTAATTGAAATAGTCCTCCATGTGTTTTTAAAGTTAACAAATATGTGAATTCCTGTCTCCCTTTCACTGTAGACTATTCAGCACATCTATTTTATATGCACATAAAGAATCCTACCTTTTATCACGTGTATATTTTTGTGCGGTAGCTGATTTGGCAGATACAAATTTTGAGAAGAGATCACTCCTCCTAGATGCTGTTGGAACTGAAAATTGAACCTATGGGTGAGCTTCCTAGGAGAACAACATTATACATAAATCCCTGTTAAGTAAATTGAATATTTTTAGATCTGTGAATGATGTATATTTCATGGTGAATTTGGATTGGCATATATGTTGCTACATTTTAAAATTTGTGTGTGTGTGTGTGTGTGTGTGTATACACACATACACACTCTCCAGATTTTTCAAAATATGAAATATATGTGTCTTATTTACACTCCCTAAATTCATTCATGTTCAAGTATGTGGATTTATAATCAACTTTTCACAAGATTATTTTCAGAAATATTCATCCACCTGAAATTCATATTTGTTTTCTATTACTGAAAACTAACTTCAGTGAATGGTGCATACGTATCCTGTTGATAGTCACAGCCGAAGGGGCCACAGCAAACTTCCAGGTGCCAGCAAACTTTCAGCTGCAGGCTGATGATTGGCTCACAGCGGCCTTAGCAACTTCTAGCTCATTGTCTCCTCTGTGGTGATGCTCATTGGAGATGCTCATTGAGATGTTTCCCCGCCTTTCAGACTTCCAGCTTATGATTGGCTCACAGCAGCCCCAGCAACATCTAGCTGATTGGCTCCTCTGTGGTGATGCTTATTGGGCTGTTTCCCTGCCCATTCAGACCATGGAGCTGCTCATTGGGGGACTTTTTTGGCTCTGCCCACGTGACCCAGCCAATCTGCCTCAAGAGCAGGAGGATTGTGAGAAGTGGATAGAGGCTTTTGTGGGAGGGAGAGGCTTTTGGGAAGCTGGTGTTGGGAGTTGGGGTTCTGAGGATTTTTCCTGAGAGGCTGTTTTGCTTGGCGTGTGTGGTTCTAAAAATAAAGTTAGTTTCTTTTGACAAGTGGATTCTGATTGTGCCCAGCCAGACAGCGGCATTTGGTGGCTCATATGGGGAGCGACTGAGGGTAACTGATAAGGTAAACTGCTCGCTCTTGAGGGCAGGGCGAGAGGATGAGTAGCCATTTTATGATTCCTATTTTGTTTTAAGTTGCCTGTCCCTGGAGATGAGTGAGATGGAAGAAAAACTGCTCACATCTGAGGAAAAACTATTTGTGTCTGAGGAACAGATAGGGAGAAAGGCTATAATAATTTTTTGTTGTTCCATTTTTATTTCGTTCTATCTCTTTTTTTGTTTGGTGTTATCTTGTTGGTTTGTATTATAGTAGAAATATGGGATCAAAAATTAGTAAAAAACAAACCAAAAAAGTGTTAAGTAAATTGTTAGAGGAAGGAGGCATCCCAGTAAAATCAAGAGCAGTCATGGCAATTGTTGATACAATACAAAAATGTAGACCATGGCTTTTTAAGGAGGAGTTGTTAAATATATCACAATGGAACCATCATGGTGCAGATTTAAAAAGAATAGAAAAGAAAAGCCCAGGGATTCTGCCCCCCAGTTGGCACATTGCCATTGTGGACATTCATATCTTGTTTGCTTAGTTCAAAGCCTTCAGTTCAGTCAATGGTAGAGGAAGAAGAAGACATATTGATTCAAGTAAAACAGAAGGTGTCTCAAGTTAGTCAGACAGAAGAAAAAATTCAAGTAAAAGAGAAGGTCTCTCGAGCTAGTCAGATAGAGGAAACTATTCAAGTAAAAGAGAACGTCTCTCGAACTAGTCAGACAGAGGAAAAAATTCAAGTAAAAGAGAAGGCCTCTAAAGCTAGTTAGACAGAGAAAGAAAGTGTAAAACAGTAAAAAACATCAGGGGAAATTTACAACAGGAGACTGCTACTAACACCTTTCTATCACCAGATGACATAAGTGTCCAACTAACAAGGCCACTTTCTTATGCTGGGAGGCCCCCAACTCCCGCAGTTGATAGTTAGGATCCTGAGACAAGATCTCAAATATTAACATGCCCTGTATTTGAGGGAGGAGGGCAGCGTGTTTACCATGCTTTAAATTTCAAAACAGTGAAGCAGCTAAAAGAGGCTGTAACAACCTATCGTCCTCAAGCACCCTTCAATGTAATCATGGTCGAATCCATTAACAACTTGAACATGAAGCCAGTGGATTGGGCTAATATGTGTAATGTTGTGCTAAATGGAGGACAATGCATGTTATGGAAGGTTGCCAATGAGGAATGTTGAAAGGAGACAGCTAGGCGAAATGCAGGAGCTGGTTATCCTCAGAGAAATCTAGATATGTTGTTAGGAAAGGGACCTTATGAAGATCAGCCACAGCAAATTGCATATGATCATGGTGTATGTGCAGAAATTGGTGTAGATGCAATTAAGGCATGGAAGACTTTACAAGAACATGGAGGTTTACAAGGTCAATTATCTAAGGTAATACAAGGAGCTAATGAACCTTATGCTGAATTTGTAGATAGGCTTATTCAAAGAGCTACCAGAGTTTTTGGGAATACAGAACAAGCAATGCCATTACTAAAACAAATGGCTTATGAGCAAGCGAATCGTTGTTGCAGAGATATCATTAGACCATGGAAAAATGAAGATTTAAACACATTGATTTAATTATGTAGAGACATTAATGAACAAGAGCAAGTCATGGCAGCTGCAGTAAAACAGGCTTTAGTTGCCAGATACATTAATGAACAAGGGCAAATTGTGGCAGCTACAGTAAAACAGGCTTTAGATGCCAGACCAAGAACATGCTACCAATGTGAAGAAACAGGACATTTTAAAAGGAATTGGCCCATAGAAGGAGGGTTTAACAATATTAGTTATCAAAGGAGTAGAATACCAGGTATTTGGCCACAATGCCATAGAGGGAGACATTGGGCTAATGAGTGCTGTTCTCAAACCACCATAGAGGGTACTCAATTATCAAAAAATGAACAAGGACCAGGTGTTTATCCACGATATCATGGAGAAAGGCATTGGGCTCAATTGCCAAATAAATGGACAGGGGGTTCCAATGCTCCGGGGCCCCAAACCACAAATATACAGAGCACTGGAGGAACCCAGCAACCCCAACAGGGTAGTGCCCAGGACACATTGTCCATCAGATCCCTCATCAGACAAACCAGAGGGAGCACAGTGTTGGACATCTGTGCCTCTGCCAGATCAGTACTAACTCCAGAGATGGGAGTTCAAATCATTCCCACAGGGGTAAAAGGACCTCTTCCCAAAGGAACCATGGGCTTATTATTGGGATGCAGCTCTTCTACTCTAAAAGAACTTATGATAAGTCCTGGGGTGATTGATCCCGATTATGAAGGTGAAATAAAAATTATAGCCAGTTCTCCAAAGGACATATCAGTAATTTCACAAGGAGATAGAATAGCACAGTTACTAATAATACCCAGCCTATATGATAAATTTTCCAGTCGTACTGTAGAAAGATGTTCCAAGGGATTAGGCTCCACAGGTGTAGATTTGGCTATGCTTTCTTTAAATTTAGATTCTCGCCCCATGCTAAAACTAAATATTCAAGGGCATGAATTGAATGGGCTACTGGATACAGGTGCAGACATTAGCATCATCTCTCGTCAAGAATGGCAAAAACATTGGCCATTACAACAAGCCACTCAAACGCTTCGAGGCCTATAAGTGGCGACTAATCCCCATAGAAGTAAAATGGTATTAGATAGGAATGATCCTAAAGGATGTGAAGGAACTATACAGCCATATGAATTGGATCATCTTCCCATAAATTTATGGGGACGAGATGTCCTAGATCAATTAGGTTTGACATTAACAAATAACATCAACCAAAATGCAGCCACTATTATGACTAGACAAGGTTTTAGGAAAGAAAAAAGATTAGAAAAACAAGAATAAGTCATAGCAGCACCAATACAAATAGATCAAGGAACAGAGAGACATGGGTTGGATTTTCAGAAAGGGCCACTGAGACAATAAAAATTACCTGAAAATCAGAAAGACAGTATGGGTTCCTCAGTGGCCCCTGACTGAAGAAAAGATACAAGCAGTCCATGACCTGGTAAAACAACAATTAGCAGAAGGACATATACAACCGACTGTATATCCCCAAAATACTCCCATTTATGTCATCAAAAAGAAATCTGGTAAATGGAGACTATTGCAAGATTTTAGAGCCATTAATAATGAGATGGTTATTATGGGACCTGCTCAATCAGGGATTCCTCAATTGTCTGCTTTGCCAATAACCTGGTATGTTTTAGTTATAGATATTAAATATTGTTTTTTTTTTTCAATTATAATTCATCCTAAGGATAGTCCAGGTTTTGCTTTTACTATCCCTGCACTGAATCATGAAGGTCCTGATCAGAGATATGAATGAAAAGTACTCCCTAAAGGGATGGCTAACAGCCCAACTATGTGTCATATTTATGTTAACAAAGTAATCCAGCCACTTAGAAATCAAAATTCTGAACACAAATATTTCACTATATGGATGATGTATTATTAGCACACAAAGCTAAAAACACATTGCTAGAAAGTTATGCCACACTTACAAACTTATTAAAAATTATAATGTAGAGATAGCAATAGATAAAGTACAATTAAATTTTCCAATTAATTATTTAGGAGTTCTGTTATCCTCAACCATGGTCAGTCCACCAAAAATTCAAATACGAGTAGATCAACTCAAATCACATAACGACTTTCAAAAGTTATTAGGAGACATTAATTGGATAAGGCCTTATCTAGGTATACCAACAGGAGAGTTGGGACCTTTATTTGATATCCTAAAAGGTCTATCAGATAAAAATTCACCCTGCATGTTAACACCTGAAGCAAGAAAGGCAATAAAAATCAATGAAACATATATGGAAAATATGCATTTGGATAGAATTGATATAAGTTTGCCTTTATTATTTATTGTACTACCAACAAAAAATATTCCTACAGGAGTATTTTGGCAAGAAGGTCCATTATTATGGATACATTTATCTTATTCTCCTTACACTATTCTTACTAGGTATCCTGAGGCTTTAGGATAATTAATACTCAAAGGAATTAAAGCAGCAAAGGGAGTGTTTGGAATTTCTTCCAATAAAATTTTTACTCCATATACTCTGAATCAAATTGATGAGTTAGCTAATGAGTTAAATACTTGGGCAATAATCATGGTCCAATCTAATGTTTCATTTGATAACCACTTACCATCTAACCCTTTATTTTCTTTTTGGTCATCGCATCCTGTAATTTTTCCAAAATTGAGAAGAAAAACACTTATCATGAATGCTTCAAATATATTCACTGATGTATCAAATAATGGTACAGCAGCAATAGTTATACCTGATAAAACTTATAAATTTTTAGTACCCAAACAATCAGCTCAAAAGGTAGAGCTTAATGCAGTATTACAAGCTTTTGAGATATTTAAATATTCTGTATTTAATTTATTTTCCGATAGTCAGTATATAGTTAATGCTATAGTATCCCTTAAAGTTGCTGGTAAGATTTCTCCTTTCTCTACTGTTTTCTCTTTACTTTCCAATATAAAAAGTCTAATCTGGGACAGAAAAGATCTATTCTTTATAAGACATATCAGGGCACATCCAAAAAGAAGATGATTTGACTCAAGGCCTTATCAGCTGATATCCAAAATTCCAGTTTGACTATCCTTACATCTGAGATAGAACCAGGATGCTTTTTTCATTATCTATTTTATTATTGCCCTTTCCCACATTCTATTTTGTTTTTTGAGCTCATACAGACCTAGTTTAATGTTTTGCTGATCAGTTCTATTTTTTGACAAAAGAGTTTTTGAACATTGCAATGGAGATTTCACGTGTAAAAAGTTATAAGGCCTTTACTATTAGGTTATGTGTTGTATGTATTATATTATGTGTGCACACTTGTGTTTTGTGTTATATGTTTGAATGTTCGTATGTCCATATATGATATATGATGAGCGCTCATAAAAAAAATGGATCCAAATATTTTTTTATTCACATTATTTAAATGGTTTAATTTAAATTGGGTAAAGAGCTGTTGAGGTTTGTTTTAAAATTTGAAAAAAAGGAGGTTAACAGATCTGTTTCCTTTCTTTCACCTTTCCTTTTCATTATATTTAATAATTATCTTCAAAACAATGTAAATAGTTAAGAAAATTGTTTTCTTTCAGTGCCTTCTGGAATGTTACATAATTTTTCTTTAGCCATTATTGCCAGAATTCCTATCTTCATCCCAGTGCTGGTGAAATCAAAGATAAAACCAATCTACAGCTTCTGCAATAGCCATCACTGAAATGCTTGCAGAACTTGCCTAGACACATTGAGAACTCTCCTGTATGCATTGTAAACTACCTGTTTGTGCAGCGACTTGTGGTAGTGTTCGGGTATATTTGCTGATGATGTCATCGGTGGTACAATTTTTCCAAAAGGAGCTGTCAATTGGCTTGGTGTATCTTCCTCTCTTCTGTGTGTCATTATCGTCCAGCTAATGTTTGGGGGCCATTAGAGGTGAGGCAAAGAACCTCACCACCCCCCGGTGGTACAAAGACCTCTCCACAGGTGTTGCTGTAAACTGGACCGGTAGTCAGTGATGGGTAAGATCCAATTGCAATGGTACCAACTTAACGGGTAAGGACCATATGTACTATTGGACAACCTAAGGAAGGCACTGTCCCTAAGGCACATGTGTGTTGTTTAAACAGAGAGGGGGAGATGTTGAGAGCCACATCCGAAGGGGCCCCAGCAAAATTCCAGAAGCCAGCAAACTTCCAGCTGCTGGCTGATGATTGGCTCACAGCAACATCTAGCTGATTGGCTCCTCTGCGGTGATGCTCATTGGGCTGTTTTCCTGCCCTTTCAGACCACGGAGTTGCTCATTAGGGGACTTATTTGGCTTTGCCCACATGACCTAGCCAATCGGCCTCAAGAGCAGGAGGATTGTGGGAGGTGGAGAGAGGCTTGTGTGGGAGGAAGAGGCTTTTGGGAAGCCAGTGGTGGCAGTTGGGGCTCTGAGGGTTTTTCCTGAGAGGCTGTTTTGTTTGGCGTGTGTGGTTTTAAAAATAAAGTTAGTTTCTTTTGACAAGTGGCTCCTGATTGTGCCCAGTAAGACTGCGGCATTATCCTAATATTTCTACAGTAACTGCCCCAGTTTAACAGCAATGCAAGTAGACTCTTATGGGACATGATTTGTATTTTGATGTTCATTTTTATTCAACACTGGTACATTACTATTTCTTCAGTTTATGCACATCAGAGGGTATATATTTCTTGCACAAGTTGGCAAATTTATAGGCATTTGTTTCACTTTCAATCACTTCCTGCTTCAGAACACATGCATTACTCCAGGTTTCTTAACTGGTCTATTCGTGAGACTTCTTTCCAAACATATTATTTCCGATTTTCTTTATAATTGTTTAAGCAAAACTCACACACCCTTCATGATAAACCATAACTATCATTTCACAATTAGATGTATAACTGTTTGGAATGAATGATTGTATATCAATATAAGATTTCTTATATATTTTCTGATATCAATTCAATCCATGATTTAAAGTGGAACCAGTTATATTATTTATTCACAGTATGGTCTATTCATGCATTATCTATATTCATAGACACAGGGTACACCTCTTTGTACCCCCAATACTAATTTATACGTTTTCAAAATATTGCTCCCAGTAATAGAGGAAGAAATACTCATGTCACCTAATCTAAATATGCATGTTATCACAGTAATATTCTGGACGCAAAATGCAAAATTCACATGTGTGATTGTACCAAAGCCTAAATGGACACTGAACATGGATTACTAAAAACATCCATGTCCAGCTTGCATAACGCTCTCAAATGTCAATCCTATCGGTGACTACATATTTGTTTCTTCCTAATATATTCAACCTCAAAACTGTTGAAAATGTCTAATACTATCACTCACCCTGTACTTTGCCTGTTTTCCTAATGTCTCTATTGATATCGGCTTTCCTACATATTTTCCCCAGTTCATCATTGTGACTGACCCTTCACATGTGCTGACATTGATATTCACTCTCTAACCAAAACCCAATTGCTAAAGAACTTTTGGTACAAATACTAAATTCACCCTTGTTCCAAAATCTACTGACTATCTTCCTGATCCTATTGATTATCCCTGTTTGAGTGGATGTTCTCCTCTACATTCAATCATCCAAGGTACAAGTCCTATGGCATTGTATATCGACTTATCTGAGACATGTGTGCAGAACGTAATTTAAAGCTATGTATCGCAATCAATTGCCCAATGCACTTCTGAGCTTCAAATCTCACCTAGATTTCTGTTTACATACTTATATTTCACCTCTGTATTCCTATAAATATTGCAGGTTCCCAATACCATTATTCATCCCACAGAATGATTCCTAAACCAAATCGATCCTGTTATTATCCCTAACCATACACTCTTGCCTCAATCTAACATTACAAAAGAGCAGGGACAGAGTTCATCTTACAATACAGGAATGTAGGGGATCTTACACCTGCTGAGAACCTCAAATTTCTATGCAGAAATGATCCCTGGAGAAGATGTAGGCAGCTATGAAGGACCTGAGAGAGCAAAAGCCATCTTCCATGGCAAACACCTTGTGATAACGAAGGGATGTGTATGAATCAGCCTCTCTTTTCTTAATGTAGAGAAGATGGACCAAACCAGACCTGCGTGGAGAGGTGTTCCCGGGTGGCCATTGTTGATATACCATTCAAACTTGTCAAAGTGTCACAGGAAGTAGGGGCAGCCTCCATCTCATGAGACCCATGAAAGCAACTGTTAGGACAAAGTGGTTGCCAAGGCAGTGATCTCATTCAGTTCCTGAAGGAGGTGACCTACCTAACTTCGTTGGTGATGTAACTCTCTGAAATTGGGATCCAAGAAGCCAGGCACCCAGAGCCAGTCCCAGTCCCAGTCCCAGTGGTCGAACTTGTTTGGATTTACCAAGGACAGAGTCAGTCTTTCTTGGTACCTAATGATATGAGGATGGCCAAATGCCAGTAGAGCTCAGAAAAGGGGCCTTTCCCTAGATAGCAGGTATTGGCTCAATGCTGCCTGCTGACAACTTCGTAGAGTGGGCCAAGAAGAACAGATCTGAGACAGGCCAGGCCATTTTGGGGCAACATAGTATGGCCCACCAGTCAGAGGACACTCCAGATAGTCACAGACCTACTTGGGGGAAGGAGGTGCTTTTGTGGATGTGGATGTGAGTTTGTGGTTTTGTCTCATGTTCTGAAAATAGGTAGGAATGGTGGTTTGTATGGTTTGGAGTTGACTGTTTCTAGGAAGTCGTTTGGCAAGGCGAGTGTTTCTATGTCTGTGTATCCACTGTGTTCGTGGTTGTAGTCTTTAGAAAAGAGAATGCATCAATGGAGGTTTCCTGTCTAGTTGGAAGCTTCCCAGCATTCCTCCTGCCCACTTTATAAATGGACTGTGGCTTGCCTTATGGATGGGCAACACCTACTATCTTCCTAAGGTCCTCTACACATCTTGATTTCTGGCCTCTCTCCAGAATAGGCTCATGGTTTTGTGGCCAAGATATGTACCACCTCCAAAATCTGTTACATGGCCATGTAATGGATAGCTGAAGGGAATGGGAACATCTCAGAAAACTCAGATATCAGTGTAACCAGTAAAGTCTCAGTTTAAAAACCTTGCTTTGGCCCATTTGCTTACCTATGGTTATGTTGCCCTGAATGTCAGGAAGGTATTTGCCTCAGGCCACCCCTTTCTGAAGCCTGAAGAAAACATTTTTCAAATGGAAATGAATGGGCATCACCTGTGGATCTTTGCTTAATTGCTTTGGAAAGAGATGTGTCTGAATCAGCCTCTTGGCCCTGTGTGAGGTTGGGGCTTTGATTCTCAGAAGGTGATAGATCTTAAGAAAGATCCCATGTGTGCTTGGGTGTTCTATTGCCTCCAACTCACATAAAGGATTTATACCCGACAATCAGTAGGATTAAATTGGAGAATCAGAACTGTATTAACGGCAGGCCTATTTGATCACTCCTGGTTCACAGGAAGGGTGTCTAGGTCACCCTGACTTTAGGCAAATGAGGGGCAAGGGAGTTTATTTTGGAAACTGTCTTGGGCTTCGCCCCTCATGGAAAATTCCATTCAGAGGTTACGATGAGTGTCTATATGGAAGATGATGAGGGCCATGTGGCAGTGTTTTGGTTTTAATTGTGGTCATTTGTGTGCTGGTTGGAAGAGATGACTGGGTACACCTGGACCTGAACTCTGGTGTGATTCCCCTTAGAGACTGAGTTCTGGAACTGACTTCAGGGAAGTATTGCCATTAATTTTGGTGGGATTTTAGGAGGCCACACATGAGAGTCGCCCTTGGAAACTGAGATCTAGTCTCAGGGTGTCTTTCCACAGTGCACTGGGAATCTCCACCAGGATATAAGACGATTTTATTCTGAAAGACTTGGCAACCATAGTAAAGAGTCAAAACACATATTGAACTCACATTGAGTAGACATCAATGGGTCAGGCTTCATGTGACATTTTGGCCATTCGTTGGGAAGCGTTGCCTTTTAGAGTTCTCCAGAGCTTTCATCCTCACCATTTAATGGTTCCTGAATGAATTGAAAAACCAGTGCATCCAACTTGATACTTGAAAAATGGCTAGATAAATACCATGAAATTTTTGAAATTCCCATGACCAGGTGGCACTGGAGAACCTTTGGATGTCCTGTTGCTGATCATGAGTGTACCAGACAGTGCCTTGAATCACTGGGTTTCATGAAAATGGTGTAGAACAGAGATGCCAGTAAGTTGGAATTTGCTGAGTAGTGGGCCTAGAACAGTGGTGGGCAGGTGTGTGATTAAACATCTGTGTTGGTGTCATGTGGATTGGCCATTGGCTTCCAAATGGCTTTTGACTGACATGGTGCAGCCAGCAGACCCTTGCATGTAAAGGCATCTTGTTATATGGAGAGGTTTCAGGGCAATGTTTAGAATCAAGTTGCTAGGGACAAGGGGGAAGTCTATGTTGGATATAAGACTGGTTGGTGCATTCTCCTTGCAGACCCTGACCCACCACACATGACAGAACTCCCTCCAGCACTGTGTCCCAGTTGAACTACTTGTATTTCGTGAAGCAAACACCAAACTCCCATTGCAGCAGCTAGAAAGACCATGAAAAATGGAGGATGACCACATGGCTTCAGAGTCCACACAGGAAGACACTTAGCCCCCATTGGCCACAGTTTACATACAAAGAGAGAATTCTGCACTACTGCCTCATGTTCATTAAAGAATAAGAAAACATGTGCTCCAGGTTACATAGATGCAGACCCAGCTTTGATGGTCTCACTGCAAAGGAAGCTAAAGCTCCTGACTACAACATATATATCCAGTGCCCAAACTCAGAGGCAGTTTCTCATAAGTCTTCCGGTCAGCAGAGCACCATGTTTGTGAAGTGTTTACCCTGTCCCTTACTTTTGGAAACTCTTCTACCACCCCCAAAGTTGTGAACTCCTGAGCATATTCCATTCCAGATAAGTATTTATAGATTTTCTAACTCTTCTCCTCTAATTGTGTCTAACTTGGGGCGAAGGTAATGTCAAGGCATTGTTCTTGATGAGAGTGGGATGATTATTTTAGCACATATTTGCATAAACATTGGATTGATTTTCCTAATTTTCATTCGAAATACTGAATCACTCCCACTAACCCATACCCTACTAGACTCTATATTCTGACTCCTAATCCTAATATAATGGAGAAAAATAACCCAAAATGAATAGACATACAAGCATTTCAGAGGAGGCATGGTGTATAATTGGACTTGCCTTTTGCATTATGTAGAATTGGAGTTATAAATCTAGTCAATTTTTTGTTGAAATAGTTCTCCATGTGTTTTTTTAACTTTTGTTGTTTGTTGTTCAAAACATTATATAGTTCTTGATATATCATATTTCACACTTTGATTCAAGTGAGTTATGAACTCCCATTTTTATCCAGTATATAGTTTGCAAAATCATATCAGTTACGCATCCATTGATTTACATATTGCCATACTAGTGTCTGTTGTATTTTGCTGCCTTTCCTATCCTCTACTATCCCCCCTCCCCTCCCCTCCCCTCCCATCTTCTCTCTCTACCCCCTATACTGTAATTTATTTTTCCCCCTTGTATTTTTCCCTTTCCCCTCACTTCCTCTTGTCCGTAATTTTGTATAACCCTGAGGGTTTTCTTCCATTTCCATGTAATTTCCCTTCTCTCTCCCTTCCCCTCCTACCTCTCATCCCAGTTTAATGTTAATCTTCTTCTCATGCTCTTTATCCCTACTCTGTTCTTAGTTACTCTCCTTATATCAAAGAAGACATTTGGCATTTGATTTTTAGGGATTGGCTTCCTTCACTTAGCATAATCTGCTCTAATGCCATTCATTTCCCTGCAAATTCTATGATTTTGTCATTTTTTAATGCTGAGTTAAACTCCATTGTGGCCTCTGGCGTGCGCCCAGGTTTCCGTTCCTGTCTTCCTGTTGTTAATTTCTGGCCTATTTATTGTTGTGACCAGGACCTTAGTCAATGCCTTAGTCTGTCTTTTGCATCTCTCATCTTCCCTTTGCTCCCTTTCTTTCTCTTTGTTTCTCTCATATAGTATACTTTCTCGGCTTCTCTGACTAAATCTCCCAAAGTCATATCTTGTGATCCCTCTAAGAGTTGTAACTTTCTTTTAATATCCAGGGCAGCTTGCCCAATGAAGGCCATCATGACAGATGCCTTTTGATCCTCTGCCTGAGGATCAATAGGGGCTCGAGCCTTTGACTGAGGGGGAAACCTGTCCTCAGGGAAGACTTAAAAAAGCGGAGCTTGCGATTGCCTCAGCAGACACCACCGAAAGACAGATCCAGGAGGAGAGTGGGGATGACACATGGTGAGTGACCCACCATGGGACAAGCAGTTTCGTCACATGATTTGTTTTTGTCAGGCCTCAAGGAGGCCCTCAAGACATAGGGGGCACATGTTAAGAAAAAGGACTTAAAATTATTCTTTTCATACATAGGAGAATTGTGTCCATGGTTTCCCCCTGAAGGGTCCATTGATGGTAGAAAATGGCTTAGAGTAGGAGACTGTTTAAACCATTTTTTTTGTTGTTGTTGAAGAAAAAGTCCTAGAACAAAGGTATATTAGACCTTTTGTAGACATTAATATTTTATTAGATTTTTAAACACCTAGAAAAATTTGTAAGTTTAAATTTAAAGACATTTATATTTATCTGTTTATCCAATTTAAATCGAACCATTTAAATCACGTGAATTAAAGATCTTTGGATCCACTTTGAAATAGTAAGCTTGCCTTAATTTGATTTTAATTGGAGTCAGTGGTCTTTTCTTGCATCCTGGTGTAATATTTTGTAGTTTCCCATCGAGATGACCCTGCCCCAATAGATCACAAGACCAGACTACTGGAAATTCTGAAGCTGGCCTTCCCTCCAGGGCTCCGGCATGAAGAGGCAATTTCCAAGGCCTTGGTGTGAGATTTTGGTCCAGGGA
This sequence comes from Callospermophilus lateralis, assembly GCF_048772815.1. Taxonomy (NCBI): domain Eukaryota; kingdom Metazoa; phylum Chordata; class Mammalia; order Rodentia; family Sciuridae; genus Callospermophilus; species Callospermophilus lateralis. The sequence continues at coordinate 39,920 of NW_027514627.1, forward strand.
GCACTGCAGTGAACCACCGCCCTAAAACTATTAGCAAGCACATGGTGGAGGAGGCCTCCATAGGTAACTGGCGCCTATATAACATCTGATATCCGGTTAAGGGAGATCTCTTCTGATGACAGAGTGGTGTCCTGGGGAGACACACATATACTCCTGTCTGGTACAGTAACGAGAATCATTCTGTCCTCTGTTATGTTCTGTAGGGAATTCCTCTGAAAGCATAGAGAGGTGCCAATGGGCACGCAGGAGCTCCTATCCCAGAGCTTTAGCAAGACGTTGCATAGTTCCTCTGTTTTTCTGTTTCTGCGCTGGTTTTCTGTTTTTTTGTGTGTTTTGTTCTGTGTTTCATATGTTTTGTTTTTTTTTTTGGTTTGTTTTAGTGTGTTTTGTTGTGTGATTTCTGTGGTAAAACTTAACTGAAAATGGGTAATAAAGCAAGTAAACTGACACCCATTTGGACTGTGTTTTAAAGAACTGTGATGAACTTTAATACCCTTTGTTAAGCAGGATGAGAGAAACCCCTAGCTGGCTGCCTGGAGCACACCCACTGCAGAGGGCAATGCCTGCTGGGGACCTAAGAACTGAGTATCTCCCAGGTTAACACGTGAAACTCCTTAAAACCCCTTGTCCCTTCAGATCGATAGAATCACAACCATTGGGCAGAGACCCCTGTTTTTCTCCTTTGTTAGCAAAGCAGTAAATCTCCCTTTTTCTTTTTCTCAAACCCTGTCCTCATTATTAAATTGGGATTAATTGGCTTCAAAATCAGGAACCAAACTTTAAGTTACAATTTTTGGTACCCCCCACACCCCGGAACTCTTTGAGAGCTGACTACTGAAATGTTAGGAGACGGAGCGTGCTTGGGGTGGAACCGAACAAGAGGAGCTAATCCTGTAAGTGAAAGGAGGGACTGAGGGACTTCCAGCAGCTGCCCAAGCCCTGTTGCTTCAGAGAATTACCTACTTCCTTCCCTGCACTGTAAGGATTTTGCCATCTCTGTTTTCTTAAAAAAGAGAAAAAGAAAAAGGGGACACTAAATACAGTAAAGTCACCATGGAGACCCTTGATTTTACATTTCAGGTTGTCCCTCTGTGAAAACATCTGGTTCCCTTGTGGGAAAATCTATGGTGCCACTGGTGTAGGAGATTTTTCTCTTATCTGCTCTGGTTTAAAGGCTTCTGTCTGTAAGCCATAGTCTGGAGCTCCTTTCAGTCTGTCTTGTGTCTTTGTTTCTGGCCCTTTAAGACATGTGCAATAATGTGTTGATATTATAAATCATTTCTTGGGAATGATCTTAGCTGAATGTGTATCTAAATGATGATGTTTTATTGTAACAATCTGGCATCTGAATGGGTTTTTGAAGCATTGCACAATCTTGCAGTTAAAAGTCGGGTTTAGGAAATTGTTTAGTTTATGATTTCAGATAATTCATGCCAGAGAACTTAAATACTTAGGATGGAAAACTAGAGAACTCTACTTCCAAGTTGGCAAGTAACTTCCCAATCATTCAGGCTTTTTTTTCACCAATTTTTAATTGGGTAGCCTGGGAAAATGTCACTGTGTCTACCAGTGCATTAATTTGGACAAGGATAGTAAATCATAGTATGGTATCTGTTGACAAAACAAGATATAAAGATGTAAAATTTTGTAAACTGTGTCTTAAACTTGTATCATAAAATTTTGTGAATTTTGTCTTAAAATTGTATTATAATTTTCAACATCTGAACCTGAAAATTATGGTTGAAATGCCTTAGGCCTGAGGTGTCTGCTCAGAATAGCAGCTTTTTCCTGCTCCTTCCAGACCTCAGCCAGGACTTATGTTGAATGGCAAATGAAAGAGGCCTGCAAGCTCAGTAGGAGAGTGATCTGAGGCCTAAAAAAAATTAAATTGTATGGTATTTACTAATTAATGGCCAGTCAATTTTTCTAGGACTCTTATTTTTTCCTTAGATTCTTTATTTTTTTTTTTGAGCTCATGATTTTGATCCTAAAGACCTAGGATGATGTTTTTCTGACCAGTTCTATCTTTGACTAACTGTGTAGTTTTTGAAACATTGCAATGGATATTTCACCTGGAAAAGCTACAAGGCCTTTACTATTATTATGTGTGCACAATTTTGGTATGTGTTGTATGTCTATATATTCATTTGTCCGTATATCATATATATGATACACAAATTAACATTTATAAAGAGCACTCATTAAAACAAAAACGCTCATAAAAACAAATTTTAAAAAGTGGATCCAAAGATCTTTAATTCAAGTGATTTAAATAGTTGAATTAAAATTGGATAAAGAGATAAAAATAAATGTCTTTAAATTTAAGCTTACAAGTTTTTCTAGGTGTTCAAAAATCTAATAAAATATTAATGTCTACAAATGTTCTAATATGCCTTGGTTCTAAGACTTTTCCTTCAACAAAAAAATGGTTTACACTGTTCAATATATTTGTCTAATATATTGATAAATAAGTAAAGTAAATTTGATATGGGATTACTCATTCATGAGTACTTTTGTTAGATATCTGATTGATTTACTAAGGTCTGTATAAGTTTGTACTAATGTCTGTATAAGATTGTAATAATCAGTCTTGTGTTAAAGAGACAAAAATTTCTTAAAACTTAAGTTTACCCATAACATTGTGTTTATTAAGTTTTATTTTTTCTAGAGCAAGCAACCATAAAAATTAAACAACTGATTAAATAAGAACTGTTATTTTAGAGCACTGTACTGCCATTTATTTAAAAGCTAAACTTGGTTAATGTAGAAACTTCAATGTAATTGTGATGCTATTAATGTGCTCATATCTTTCAGGTATACGAATCTGTAAGGTAGAAACTTTAAAAGAGCATTATTTCAAGCTGGTGTTCTGAAGTTGTATGGTAAAAAAATATATTGGGCATTCATTTACTTCTTATCAATAAGATATGTAAATTTGTATGTTACTTTTTACATTGGGGAACAATTTAAATGTATTTTTATGTTAATGAGAGTCTAATCTATATAAAGGTTAAAAACTTTCAGCCTTTCTTAAATTCATGTTTTAAATGTGATATCATATAGTGTTAACTAATGTTCATGTGACCTCAAATAATATATGTAATCTTTGTAAAATGATATTTAAAAAAACAAAGATCATCTCTAGAAGTAAAACACTTAAGTTTTATAAAGAGCCCTGCCTTACCTGAGATAAGGCTCTGTGTCCCATCTTACTATATGTGAGAATGACTACGAAAGCAGTAGGTCAGATATTATTTCATTTAAAGTTATGTTCAAAAGTTGTTTTTTTTTTCCGTCAAGATTTCTAGGATCTCAAACAGGGGATATAATGTATAACTCAGCTTAAAACTTCAGGGTAGCTATTACACGAACTAAGTATTTTTACTCTTGTTAAAAAATTTTATTTTGTAATTTCCTTATAAGTGATCTAAAGATTCCTTGTTAGTGTTTTACAGAAGTGTTGCTTTAAGAACACAACATGGGTTAATTTAAGATAATAAGTCATCACCTAAAAGACAGACAGAATAATACAGATCCCAGTTAATAAAAAAGATAAATAATTATAAAGTTATAGACATTAAAGCCCAGTACTCTTAATATAAGGCTGTTAAAATTTATTTGCTGGATGATTAAGATTAGGATTTATATTAAAGTTACATGAAAAGGGACAAGAAAACCAATATTTGGCTCTTGCCCTCTGAGTCAGTCTGAATCCAGGGAACAAGGGACTTCTCAAAGACCTTTGCAACTCTGGGCCTCATATCTTCCCAATTAGGGAGATTAATGAGACCCCTGGAGAACAGAAAGCCAATCAGTGCATTTGCTAAGAAGAGGAGAGTCATCAGAGAAGGGAGACATCCCTGATGCTTCCAAGGGTAGCCATATGGTCAAGCAAGACCTGGACCCACCTAGCGCAAATGGCACTAGCAGAACTGAGAAGCTGCTCTCAAGTTTCCCCAGGAATGACTCCCATAAAAGCTCAGCTGACTGTTAACAATAGATAGAAACAAAAGTCAGTTTGACTGTTTCATGATAAACACTTAGGAAAGACAGTTAAAACCAAAATACAGCCATTCCTGGGCATTTTAAATAATAATGTTAATAATAATAATAATAATTTTTTATACACATTATGTTAGCCTCCCAAAATAAGTAAGACTGGAGGCTACAAAGAAGGATTCCCAGAAAGGAATGCCTGATAACTATAAAAAGAGACTATCAAGAGGAGCTGCCAGAGGCAGAAATTTTTAGTTTAAGGCCTACAGATATTCCTAACCTACAGGTAGGGTTGGTGTTTGCTAGTACGATTATCCAGCCCTGAGTAACAGAATTAAAGGTTTCTCTATTACACACAGAGGTCATACTAGTAAAATGATTTTCCAAGATCAGATGATATTAAATCATTAAACTGTATCTTATGGAGAGGGATAACTGTAACACTAAATGTTAAATATTAAGTTGACAGTCCTGATAACTGGGAATATTAAAGCCTGCTGAGGGAACTTCTATACAGTGACATGTTCCAGCTGATGCAACATTTTTTCAGTACTCATGGTTCTTGTTTCTCACACAGAAGAACCCATCCCCAGATGAATTTACAACCTGTTCTTCCCCAACCAGACTTCAAAACGAACTGATTTCTAAAAGGCAACTCATGTTCCTCAACTGACTTCTAAAAAGCAACTCATGTCCCTTATACTGTGCCCACTCACGTCACTCTCTCTCAGCTCAGAAGAAGCCAAAATGAGTGACGCCTCTCGTCTTACATCTATGGAACCAAAAATAAATAGAATATCAATATAAGTAATTAATTAAGTCAGGTAAAACCAGGAATCCAATTTTGGGTGAGTTCTAAAAATTTGGAGACTGTTACCTGAGGGATTAAAATTCCCTCATTGCTCTTTCCCTACCCTATCAAAAATTTGGAAGGGACACATTAAAAAAGGGGGAATGATTTGCATTTCTCTGACTGCTAGAGATGGTGAGCATTTTTTCATATACTTGTTGATTGATTGTATGTCCTCCTCTGAGAAATTTCTGTTCAGGTCCTTGGCCCATTTGTTGATTGGGTTATTCGTTATCTCATTGTCTAATTTTTTTAGTTCTTTGTATATTCTGAATATTAGCGCTCTGTCTGAAGTGTGAGGAGTAAAGATTTGTTCCCAGGACGTAGGCTCCCTATTTACCTCTCTTATTGTTTCTTTTGCTGAGAAAAAACTTTTTAGTTTGAGTAAGTCCCTTTTGTTGATTCTAGTTATTAACTGTTGTGCTATGGGTGTCCTATTGAGGAATTTGGAGCCCGACCCCACAGTATGTAGATCATAGCCAACTTTTTCTTCTATCAAATGCCATGTCTCTGATTTGATATCAAGTTCCTTGATCCACTTTGAGTTAACTTTTGTGCATGGCGAGAGTAAGGGATTCAGTTTCATTTTGTTGCAAATCTCACTCCAGTAAGATTGGCAGCCATTAGGAAGTCAAACAGCAACAAGTGCTGGCGAGGATGTGGGGAAAAGGGTACTCTTGTACATTGCTGGTGGGACTGAAAATTGGTGCGGCCAATTTGGAAAGCAGTATGGAGATTTCTTGGAAAGCTCGGAATGGAACCACCATTTGATCCAGCTATTCCCCTACTCGGTCTATTCCCTAAAGACCTAAAAAGAGCACACAATAGGGACACTGCTACATCCATGTTCATAGCAGCACAATTCACAATAGCAAGACTGTGGAACCAACCTAGATGCCCTTCAATAGACGAATGGATAAAAAAAATGTGGCATTTATACACAATGGAGTATTACTCTGCATTAAGAAATGACAAAATCATAGAATTTGGAGGGAAATGGATGGCATTAGAGCAGATTATGCTAAGTGAAGCTAGCCAATCCCTTAAAAACAAATGCCAAATGTCTTCTTTGATATAAGGAGAGTAACTAAGAACAGAGTAGGGACGAAGAGCATGAGAAGAAGATTAACATTAAACAGGGATGAGAGGTGAAAGGGAAAGGGAGAGAGAAGGGAAATTGCATGTAAATGGAAGGAGACCCTCAGGGGTATACAAAATTACATAAAAGAGGAAGTGAGGGGAAAGGAGAAAAATTTAAGGGGGAGAAATGAACTACAGTAGAGGGGGTAGAGAGAGAAGAGGGGAGGGGAGGGGGGAGGGGGGATAGTAGAGGATAGGAAAGGCAGCAGAATACAACAGACACCATAATGGCAATATGTAAATCAATGGTTCTGAAACTGATGTGATTTTGCAATCTGTATATGGGGTAAAAATGGGAGCTCATATCCCACTTGAATCAAAGTGTGAAATATGATATATCAAGAACTATGTAATGTTTTGAACAACCTACAATAAAAATTAATTTAAAAAATATTAAAAAGCAAAAAAAAAAATGGGGGGGGGGAATGATAAACCCAACCTGATCATTTATTAAAATTGGGAGCCATCTTGCCACAAAGTCATGAAAAGATAATTTTGCTTTCCTATAAATTACTGCAAATTCTGAATCTGCTTGGAATGCCTGTCCGTGCCTTGAACTCACCCATGCCTGGCTCTCTGACCAGATAGCAGCCCTCTCTGAAAATTTAGTGACACCTCATAAATATTGGCCTTCTCTGGCCAGACAACGACTCTCGTGAGTCTCTAATGGTCCTCATAAATTCTGATGATGGGGCCAGCAAAAAAAAAAAAATTGTAAACTAGCAATAGCGTGATGCTTCTCCGAGTTCTGTTATCTGTAACCCCCCTTTTGTGTAACTTACTGGACTATAAAGCTGGGCTGTAGGAAAGGTGGGGTTGCTGTCTTGTTTCTGCCATTTTGAGAGGGATAGGCAGCTCAGCCAGTGGAAAAATAATAAGCTTGCTTTAATTTGATTTTAATTGGAGTCAGTGGTCTTTTCTCCTGTCCTGGTCAAACAGGTAAACACTCCACAAACATGGAGCTCTGCCGGCCTAAAACTTATTGAGAAACTCTCCCTGACCTTGGGCACTTGAAATATATGTTGTTGTCAGGAGCTTTAGCTTCTTTGTAGTGAGACCATCAGAGCTGGGTCTGCATCTATGTGACCTGGAGGACATGGTTTCTTATTTTCCAATGAACATGAGGCAGGAGTGCAGAATTCTTTCTTTGTAGGGAAACTGTTGTCACTGAAGGCTAAGTGTCTCCCCATGTGGTATGTGAAGCCATTTGCGCATCTTCCACATTTCATGGTGTTTCTTGCTGCTGCACTGGGGGTTTAGTATTTGCTTCATGAAATACAAGGAGATCAACAGGGACTCAGTGCTGGAGGGATTTCTCACACGTGTGGTGGGTCAGGGTCTCCAGGAGAATCCACCAATGAGGCTTATATCCCACATAGCTTGCCCCCTCAACCATTGCAACCTGATTCTGAACATGGCCCTGAAACCTCTAAATATAACAAGATGCCATTATATGAAGAGATCAGACATATAGGGATTACTGGCTGCACCATGTCTGCCACAAGACATTTGGAAGTCAATGGCAGATCCAAATGGCCCCACCAGAGATATTTTGTGACACAACTGCACACCACAGCTCTGGGTCACTACTCAGCAGGCGCCAACATACAGGATTCTTTCTTCTACACCATTTTCATGAAACCCAGTCAATCAAGGCACTCTCTGGTACACTCATGATCAGCAACTGGACATCCAAATGTTCTTCAGTGCCACTTGGTCATAAGAATTTCAAAAATTTCATGGTATTTATCTAGCCATTTTTCAAAGATGAAGTTGGATGCACTGTGAGTTTCAATTATTTCAGGAACCATTAAATGGTGAGGAATTTCATTTCAATGAAAGCTCTGGAGGACTCTCACAGGCAAGGCTTCCCATGGAGTGGCCAAAAGGTCACATGAAGCCAGGCCCATTGAGGTCTACAATGCTAGGTCCATGTGTGTTTTGAATCTCAACTATGGTTGCCAAGTCTTTCAGAATAAAATCATGTGATATCGTAGCTGAGATTCCCAGTGTTCTGTGGAGAGCCACCTGGGCCTATATCACAGTTTCCAATGGGGACTCTCATGCGTGGCCTCCTGAAATCCCAACACAATTCATGGCAATTCTTCTCTGAGGTCAGATCCAGAACGCAGTCTCTAAGGGGAATCACACCAAAGTTCAAGCCATGGTGGACACAGTTATGTCTTCCAACTGCCACACAAATGACCACAATTAAAACCAAAACACTTTCACATAGCCCTCGTCTTCTTCCATGTAGACACTCATCAAATCCTCTGGCTGGACGTTTCCAAAAGGGGTGAAGTCCAAGACCCTGTCCAAAATATGCTCCCTCGCCCCTATGTTGCCTAAGGTCAGTGTGGCCTAAACACCTTTCCTGTGAACCAGGAGTGATCAAATATTCCTGACCTTATTACTGCTCCACTTCTCCAATTTGAGGCCTACTGACTGCCAGGTATAAATTCTTTATATGAATGGGAGTCATGAAAAAACCCAAGCATCTATGGTCTAGCCTTTGCAGGCCAGGATGGAGGTCAGGAACCTTACAGAAGATGGCGAGAGACTTCATACACAATGACTGCTATTTTGACCATTTTGTATTTGTAGCACACATGGAATCTTACCTTAGATCCATCAGGTGTTAAGAATCTAAGCAGCAGCCTCACACAGGTTCACGAGGCTGATTCAGACACATCCCTTTTGGAAGCAATTAAGCAAAGAGCCACAGGTGATGCCCATTCATTTCCATTTGAAAACTGTTTTCTTAAGGCTTCACAAAGGGGTGGCCTAAGGCAAAGACCTTCCTGACATTCAGGGCAATGAAGCAATAGGTAAGCAAATGGCCCAAAGCAAGGATTCTCCACTGAGACTTTACTGGTCACATTGATATCTGAGTTTTCTGAGATCCTCCCATTCCCTTCAGTTATCATGTACATGGCCATGTCACAGTGCTTGGAGGTGGTACATATCTTGGACACAAAACCATGAGCCAATTCTTGAGAGTGGCCAGAATTCAGGAAGAAAACAGAAACGTAGTAAGATAGTAGGTGTTGCCCATCCATAAGGCAAGTCACAGTCCATGCGTTAATTGGGCAGGATGAATGCTGGGAAGCTTTCTACAAGACAGGAAACATCCATTGATGCATTTTCTTTTCTAATATCTACAACCACGGACACAGTGGGAGAAACAGACATAGAAACACTCGCCTTGTCAAACAATTTACTAGAAAAAGTCCATTCCAATCCAAACAAACCACCTTTCCTACCTATTCTCAGAACATGAGACAAAACCACACACTCACACCCACACCCACAAAGGCACCTCCTTCCCCCAAGTAGGTTTGTAACTATCCAGAGTGTCCTTTGACTGGTGGGTCATACTATGTTCCCCTGATATGGCCTATCCATTCTCAGATCTGGTCTCCTTGGCCAACTCTGTGACGTTGTCAGGAGCATGTGGAGAGCCACTACCTACTTTCTCAGGAAAGGTCCCTGGCATGTGGCCATCCTCACATCAGTAGGTACCAAGAAAGACTGATTCTGTCCTTAGTAACACCAAACAAGTGAGCCCATTGGGACTGGGACTTGGATTGGCTCTCAGTGCCTGGCTTCCTGGATCCCAAGTTTAAAGTGTTCCATCACCAAGGAAGTGAGGTAGGTTACTTCCTTCAGGAATTTAATGAGGTCACTGCCTTGGCAAACACATTGTCCTAACAGTTGCTTCCAATGGTTCCATGAGATGGAGGCTGCCCCTACTTCCTGTGACATTTTCACAAGTTAGAATGATATATAAATCAAAGGCACCAAGAAACAGCGCTCCACAAAGGCCTGGTTTGGTCCGTCTCCTGTACATTAAGAGAGAGGCTGATTCAGCCACATCCCTTCATCCTGACCAGGTTTTTTGGCAATGGAAGATGACTTTTGCTCTCTCAGGTCCTTCATAGCTGCCTACATCTTCTTCAGGGATCATTTCTGCATGGACCTTTGAGGTTCTCAGCAAGTGGAAGATCCCCTACATCCCTATATTTTAAGGCCAACTCTGTCCCTGCTCTTCTCTAAAGTTAGATTGAGAGATCACTGTGTGGTTACGGTTAATAACAGTTTCGATTTGGGTTAGGAATCATTCTGCAGGATGAATAATGGTATTGGGAATCTGTGATATTTATAAGAATATAGACGTGAGTTAAAATTATGGAAACAGAAATCTAGGTAAGATTTGCATCCCAGAAGGGCATTGAGACCTTCATTGGGATACTTAGCAATGTTATACTTTCTGCACAAATGTCTCAGATAAATCCATACACAATGGCATAGGACGTTGTACCTTGGATGATTGAATGTCGAAGAGAACCTCCAGTCAAAAAGGGATAGTCGGTGGAATTAGGAAGATAGTCAGTAGGTTTAGAAAGAAGGGTGAGAATAAGATTTGGAAAAAAGTTCTTTACCAATAGGGTTTCGGTTAGAGAGTGAATATTAATGTCAGCCCATGTTAAGTGTCAGTCACAATAATGAATTTGGGAAAATATGTAGGAAAGGAGGTATCAATAGAGACCTTAGGAAATCAGGCAAATTATTAAGTGAGTCATAGGATTAGGCATTTTCAACAGGGTTGAGGTTGAATATATAACCTTAGGAAGAAAGAAATATGTAGTCACCAATAGAATTGACATTTGAGAGCATTAGGCAACCTGGACATGAATGTTTTTAGTAATTCATGCTCACTTTCCATTTAGGCTTTGTTGAAAATAAATAAAATAGGTACTTGTCTCTTCCTGTTTTTCTGTATGCTTAAGAAAACACTCTTGAAATCTTGAAAACTTTTTGCTAATCTTGTTCCCAGAATGTGCTGTCCCCAACTGCCAAACTGCAGAATGTACACCCTCACCCGTTTACATGCAAACCGCCCACTTGCCCTGACCCATCAATAAACTTCCCTCCCTGCCCTCTTCAAGAAAAGTATATAAGCTCTGCTTAAGCTGTTCTCAGTGCTCTCTGCTCTATTCAAGTGAGGTCTGAGCCCCAGAATTTTGGGTGCTTTGCTGTTGCATGAGACAGTGTCTTGGTGGTCTCTTCCTCCAATGGTCGCCTGACCATTACATCTGAGGGCCCCAGCGAGTTCCAGCAGCGTTGGACGAAAGACCCCCAATAGGCTCATCTCAGGTTAAGTAAGGCGCCACTTTCTTGTTTCAGGTTTCAGGTTAGGGATGGGCAAAATGGCTATTGGTGATGAGCATGAGCTTTCTCTGACGGTGGCTGACAGAAGTGTCACAGAGCCACAGGCCCCATCTCTGGGGGACGCCCCAGAGAACTCGGGAAACCGAGTAACAATAGTCTCCTAAACTCAGTGATATTTTGTTTTGGATTCGGTATTGTCAGCCCATCAGGTTTTCCTGGCTACTCAGTCCTGTTCTCAGTATTGGACGTCCATTGCCTGTCTTTATTGTCTTGTCTTGTCTGTGTCGTGTGTCATTGCTTTCACTATTTGTGTATCTTTCATATGGGACAGAACACTTCAATGCCTCTGTCCCTGAACCTTGATCACTGGACCAAAGTCTGCTTAAAGGCTCAGAATCTTCTTTTTTTCAGTAAAACGTCAGATCTGGAAGACTCTATGTGTCTCAGAATGACCCACCTTTGGAGTCGGATGGCCCCCAGAAGGATCTTTCTACTTCACACTAATTCAAAAACTCAGAGATATTGTCTTTCAGCCGGGGCCACATAGCCATCCAGATCAACAGCAATATATCTTTAGTTTGCAGGACCTCTGCAAATCTCCTCTTCCATGGTTGAAGCCTTTCCTTGTCCCTGTCCCCGCTCCTACTGGTTCTCCCACTTTTCTATCTCTCAAACCCTCTGCTCCCCCTCCTCCACCCTCTGTTGTCCCTGAGTCTCAAGACTCTACTGGACTCTCTTCCCCCTCGTTATGCCCTGCCCTTGTCCTCCAACCCCAAACACCCTCTAAGTGATTCCCCTGCTGCTGACTCAGACTCTCCACCATTGGAGGAATATAGGCCAGCCCAGCGCCCTCCAGGTGACTACCCCACGGCACACACAGCCCCTCCTTCCTTGGAGGTAGCTGGCCCGGCCAAAAGAACACAAAGTACTCGCTGGGGGGGTTAAAATTTGAAGTGGATACAGGGTAAGTATACTCAGCCCTTAAGGCCCCATTGGGCCATCTATCAAACAAAAAGGACTCTAGTTCAAGGGGCTAATGGGAGTAAATATGGGGCTTAGACAACTAAGAGGACCATGGACCTGGGGAAAGAAAAAATCCATCACTCGTTCCTAGTAATCCCAGAATGCCCGACCCCATTGATGGGCACACATCTGCTCAAAAAGCTCCAGGCCAGAATAACTTTTAACCCTGAAGGCCCCCAAGTGAAATTTCTAAATTTTTCAGTAAAAACTCCTATTGTCACGGCTTTTACTATGTCAGTAGAAGATGAACATCAACTTGTCAAACCCACCAAGACTGATCAAACAGGCAAGCTACCCCGGAAATGGATAACAGATTACGCAGATGCCTAGGAAAAAACTGCTGGGTTACACGTAGCCGTGAAACATCCTCCAATAACAGTGGAGTTAAAAACTTCAGCCCCCCCATCAATGTCAAAAAATATCCTCTGAGCAAAAAAGCTAAAGATGGGATAAGGCCCCATATTCAGAAATATCTGGCCTTAAGGGTCCTAAGGCCCTGTCATTTGAACTGGAACATTGCCCTGTTACCAGTATAAAAATCCAGGAACCGGGGACTATCGCACCGTTCAAGACCAAAGAGAGATCTACAACAGAGTGCAGGACATTCACCCCACAGTACATAATCTGTACAATCTGCTTAGCACTCTGAACCATGAGCGGAAATGGTATACTGTTCTGGACTTAAAAGATGCTTTCTTTTGCTTGCCTCTGCATAAAGATAGTCAGTTGCTATTTGATTTTGAGTGGGTAGACCCAGAAACCGGGACGTCTGGTCAACTAACATGGACTAGACTCCCACAGGGGTTCAAAAACTCCCCCACTCTCTTTGATGAAGCCCTCCACAGAGACCCCAACAACTTCAGAACTATGCACCCTGACGTCACCCTGCTTCAATATGTCGATGACCTGCAACTGGCAGCCAACACCAAGAAAAACTGTGAGTCTGGAACCCAATTATTATTATACGAGCTTGCTCAACTCTGGTATAGTGCTTCTGCCAAAAAAGCCCAAATTTGCCAGCAAGAAGTAATCTTCCTGGACTATTCCCTTAGGGGCAGTAAGCGATGGCTCACTGAGACCAGAAAACAATCCATTGAGCAGATACCACCCCCATCTAACAGCAGACAACTCAGAGAGTTTCTTGGGACTGCTGGCTTATGTAGCTTATGGATACCTGGGTTTGCGTCCTTATCTGCTCCTTTATACCCGCTGTTAAAGAGAGATGCCCAATTCTAATGGACCCCTGAGCACCAGCAAGCTTTTGATAACATCTAAGGACACTGACACTGAAACCCTCAACTTCACTGAGCCCAGCTTGCATTTTCAGAAAGCCCTAAACTAAGTTAAAAATGTACATCAACTCACTCACCTTGGTTCAAAGAAACTGCAGGCATTCCTGAAGGATCAAGAACAGAGTTTTCCACTAACCGACTCAGAGCGAAAGAAATAACTGAACGGGTAACAAAAGCCTGCCGGGTCTGTCAATTGGTTAATGCTTACCCTTCCAACTTTCCTGCAGGAAAGCACCTACAAGAAACCAGACCAGGACAATTCTTGGAAGTGGACATTACTGAAATTAAGCCAGGAAGTTATGGACTTAAATATCTCCTAGTCTTTGTAGATACATTTTCAGGATGAATTAATTGAAGCCTTCCCCCCACACACACACACACACAAAAAAAAAACAACAACAACAAAATAAATGGCACAAATTGTGGTCAAGAAGATCCTGAAAGATATTTTTCTAAGATACGGACTGGCTAAGGCAATAGGGTCTGATAATGGACTGGCGTTAATTGCCCTGATAAGTCAGGGATTAGTCAGGACCCTGGGGATTAATTGGAAATTACATTGTGCTTATAGACCCCAGAGCTCAGTACAGGTAAAAAAAAAAATAATAGAACCATTAAAGAGAATTAACAAAATCAAGCTTAGAGATCGGCATAAAAGATCGATCTATTCTCCTGCTTTATGCACTGTTTCATGCAAGAAATACTCATACTCCTCTGTTTCCTTGTGTAACCTCACCCCCTATGAAATTCTCTATGGTCCCTCCTCCAGTAAGGGACCTAACCCAAACTCTAAGACCTAACGATCCCTTCCACACCCCCTTGCTTGACAGACTTAAAGCTCTTGAAAGAAATCAGCAATATCTGTGGAAACATCTGGCCACTGCCGACCAACCTGGGGACGAGGGGACTCCATATCGATACCAAGTAGGAGACTTCGTCTACATTAGACGACATCAGGTGTCATCCCTGGAACCCCACTGGAAAGGACCATATAAGGTGCTACATATAACACCTACAGTGGTAAATGTAGACGGAATCACTTCATGGATCCATGTCTCTCATCTCTGGCCTGCGCCCTGTCCAAAATCTGACTGGAAACTGGAAAAGACTGGTAACACTTTCAAAGTGCGTATTCGCCATGTGGATAAGGCTACAGACTCTCCCCTTGGCCAAGAGTAGTCCTAACCCTCATCAGCCTGTTCAGCAGTAATGGCTGATCACAAATCCTACTGTACAAGAAGTATGGTCTATCTTGCATACAGCCCCTTTAGGGACATGGTGGCCATCTCTCCACCCAGACATTTGTCAGCTGGCTATAGGTCTTTCCTATTGGGATATCCCTGATGAAGGGGATCCAACTAAAATTCCAATAAATCCTTTCCGTATCATAGGTAATAGAAACAAACATTATGGATGTAGGGACACGAGAGCCAGATGCAGGTTGGCTAGCCTAGATTACTATGTTTGCCCAGCGGACTATCAAAGCCACAAACAGACATGGCTGTGTGGGGGAAATGCCGACTTCTTCTGTAAGTCATGGGAATGTGAGCATACAGGGGTGCCTGGTGGAACCCAAACTCCTCATCAAATTCAATACACAGCATTGGCCATATTACCAATTACACAACCAATACCGATGGCCCCCAGAGGGGTCTCTAGATCCTAAAATTCTCCGTGACCTTTTTAACTTCGGCAAGTGCACAAAGGGTGGAAGGAAATTCCCCTAAGTGGAGGCATTTTCCCTCCTTCGCTCACATCCTGAACTATGCTTATCCAATAGATCCTCACCCTCAGCTTTCTGCTCCAGACTCTCTGCTGCCACTCCCACCTCAGCAACCTGATTTCTTCCCTCCAATTACTAGATCAAAAACCCAAACCGCCGGTTCTCAGATTATTGCCCCCTTGCTGAGGTAGCAGGTACTGAGGTACCCATCCACCCACTCACTACTCTCTTCTCCTGTCAGTGCCCGCACCAGGTCCCACCAGGTCCTCTTACCAGCTAACCCAAAGCTCAAACCAGCTAAGGAGAGCCCTCAGACCCCTATCCAAGATGTAATGAAAATGGCCTTTAAAGTTGCTCTGTCATCACTGAAAACAGGTTACTAAGAATTTAAAGTCCCTCACAGGCTTTTTGGGATACAAACTCCCATCTTCCCCTCTGCTCTATCTGTTCTACTGCTCAAGTTTTGTTGCCTGGAAAATTCCAAACCCCTTTCCCATTATTCTTTTACATGTCTCCTTCCTCATGCTCAGACCCAAGGTGCTGCTCTCAGACCCGCCTTCCCTGTCTTCCCCGTCTATACCAGGCCCACAGAAAAGTCTTAAATGACCTTCTCCAGCAGTCTTCACCATGGCTGACTTTAGGACTTTCAGCCAAAGAGTCCCTATAAAAGAGTTCAATGTAGATAAACTTCCCCTTTTCGTGTTTCCCTGTTCTATTTGGCCACTGGCTGGAAAAATCAGCACTCCTAAGCTAGACTCCCCCTTACTAGTTTTTCACAAAACATGTGAACAAGGCCTCTGGCCTTGAGCTGGGGCTTCACAGACATGGTTACATTTCTAAGATAAATAAGTTACCAAATGAGCTCCATTGTTACAGCTGGCAGTGAGAAAAAAAAAAGAGAAGAAAAAAGCTCTCCCACTCCAGGTGTCCTTAAAATGTTAACTTGCCCAGAACAGATGAAAAAAACAATAGAAACGAAAACTTCTTTTTGTGAACTTATGCAGACTGTGAACTTCTGAGCCCCTTCCCTTACATGTTGGGTACAAAATTCGGAAACTACCTAAATTTGGAGATCAGGTGACTAATTGATTACAACAGAAGCAATGCCCTCTAAATCCGTTGCAACCAAATAGGTATGTTTCGCTGTCTTCGGTGCTATCTTAGGTGCCTTGAATTGTCCGTCCTTACAACAGTATAATTCTATATACTTAAACATTGTTTATGTTTTCATAAAATGGTCAACAGATGTGATTAATTATGTAATGTTCAGATGTTTCCCAGAGTGCTCTATCATGAGGCAGGTTAATTTAAATATCAAATACGGGGGCATACAACCCGGTTCCTCTGGGAACCTGTATCCCTCACTTTAGCCATCCTATTAGGAAAAGGAGCTGCTGCAGGTGTGGGCACAGGAATCACTGTCCTAGTCCATGTGACACAACAAATGACCCGATGAGAAGCAGCAATAGACCAAAATTTAAAGATATTAAAAACCTCCATCACAGTTTTATAGGAATCTTTAACCTCTCTCTCTGAAATTGTTTTACAGAACATGCGAGGGTTGGACCTCCTCTTCGTGAGAGAAGGGGGCTTTTGTGCTGCATTGAGGGAAAAAGTTGATTTTATGCCGACCATACTGGAGTTGTAAAAAAATCTATGAGTAAATTAAGAAGACGCCTAGAAGAGCATCAACAAGAGAGAGATGCACAAAAAGGGTGGTTTGAGTCTTTGTTCACACAGTCCCCCTGGTTAACTACGCTTTTATCAGCCCTGGCCAGTCCATTAATAATCCTCATTTCATTGCTAATTGTAGGACCCTGTTTGCTCAACCATCTAGTTTCCTTTCTACAAGCTTAAATTGGATAAGTTAAACTTTTGGTAATCAGACAACAATATACCTCACTAGAAGACATAAAATGTGAGACCCCGCAATGCTCATTTTTATGATTAAAATTAACCAGAATAAGAAGTGGGGAATGAAAGGTTAATAAAATATGTACTTTTAACTTCTTGTTTTTCTGTATGCTTAACAAAATACTGATGAAATCTTGAAAACTGTTTGCTAATCTTGTTCCCAGAATGTGCTGTCCCCAATTGCCAAACTGTTGAATGTACTCCCTCTCCCATTGGCATGCAAACCACTCACTCAACCTGACCCATCAATAAATTTCCCTCCCTGCTCTCACCACGTAAATTGCATAAGCTCTGCTTAAGCTGTTCTTAGGGCTCTCTTCTCTATTCAAGTGAGCTCTGAGCCCCAGCATGCTGGACCCCCAATAAACCCTTTGCTGTTGCATGAGACAGTCTCTTCGTGGTCTCTTTTCCGACGCTCGCCCGACTTTACATTGGTACAATCATAAGTGTGAACATTCCTATGTGTGTCCAGAATATTACTATAATAAATAATATATGTAGATCAGGTAATAGGAGTTTTTCTTCCACCATTTATGGGAGCAATATTTTGAAGATATATGAATTAGTATTTTGGGTAGAAATAGGTGTACCATTTGTCTATGAATATAGAGATAATGCATGAATAGACAATACTGTGAATTAATAATATTACTGGTTCCAACTTTAAATAATGGATTGAATTGATATCTGAAAATATACAGAAAACCTTATATTGATATACTACATTTAATCCTACCCATTATACATCTGAATGAAATATTAGGGTTATGGATTTTCATGAAGAGTGTTTGAGTTTTGCTTCAAAAGTGATTATGGAAATTGAAAATAATGTGTTTGGAAAGAAGTCTCATGAAAAGACCAGTCCAGAAACCTGGAGGTATGCATGTGTTCTGAAGCAGAAAGTGATTTAAAGTGAAACAAACGCCTATATATTTGCTAACTTGTGGATGATAAATATATACGATGATGTGCAGAAATTGAAGAAATAGTAATGTACCAGTGTTGAATAAAAATGAACGTTAAAATACACATCATGTCCCATAGGAATCTACTTGAATTGATGTTAAACTGCGTCCGTTAATGTAGAAATATTAGAATTTGTATGCACCATTCACTGAAGTTAGTTTTCAGTACTAGGAAACAAATATGTATTTCAGGTAGATGAGTATTTCTGAGAATAATCTTGTGAAAAGTTGATTATAAATCCAAATACATGAACATGAATGAATTCAGGGAGTGTATAATAAGACTCATACATTTCATATTTGGAAAATCTGGAGAGTATATATATATATATATATATATATATATATATATATATATACACACACACACACACTCACACAAACTGAGACTATAAAAATAGCAATATATATGCCAATTGAAATTCACCATGAAATATACATCATCCACAGATTCAAAAATATTCATGTTACTGAAGATAGATTTATGCATAATGTTGTTTAACTAGGAAGTTTACCCATACATTGAATTTTCAGTTCCAACAGCATTTAGGAGGAGTAATCTCTTCTCACATTTTGTATCTGCCAAGTCAGCCACCTCACAAGAATGTACGTGTGATACCAGGTAGGATTCTATATGTGCATATAAAAATACATGTGCTGAGTAGGCTACAGAGAGAGGGAGACAGGAATTCACATATTTGTTAACTTTAAAAACACATGGATAACTATTTCAACAGAAAATTGACTAGATTTATAACACATACCCTTTTTTATGCAAAAGGCAAGTCCAACTATACACCATGCCTCCTCTGAACTGCTTGGATTTCTATTCTGTTTGGGTTATTTTTCTCCATCATATTAGGAGTAGTAGTCAGAGTCCAGTAGGTTATGAGTTAGTGTCAGGGATCAGTATTTCAAATGGAAAATAGAATAATGAATCAAATGTGTATGCAAATATATGCTACACAAAAATCTTCCCACTCTCATCCAGAACAAATCCTTGACATTACCTTCGCCTGAAGTAAGTCACAATTAGAATAGAAGAGTTAGAAAATCTGTGAATACATATCTTGAGTGGAAAATGCTCAGAGTTCAGAACCTTGGAGGTGGTAGAGGAGTTTCCAAAAGTAAGGGACATGGTAAACACTCCTCTAACATGGAGGTCTGCTGGCGTAAAGACATCTTGAGAAACTGCCTCTGAGGTTGGGCACTTGAAACATACGTTATTTTCAGGAGCTTTAGCTTCCTTTGTAGTGAGACAATAAAATCTGGGTCTGCATCTATGTGACCTGGAGGATATGGTTTCTTATTTTCCAGTGAACATGAGGCAGCAGTGCTGAATTCACTCTTTGTAGGTAAACAGTGGCCACTGGGGTCTAATTGTCTCCCCATGTGGACTGTGGAGCCATTTGGTCATCCTCCACTTTTCGTGGTGTTTCCTGCTGTTGCACTGGGAGTTTGGTATTTGCTTCACAAAATACAAGAAGTTCAACAGGGACACAGTGCTGGAGGGAGTTCTGTCACGTGTTGTGGGTCAGGGTCTGCAGGAGAATGCAACAACCAGGCTTCTTTCCCACATACTTTGCCCCCTTGTCCATAGCAACATGATTCTGAACATGGCCCTGAATCCCTCCATATAAAAACATGCTTTTACATATTCAGGTCTCCTGGCTGCACCATGTTAGTCACAAAAAATTTGGAAGCCAATGAGAAATCCACATGGCCATAACACAGATGTATTATCACACAACTGCAGACCACTTCTCTAGGCCCAATACTCTGCAGGCTCTAACTTGCTTGCCCCCATGTCCATAGCAACTTGATTCTGAACATGGCCCTGAAATCTTTCAATATAAAAACATGCTTTTACATATACAGGTCTCCTGGCTGCACCATGGCAGTCACAATGAATTTGGAAGCCAATGGCAGAACCACATGGTCACAACACAGATGTATTATCACAAAACTGCACACCATTTCTCTAGGCCAACAACTCTGCAGGCTATAACTCAATGGCATCTCTGTTCTACACCATTTTCATGAAACCCAGTGAATTAAGGCAGGGTCTGGTACACTCAAGATCAGCAACAGGACATCCAAAGGTTCTCCAGTGCCACCTGGTCAAGGGAATTTTAAAAATTTCATGGTATTTATCTGGCCATTTTTCAAGGATGAAGTTGGAGGCACTGTGGGTTTCAATTCATTCAGGAACCATTAAATGTTGAGGAAGTTCATTTCAAAGAAAGCTCTGGAGAACTCTCACAGGCAAGGCTTCCAAAAGAGTGGCCAAAAGGTCACATGAAGCCAGGCACAGTGAGGTCTCCAATGTGAGGTCCATGTGTGTTTTGACTCAAAACTATCCCTGCCAAGTCTTTCTGAATAAAATCATGTGATATACTGGCTGAGATTCCCAGTACTCTTTGGAAAACCACCCTGGGCCTAGATCTCAGTTTCCAAGGGTGACTTTCATGCGTGGCCTCCTAATATCCCAACACTTTTCATGGCAATACTTCTCTGAGGTCAATTCCAGAACGCAGTCTCTAAGGGGAATCAAACCAGAGTTCAAGCCCAGGTTGACCCAGTCATCTCTTCACACCGCCAATCAAATGAACACAATTAAAAACAAAACACTATCACATGGCCCCATCTTCTTCCTTATAGACACTCATCATAACCACTGGTTGGAGCTTTCCATGAGGGGCACATTCCAAAAGAGTGTCCAAAATAAGCTCCCTTGCCCCTCATTTGGCTCAAGTCAGGGTGGGAAGGACACTTTTCCTGTGAACCAGGAGTGATCAAATAGGCCTGTCATTAATACTGCTCCGCTTTTCCAATTTGAGGCCTTCTGACTGTGGGGTTTAGATTCTTTATGTGAACTGGAGTCATGAGAAAAGACAAGCACCTCTGCAGAGATTTGAAGAACTCATTTGACCAAAAGGATCGCTATTCTCACTTGATTGATTTCAGGAACCTACAGAGAAAGGCAATAGAATTCATTCACAATGACTGAAATTTTTTGCGAATTTGGTTTTGGTTTCACACATGGGATCTTTCTTTAGATCCATCAGGTGCTGAGAATCTAAGCCACAGCCTCACACAGGGTAGAGAGCCTGATTCAGACACATCCCTTTCCGAAGCAATTTAGCAAGAGCCACAGGTGATGCCCATTCATTTCCATTTGAAAACTGTTTTCTTCAGGCTTCACAAAGGTGTAGCCTGAGCCCAACATCTTCCTGACATTCAGGGCAAAGGAACAATAGGTAAGCAAAAGGCCCAAAGCATGGTATCTCCACTGAGATTTTTCTGGTCACACTCATATCTGAGTTTTCTGAGATACTGGCCATTCCCTTCAGGTATCCAGTACATGGACATGTCAAAGACCTTGGAGTTGGTACATATCTTGGACACAAAACAATGAGACTATTCTGGAGAGTTGCCAGAATTCAGGAAGAAAACAGGGACTTAGGAAGGTAGTAGGTTTTGCCAATCCAAAAGGCAAGCTGCAGTCCATTCATAAATTGGGCAGGATGAATGCTGGGAATCTTTTTACTACACAGGACACATCCATTGTTGCATTGTCTTTTCTCATGTCTACAACCACGGACATAGTGGGATACACAGACATAGAAACACTCACCTTGTCAAATGACTTACTAGAAATAGTTCACTGAAAACCAAACAAACCGCCTTTCCTACCTATTCTCAGAACAAGAGACAAAACCACACACCCACACTCACAATGGCACCTCCTTCCCCTAAGTAGGTCTGTGACTATCCGGAGTGTTCTCTGACTGGTGGGCAATACTATGTTCCCCCGAAATGGCCTGTATTCTCTCAGATCTGGTTTCCTTGGCCAACTATGTGAAGTTGTCAGGAAAAAGTGGTGAGCCACTACCTGCTTTCTCAGGAAAGGTCCCTCTTCAGAGCTCTCCTGGCATTTGGCCATCCTCACATCAGTAGGTACCAAGAAAGACTGACTCTGTCCTTGGTAAATCCAAACAAGTGAGCCCACTGGGACTGGGACTGGAACTGCATCTGGGTGCCTGGCTTCTTGGATACCAAGTTCAGAGAGTTCCATCACCAAGGAAATGAGGTATGACACTTTCTTTGGAACTGAATGAGGTCACTGCCTTTGCAACCACTTGGTCCTAACAGTTGCTTCCAAGGGCCCCATGAGATGGAGGCTGCCCCTTCTTCCTCTGACACTTTCACAATTTAGAATGGTATATCAACCATAGGCACACACACAGGCCTGGTTTGGTCCATCTTCTCCACAATAAGAAGAGAGAGGCTGATTCAGACACATCCCATCATCCTGACCAGGTGGTTTGTCATCGAAGATGACTTTTGCTCTTTCAGGTCCTTCATACCTGTCTACAACTTCTCCAGGTATCATTTCTGCATGGACCTTTGAGGATCTCAGCAGGTGGAAGGTCCCCTACTTTTCTGTATTGTAAGAACAACTTTGTCCCTGCTCTTCTGTAAAATGAGATTGAGGGAACAGTGTATGTTTTGGGTTAATAACAGGTTTGATTTCGATTTGTGTTAGGAATCATTCTTCTGGATGAATAATGGTATTGGGAACCTGGTATATTTACAAGAATGTAGAGGTGAAACATAAGTATGAAAACAGAAATCCAGGTATGATTTTAAACCCATAAGGGCATTGGGCCCTTGATTGGGATACTTAGCTTTGAATTATGTTCTGCACAGATGTCTCAGATAATTTGATATACAATGGCATAGGACCTTGTACCTTGGAAGATTGAATGTAGAAGAGAACATCCCTTCAAAAAGGGATAGTCGGTAGGATTAGGAAGATAGTCGGTCGTTTTAGGAAGAAGAGTGAGTATATGATTTGGAACAAAAGTTCTTTAGCAATAGGATTTCAGTTAGAGAGTGAATGTATATGTCAGCACATATGAAGAGCCAGTCACGATGATGAAGTGGGGAAAACATGTAGAAAAGAAGATATCAATAAAGATATTACGAAATCAGGGAAAGTATAAAGTGAGTGAGAGGATTAGACATTTTCAACAGGCTTGAGGTTGAATCTTAGAAAGAAACAAATATGAAGTCACCAATAATATTGACATTTGAGAGCATTAGGCACCCTGGACATGGATGTTTTTAGTAATCTATGTTCACATTTCATTTAGGCTTTGCTTGGTTCATTCATAAGTGTAACATTTACATTTTTGTCCAGAATATTATTGTGATAATATGTATATGTAGATCAGGTGACATAAGTATTTCTTCCACCATTTTTGGTAGCAATATACTGAAGACATAAAATTAGTATTGGGCGTACAAAGAGGTGTACCCTATGTCTATGAATATAGAGATAAAGCATGAATAGACCATACTGTGAATAAGTAATATAACTTGTTCCGACTTAATATAATGGGATGAACTGATATCTGAAAAATTACTGGAAATCTTATATGCATATACAATCATTCATTCCAACCAGTTATTCATCTAATGTCAATATTAGTGTTTTGGTTTATCATGAAGAGTGTGTGAGTTTTACTTCAAAAGTGATTATGGAAATCGAAAATAATGTGTTTGGAAAGAAGTCTCATGAAAAGACCAGTCAAGAAACCCTGACAATACATGTGTTGTGAAGTAGGAAGTGATTAAAGTTTAAAGAAATGCCTACAAATTTGTGAACTTGTGGATGAAATACATATCTTATGATGAGCAAAAACTGAAGAAATAATAATGTACCAGTGTTGAATATAAATGAACATCATATTATATATCATGTCCCATTGGGATCTACTTGCATTGGTGATAGACTGGATCAGTTCCTGTAGAATTATTAACATTTGTATGCACCATTCACTGAAGTTAGTTTTCAGTACTAGGAAACAAATATGTATTTAAGGTGGATGAATATTTCTGAGACTAATATTTTGGAAAGTTTATTATAAATCCACATGCATGAACATGAATGAATTTAGAGAGTGTATATAAGACACATATATTTCATATTTTGAAAAATCTGGAGAGTGTATATATATATATATATATATATATATATATATATATATATATATATACACACACACACACATACCCACACACACAAAAAAAAAACCACACACAGACATTTAAAAGTAGCAATATATATGCCAATCAAAATTCATCTTTAAATATATATCATCCACAGATGCAAAAATATTTATTTTACTGAACATGAGTTTATGTATAATGATGTTCTACTAGGAAGTTCCCCTATAGGTGGAATTTTCAGTTCCAACAGCAATTTGGAGGAGTGATCTCTTCTCACAATTTGTATCTGCCAAGTCAGCCACCTCACAAAAATGTACATGTGATACCAGGTAGGATTCTATAAGTGCATATGAAAATACATGTGATGAATAGGCTACAGAGAAAGGGAGACAGGAATTCATATATTTGTTTAATTTAAAAACACATGGTGAACTATTTCAATTAAAAATTGACTAGATTTATAACACCTACCATTTATCATGCAAAAGGTAAGTCCAAGTATGCAGCATGCCTCCTCTGAACTGCTTGTATTTCTATTCTGTTTGGGTATTTTTCTCCATCATATTAGGATTAGTAGTCAGAGGATAGTAGGGTATGGGATAGTGTCAGGGATTCAGTATTTCGAATAGAAAATTGAAAATGAATGCAATGTGTATGCAAATATGTGCTACACAAATATCTTCCCACTCTCATCCAGAGCAATGCCTTGACATTACCTTCGCCCCATGTATGACACAATTAGAGCAGAAGAGTTAGAAAATCTGTGAATACATATCTGCAATGGAAACTGCTCAATTTTCACAAATTTGGAGAAGGTAGAGGAGTTTCCAAAATTAAGGGACAATGTAAACTCTCCACAAACATGGAGCTCTGCTGGCCTAAAGAGTTCTTAAGAAACTGCCTCTGAGGTTGGGCACATGAAATATATGTTGTTGTCAGGAGCTTTAGCTTCCATTGTAGTGAGACCATCCAAGCTGGTCTGCATTTTTGTGACCTTTGTGAGCACATGGTTTCTTGTTTTCCAATGAACATGAGGCAGCCTTGCTAAATTCTCTCTTTGTAGGTAAACTGTGACCAATGGGGGCTAAGTGTCTCCCCGTGTGCACTGTGAACCCATTTGGTCATCCTCCACTTTTCGTGCTGTTTCTTGCTGCTGCACTCGCAATTTGGCATTTGCTTCATGAAACAAGGAGTTCAACTGGGACACAGTGCTGGAGCGAGTTCTGTCACGTGTGGTGGGTCAGGGTCTGCAGGAAAATGCACCAACCATGCTTCTATCCCACCAGCTTGCCTCCTTGAGCATAGCAACCTGATTCTGAACATTGCCCTGAAACTCCTACATATAACAAGATGCCTTTTGAGAGAAGGGTCTGCTGGCTGCACCATATCAGTCATAATCCATTTGGAAGCCAAAGGCAGATCCACATGGCCAAACCACAGATTTTTTATCACACACCTGCCCACAACTTCTCTAGGTCCACTACTCAGCAGGCTCAAACTTACTTGCATCTCTTTTCTATACCATTTTCATGAAAACCAGTCAATCAAGGCACCTTCTGGTATATTCATAATCAGAAACAGGACATCCAAAGGTTTTCCAGTGCCACCTGCTCATGGGAATTTTAAACATTTCATGGTATTTATCTAACCATTTTTAAAGGATGAAGTTGGAGGCACTGTGGGTTTCAATTCATTCAGGAACCATTAAATGTTGAGGAAACTCATTTTAATGAAAGCTCTCGAGAACTCTCACAGGCAAGGCTTCCAAAAGAGTGGCCAAAAGTTCACATGAAGCCAGGCCCATTGAGGTCTACAATATGAGGTCCATGTTTGTTTTGACTCTCAACTATTGCTGCCAAGTCTTTCAGAATAAAATCATGTGATATCCTGGCTGAGATTCCCAGTGCTCTGTGGAAAGCAACCCTGGGTCAAGACTCATTTTCCAAGGACTCCATGCGTGGTCTCCTAAAATCCCAACACAACTCATTGCAATACTTCTCTAAGATCAGTTCCAGAATGCAGTCTCTAAGGGTAATTACGCCAGAGTTCCAGCCCACGTGGACCAATTCATCTCTTCCAACCGCCACACAAGTGACCACAATTAAAACCAAAACACTCCCACATGGACCTCATCTTCTTCCATATAGACACTCATCATTACCTCTGGCTGGAGGATTCTATGAGGGGCACAGCCCAAGACAATGTCCAAAAGAAGCTTCCTTACCCCTCATATGCCTAAAGGCCCGGACTCCCTTCCTGTGAACCAGGAGTGATCAAATAGGCCTGCCGTTAATACTGCTCCACTTCTGCAATTTGTGGCCTATTGACTGTGGGGTTTAGATTCTTTTTGTAAATGGGAGTCATGAGAAAACCCAAGCACCTATGGGCTAGACTCTGCAGGGCTTTGAAGAACTCATTTGACCCAAAGGATCCCTATTCTCACTTGATGGAGGCAGGAACATTACAGAGGAAGACGAGAGACTCCATCCACAATGACCGCTCTTTTGGCCATTTTGGTTTTGGATGCACACATGGGATCCTTCTTTAGACCCATCAGGTGCTGAGAATCAAAGCCACAGCCTCACACAGGGCCAAGAGGCTGATTCAGACACATCCCATTCTAAAGCAATTAAGCAAAGAGCCCAAGGTGATGCCCATTCATTTTCATTTGAAAACTGTTTTCTTCAGGCTTCAAAAAGGGGTGGCCTGAGTCAAAGAACTTCCTGACATTCAGGGCAACAGACAAATAGGTAAGCAAAAGACCCAAAGCAGGGTTTCTCCATTGAGACTCTCCTGGACCCAATGATATCTGTGTTTTCTGACATGCTCTCATTCCCTTCAGCTATCCAGTACATAGCCATGTCACAGATCTTGGAGGTGGTTCATATGGTGGACATAAAATCATAAGCCTATTCTGAAGAGTGGCCATAATTCTACGAAGAAAACAGGAACTTTGGAAGATAGTAGGTGTTGCACATCCATAAGGCAATCCACAGTCCATTCATAAATTAGGCAGGATGAATGCTGAGAAGCTTTCTACTAGACATGACAAATCCATTGATGCATTCTCTTTTCTAATGTCTACAACCACAGACACGGTGGGATACACAGACATAGAAACACTTGCCTTGTCAAAGCACTCAGTAGACACAGTCCATTCCAAACCAAACAAACTGCCTTTCCTACCTATTCTCAGAACATGAGACAAAACCACAAACTCACACACACAACCACAAAGGCACCTCCTTCCTCCAAGTAGGTATGTGACTATCTGGAGAGCCCTCTGACTGGTGGACCATTTTATGTTCCCCCGAAACGGCCTGTCCTGTCTCAGATCAGGTCTCTTTGGCTAACTCTGTGAAATTGTCCGGGACCAGCAGTGAGACACTACCTGCTTTCTCAGGAAAGGCCCCTCTTCAGAGCTCACCTGGCATTTGGCCATACTCACATCAGTATTTACCAAGAAAGACGGACTCTGTCCTCTGTAAATCTAAACAAGTGAGCCCACTGGGACTGGAACTGGGACTGCCTCTGGGTGCCTGGATTCCAAGTTTAGAGTGTTCCTTCAACAAGAAAATTAGATGAGGTCACTTCTTTCTGGAACTGATTGAATTTGCTGCCTTTGCAACCACTTTGTCCTAACAGTTGTTTCCAAGGGTCTCATGAGATGGAGGCTGCCCCTATTTCCTGTTACAATTTCACAAGATAGAAAGTTATATCAACCATAGGCACCTGGGAACAGCTCTCTACATAGGCCTGGTTTGGTCCATCTTCTCTACATTAAGAAGATAGAGGCTGATTCAGACACATCCCTTCGTCATGACCAGGTTGTTTGCAATTGAAGATGACTTTTTCTCTCTCAGGTACTTCATAGTTCCCTATATCTTCTCCAGGGATTATATCTGCATAGACCTTTGAGCTTCTCAGCAGGTGAAAGTCTCCCTACATTTTTGTATTGTAAGACCAACTCAGTCCTGCTCTTTTGTAAAGATAGATTGAGGGAACAGTATATGGTTAGGGTTAATAACAGGTTCGATTTGTGTTAGGAATCATTCTGCTGGATGAATAAGAATATTGGGATCCTGTGGTATTTATAAGAATATAGAGGTGAAATATAAGTATGACAATGGAATTCTAGATAAGATTTGAAGCCCAGAAGTGCACTGGGCACTGGAGTGGGAAACTTAGCTTTGAACAATGTTCTGCACAGATATCTCAGATAAATCGATATATAATGGCAAAGGACCATGTACCTTGGTTGATTGAATGTGTAAGAAAACATCCAGTCAAAAAGGGATAGTCGGTAGGATTAGGAAGATAGTGTAGGTTTAGATAGAAGAGTGAGAATAGGATTTGGACCAAAAGTACTTTAGCAATAGAGTTTTGGTTAGAGAGTGAATGTAAATGTCAGCACATGTGAAGAGTTGGTCACAGTGATGAACTGGAAAAAATATGTAGGAAAGCATTTATCAATAGAAACATTAGGAAATCAGGAAAAGTATAAAGTGAGTGATAGGATTAGACATTTTCAACAGGTTGAGATTTAATATATAATCTTAGGAAGAAACAAATATGTAGTCACCGACAGGATAGACATTTGAGAGCATTAGGCAACCTGGACATGGATGGTTTTAGTAATCCATGCTCACTTCCTATTTAGGATTTGGTACAATCATAAGTGTGACATTTGCGTTTTGTGTCCAGAATATTACACTGAAAAAATGTATATTTATATCAGGTGACATGAGTATTTCTTCCACCATTTCTGGAAGCAATATGTTGAAGACATATAAATTAGTATTGGGGGTACAAATACGTGCACCCTGTGTCTCTGAATATAGAGAAAATGTATGAATAGACAATAGTGTGAATAAAGAATATAATTGGTTTCAACTTTAAAAAATGGATTGAAGTGGTATCTGAAAATATAAAGAAAATTTTATATTGATAAACATACATTCATTCAAACCAATTATACATCTATTTGTAATATTAGGGTTATGGTTTATCATAAAGGGTGTGAGTTTTGCTTCAAAATTGATTATGAAAATCGAAAATAATGTGTTTGGGTAGAAGTCACATGAAAAGACCAGTCAAGACACCTGGAGGAATACATGTGTTCTGAAGCAGGAATTGATTGAAAGTGAAACAAATGCCCATAAATTTGTGAATTTGTGGATGAAATATATATCCTATGATGTCCATAATACGAATAAATATTAATGTACCAGGGTTTAATAAAAATGAACGTCAAAATGCACAGCTTGTCATATCGGAATCAAGGTGCATTGATGTTAAACTTGGTCAGTTACTGTAGAAATATTAGTTAAATCTGTTTTTCAGGTGGATGAATATTTCTGAGAATAATCTTGTGAAAAGTTGATTATAAATCCAAGTCCATGAACATGAATAAATTTAGCGAGTGTAAATAAGACACATATATTTCATATTTTCAAAAATCTGGAGAGTGTATATATATATATATATATATATATATATATATATATATATATATTTACACAAAACACACACACAGACATTAAAAAGTAGCAATATATATGCCACTCAAAATTCATCTATAAATATATATCATCCAAAGATGCAAAAATATTTATTTTACTGAACATGAGTTTATGTATAATGTTTTTCTACTAGGAAGCTCCCCTATAGGTGGAATTTTCAGTTCCAACAACGATTTGGAGGAGTGATCTCTTCTCACAATTTGTATCTACCAAGTCAGCCAACTCACAAAAATGTACATGTGATACCAGGTAGGATACTATAAATGCATATAAAAATACATGTGATGAATAGGCTACAGAGAAAGGGACAGGAATTCATATATTTGTTAATTTTAAAAACACATGGAGAACTATTTCAATTGAAAATTGACCAGATTTATAACACCTACCATTTATCATGCAAAAGGCAAGTCCAAATATACAACATGCCTCCTCTGAAATGCTTGTATTTCTATTCTGTTTGCGTTACTTTTCTCCATCATATTAGGATTAGTAGTGAGAGTCTAGTAGGGTATGTGAATATTTCTGAGAATAATCTTGTGAAAAGATGATTATAAATCCACATTCATGAATATGAAAAATTTAGGATGTGTAAAATAATACACATATATTTCATATTTTGAAAAATCTGGAGAGTGTGTGTATATATATATATATATACACACACACACACACACACACAAACATTCACAGACATTAAAAAGTAGCACTATATGCCAATTTAAAATCACCATGAAATATATATCATCCACAGATCCAAATAAATTCATTTTACTGAACATCGATTTATGTATAATGTTGTTCAACTAGGAAGCTCACCCACAGGTTGAATTTTCAGTTCCAACAGCGTTTAGGAGGAGTGATCCCTTTTCACAATTTGTATCTGCCAATTCAGCCTCCACACAAGAACGTACGTGTGGTAACAGTTAGGATTCTAAATGTGCATATAAAAATACAGGTGCTGAATAGGCTTCAGAGAAAGGGAGACAGGAATTCACATATTTCTTAACTTTTAAAATACATGGAGAACTATATCAAAAAAAATTGACAAGATTTAAAACTCCTACACTATATAATTCAAAAGGCAAGCCCAACTATCCACCATGCCTCCTCTGAACTGCTTGTAGTTCTATTCTTTTGGGGGTATTTTTCTCCAACATATTAGGATTAGTAGTCAGAGTCTAGTAGGGTATGTGTTAATGTCAGTGATTCAGTATTTTGAATGGAAAATAGGAAAATGAATCCAATGTGTATGCAAATATGTGCTTCAGAAAAATCTTCCCACTCTCATCCAGAACAATCCCTTGACATTACCTTCGCCCCAAGTAAGACACAATTAGAGGAAAAGAGATAGAAAATATGTGAATACATATCTGAAATGGAATTTGATCAGGAGTTCACAACCATGGAGGTGGTAGAGGAGTTTTCAAAAGTAAGGGACAGGGTAAGCACTCCACAATCACAGAGCTCTGCTGGCCTAAAGACTTCTTGAGAAACTGCCTCTGAGTTTGGGCACTTGAAATATATGTTGTTTTCAGGAGCTTTTGCTTCCTTCTAGTGAGACGATCAAAGCTGGGTCAGCATCTATGTGACCTGGAGGACATAAATTGTAATATTCCAATGAACATGAGGGAGCAGTGCTGAATTCTCTCTTTGTAGGTATACTATGGCCACTTGGGGCTAAGTGTGTCCCCGCGTGGATTGTATATTCATTTGTTCCTCTTCCACTCTTCATTGTGTTTCTTGCTGCTGCACTGCGACTTTGGTATTTGCTTCACGAAATACATGGAGTTCAACTGGGACACAGTGGTCTAAGTGTCTGCCCGTGTGGACTGTGAAGCCATTTAGTAATCCTCCACTTTTCCTGGTGTTTCTTGCTGCTGCACTGCGAGTTTTGTATTTGCTTCATGAAATACAAGGAGTTCAACTGGGACACAGTGCTGGAGGGAGTTCTATCACATGTGGTGGCTCACACATGAGCATTCATGAAACCGGCCTCTATACCACATAGCTTGCTCCCTTGACCATAGCAACCTGATTCTGTAAATTACCCTAAAACCTCTCCATATAACAAGATGTGTTTACTTATAATGGTCTCCTGGCTGCACCATGTCCGTCTCATGACATTTGGAATCCAAAGGCAGATCCACATGGCCCCATCACAGATGTTTTATCACACACCTGCCTACCGCTGCTCTAGGCCCTCTACTCATCAGGCTCCAAATTACTGGCATCTCGGTTCTACACCATTTTCATTAAACCCAATCAATCAAGGCACTGTCTGGTACACTCATGATCAGAAATAGGACATCCAAAGGTTCTGTATGCCACCTGTTCATGGGAATTTCAAACATTTAAACTATTTATCTAGCCATTTATCAAGGATGAAGTTGGAGGCACAGTGGATTTCAATTCATGCAGGAACCATTAAATGGTGAGTATGATCATTTCAATGAAAACTCTGGAGAACTCTCACAGGCAAGGCTTCCCAAAGAGTGTCCAAAAGGTCACCTGAAGCCAGGCTCATTGAGGTCTACAATTGAGATCCATGAGTGTTTTGATCTCAACTATGGCTGCCAAGTCTTTCAGAATAAAATCTTGTGGTATCCTGACTGAGATTCCCAGTGCTCTGTGGAAAGCTACCCTGGGCCTACATCTCAGGTTCCAAGGGCGACTCTCATGCATGGCCTCCTCAAATCCCAACACAACTCATGGCAATACTTCACTAAGCTCAGTTCCAGGACACAGTGTCTAAAAGGAGTCACACCAGAGTTCAGGCCCAGGAGGACCCAGTAATCTCTTCCAGCTACCACACATATGACCACAATTTAAATCAAAACACTCCCACATGGGCCTCATCTTCTTCTACACAGACACGCATCATAACCTCTGGCTGGAAGTTTCCATGAGGGGTGCAGCCCAAGACAGTGTCCAAAATAAGCTCCATTGCCCCTCATTTGCCAAAAGTCAGGGTGGCCTAAACACCCTACCTTTGAACCAGGAGTGATCAAATAAGCCTGCCTTTAATACTGCTCTGCTTCTCCAATTTGAGGCCTAATGACTGTCAGGTGTAGATTTTCTATGTGATTTGGAGTCATGAGAAAACCCAAGCACCTATGGGCTATCCACTGTAGGGCTTTGAAGAACTCATTTGACCCAAATGATCCCTATTCTCACTTGACGGAAGTCAGGAACTGAAAAGGTCGGGCGAACTTCGGAGGAAAAGACCACCAAGAGACTGTCTCATGCCACAGCAAAGGGTTTATTGGGGGTCCAGCATGCTGAGGCTCAGAGCTCACTTCAGAGGAGCAAAGAACAAAGATCCCCGAGAACAACTTGAGCAGAGTTTATATACATTCTTTAGAGAGGGCAGGGACTTTACATACATCATAGCCTCCTTTAGAAAATCATCATATACCGCGGGAAAATCAAATAATAACTCTAAAACATCATTAGCACATTCATTGGTGGGAACAGGTTGGGCAGCGGGTGATTGGTCAGCCGTGAGAAGGAGTATACATTTAAACTGATTGGTTGAAGCACTGAGATGTATACGTGCAAATCTGCATGGTTTCTGGGAAGGGGTGGTTAAGTAACGAGGTGGTCAGGGAAGATTTCAACACACATCTAATGGGAAGATCCGGGAATTGTCTTAAGTGCCACAGGAATTTCAGGTTCTGAGTGCAGCTTGGAAAATGTACAAAACCTGGTTCTTTACGTTTCAATTTCAATTTCTTTTATTCTTTCATTTCCCACCCCTTTTTCTGACTACTTTTAATCTTAAAAGTAATGAATCAAAATTATTGTGGGGTTTCACATTCTATTCCTACCAGTGCAGCATATTTCTGTCTGATTATCATGAGTTTCACCTGCCTAATCTGAGCCTGGAGAAAGGAAACTATGTGGTTAGGCAAACAAGGTCCCACAGTTAGCAACACCATAAGGATGATCAGGGGTCCAGCTAAGTCTGATATTAGTGTAGTTACCAGGGGTACTCGGTTAATCATGACTCAAAGCACCCTTGTTGAATCTCCCATTCTCTCTGGCGCTCTTCAAGATATTTTCTTAATTTACTCATGAATTATTTTGCAACTCCAATATGGTCAGCATAAAAACAACATTCTTCTCTCAGTGCAACACAGAGGCCCTCTCCCTCATCAAGAGGAGGTCTAATCCTCACCTGTTCTGTAAAACAACTTCAGAGAGAGAGGTTAAGGATTCCTGCAAAGCTGTGATGGAGGTCTCTAACGTCTTCAAGTCTTGATTTATTGCTGTTTCTAATTGGGCCATTTGTTGTTAACCACGCATCATAGAAGCTGTTCCCATACCCACTCCTGCAGCAGCTCCTATCCCCAATAGGATGGCTAGAGTAAGGGACAATGGTTCCCCTTGATATCGGGTTGTTTGTCCCCCTAGTAGACCTTCAAATGATTAGGCATTATGATAGAGTACCCTGGAGAGTATCTGCACCATTACACAATAATTTACAGGGCTGTCAAAGACCTGGGCTGAAATACAAGGAGTTCTGACTGTGTGGAGTTCAGTACCATAAAGGTTCCTTTAATTAGTTCCCAGGGGGAGGAGTCAGATGTACTCTGGACTGGGGAAGTAGGCAAAGACGGAATCCAGGAAGTATTAGATGGTAGAGGGGTTCTGGTAGATCTAGGCATGGAAGGTTTAGGAGGCTTAATCCCTGGCTTGAGGGGATTGGGTCCTATTGCTGTGGGATTTTCTTTCTTTTTAAGCCAGACGGTGAACCAGAGACCAAATTCATCACCTGGGCCATAAATATAGAATCGCATTCCCCACGTATTTCCCATAGGCCAGGTTTTTCTGAGGTAGCCCCTTCCTTTGGAAGTGAAAGTTATATTGAGGGGGTAACATAGAGTATTCTTTCCACAGCGAGTTTTTGACACCACTGGGCAACCAGCACATTTCTTGGGATCAATCCAGGTGTCATTTCATCCTACCGGAATCATACCTTCTGGGGAGTTTGGGTTCCACCATGCAGCTTTCGTTTGTTCACAACCCCAAGATCTACAATAAAAGTCACTGGGTCCTCCACAGGTTTGGGCCTGTTTTATGACTTTGGAAATCAGGTGGGCACACATAATAGTCAAGACTGGCTAGTTTACACCTGAGCTGGGGGAGATGACATCCACAATTCATGGGTTAAGGTGGTCTATGTTGCCCTAGTTAGGGTTTGAGTGGGATCTGTGTGGGGTCCTCTATGTCAGGGAGATCCCAGTCAGGGAAGCCTATGGCAAGCTGACAAATTTCCGGGTGGAGAGATGGCCACCAAGTCCATAAGGTGGCTGTTTGTGAAATAGATCACACTACTTGCCCATTAGGATTCATTACTTGCCCTTGTTGCTGAGCACGCTGATGGGGATTAGGGCTGCTGGTGGTCATGGGAAGAATCCATAGCCCTACCCACATGACGGACACGCAACTTGAGATGGATACCAGTCTGTAGAAGTTTCCAGCCAGAGTCTGTACAGGGCTCAGGCATGAGATGGGAGGCATTGATCCAGGAAGTGATCCCATCCACTTTCACCACTGTGGGTGTTATAAGCAGCACCTGGTATGGTCCTTTCCAGTGGAGTTCCAGGGATGACACCTGACGCCATCTCACGTAGACGAAGCCTCCCATTTGATATCAATGTGGGGTTCCCTCGTCTCCAGTCTGATAAGCAGAGGCCAAATGTTTCCACAGGTATCGCTGGGTGCTGGGTTTGTTAAAGGGCTTTAAATCTGTCAAGCAAGGGGGTGTGAAAGGAATCATTAAGTCTCATAGTTGGGATTAGGTCCCCTACTGGAGGAAGGGCACCATTGAGAATTTCATAAGAGGTGAGGTTACACAAAGAGGCGGAGGGGGTATTTCTTTCACAAAACAGTGCATAAGGTTGGAGCATAGTCCAATTTTTTATGCCAGTATCCATGCTTAATTTTGTTAAGTACTCTTTGATGGTTCTATTCATCCTTTCTACCTGTCCTGAGCTATAGGGTCTATAAACACAATGTAACTTCCAATTAATCCCCAGGGTCCTGGCAAATCCCTTACTTTCCTGGGGCATGAATGCCGGTCCGTTAGCGGACCCTATTACCTTAGGCAGGCCGAACCTTGGAAAAATGTCTTCTACGATCTTTTTGACTACCATCTGAGCTGTTTCTTTCTTCATGGGGAAGGCTTCGACCCATCCTGAAAAAGTATCTACAAAGACTAGGAGATATTTAAGTTCATACCTTGCTGGCTTAATTTCAGTAAAGTTCAATTCCCAGAATTGTCCTTGTCTGGTTCCTTGTAAGCGCTTCCCTGCAGGAAGCTTGGATGGGTAAGCATTAACTACTTGGCAGACTTGACAAGCTCTAGTCACCTGCTCAGCTATTTCTTTCCTCTGTGAGTCAGTCAATAATAAGTCCTTTCTCCGGTCCTTTAAGAGTGCCTATATCTTCTCTGAGTCTAAGTGGGTGAGCTGGTGTACGTCTTTGACATAAAGGTGGGCTTTTTGAAATTGTAAACTTGGCTCTGTAGGATCCCAGAGTTCTGTATCTGTCTCCTCAGATGATAAGTTGCCTGAATGTTCCGGTGCGGCCAAGTCTCCTGATTGTTGTTCCCCCTGGTGTGGAAAAAGTTAACACAGTCACTCCATTTAGGGCTGCCAATTAAGCTTCCTCATCTGCCCTTCTTTTTCCAACCGCCAAGGGTTCGTTTCCCTTCTGGTGCCCTGGGCAGTGCACTATAGCTAGTTCCTTAGGGCCCTGCACTGCTGAGAGAAGTTGGAGGATCTCATCTTTGTTCTTTATTTCTTTCCAGGTGGAGGTTAATAACCCCCTTTGATGGTAAATAGCCCCGTGCACATTTGCAGTGGCAAATGCATAGCGGCTATCAGTGTATATGGTGGCCCTTTTGCCTGTTGCTAGTTCCAATACTTTCGTAAGGGCAATCAGTTCTGCTTTTTGGGCTGATGTCAGTTCTGGGAGACCAGAGGAACAGATGACATTAATTTTGCTAACTACTGCTTCTCCAGCCCACCGCTTACCATCTTGGAGGAAGCTGCTGCCATCCATAAACCATACAACTTCAGGGCAAGGCAGTGGCTGATCCTTCAAGTCTCGTCGTATACTGGTTTCCTCTGCCAGTATGTGTTGACACTCATGAGCAACGGGTCTTGATGATTCTTCTGGAAGCAGTGTAGCCGGGTTGAGTGGAGCAGCGGGTCCCAGCGTGATTCTGTCTTTGTCAAGCAAGAGGTTCTGGTAGTGGGTTATTCTAGAGTTTGATAGCCACATCTCTGGAGGCTGACAGATGATGCACTCCAGGGCATGGGGGACTATAATCGTTAGCTTCTGTCCCAACGTTAATTTATCAGCATCTTTTATTAGAAGGGCTGCCGCTGCTATAGCTCTTAAGCAATGGGGCGACCCACTAGCCACTGGGTCCAGTTTATTTGATAAGTATTCTACCGGCCTTTTCCAAGGTCCCAAAGTCTCAGTGAGCACAACCCGTGCTATTCCTTTCTTTTCCTCGATGTAGAGACTGAAGGGTTTTTCTATATCTGGGAGTGCTAAGGCCGGAGCAGATAGCAGCACCTTTTTTCTGACATTATCAAAAGCTTGTTGGTGCTCAGGGGTCCATTGGAAGTGGGCATCCCCCTTTATCAGCGGGTATAAAGGGGCAGCCAGAGACGCGAACCCAGGAATCCATAACCTGCAAAAGCCGGCAGTCCCAAGAAACTCCCTGAGTTGTCTCTTATTAGATGGGGGCAGTATCTGCACAAAGGTTCGTTTTGTGGGCTCAGTGAGCCATCCTTTGCCACCCCTAAGAGAATAACCCAGGAAGATTACTTCTTGCTGACAAATTTGGGCCTTTTTGGCAGAAGCCCTATATCCAAGCCGAGCAAGCTTGGAAAATAATGCTTGGGTCCCAGACTCATAGTTCTCTTTGGTGTCGGCTGCCAGTAGCAGACCATCCACATATTGGAGTATGGTGACATCGGGGTGTGCAGTTTTGAAGTCATTGAAGTCCTTGTGGAGGGGTTCATCAAAGAGAGTGGGAGAGTTTTTGAACCCCTGTGGGAGTCTAGTCCAGGTTAGTTGGACAGATGTTCCTTTTTCGGGGTCTATCCACTCAAAAGCAAACAGCAACTGAGTGTCCTTATGTACGGGCAAGCAAAAGTGAGCATCTTTTAAGTCTAGCACAGTGTACCATTCCTGCTCCAGATTCAGAGCGCTAAGCAAATTATATGGATTCGGTACAGTGGGGTGAATGTCCTGCACTCTGTTGTTGATCTCTCTTAGGTATTGAAGCGTCCGGTAGTCCCCAGTTCCTGGCTTTCTTACTGGTAGCAGGGGGATATTCTAGGACAAATGACAGGGCCTTAAGACCCCAAGAGCCAGGTATTTCTGAATATGGGCCCTTATCCCATCCTTAGCTTCTTTGATTAGAGGATATTGTTTAACACTGATTGGAGAGATAGAGGCTTTTAATTCTACTACTATTGGAGGTTGTTATATGGCTAGACCTAACCCAGCAGTTTCTGCCCAGGCATTAGGATAATCTTTTATCCATTTCTGGGGTAGTTTGCCTGTTTGATCAGTCCTAGGAGGCGCGAAGTGTTGATGTTCATCTTCTACGGATGTTGTCAAAGCCATGACTATGGGAGTTTTTACTGAAGGCTTTAGAAACTCCACTTGGGAACCATCAGGGTTAAAGGTTATTCTAGCCCAGAGTTTGGTAAGCAGATCCCAGCCCATCAATGGGGCTGGGCATTCTTGGATTACTTGGAAAGCGTGGTGGACTTTTCCATTTCCTAGGTCCATAGTCCTCTTAGTTGTCCCAGCCCAATATCTACTGCCATTAGTACCTTTAACAGGGGACCATTTATTTGATAGGGGGCCCAGTGGGGTCTTAAAGGTTGATTATACTGCTCCTGTATCCACTTCAAAGTTCACTGGGGTCCCCTCCACTTTAAATGTTACCCTGAGCTCGGAGAGGGGATCCGAGCCCCGACTTTCCTAGTCCTCTTCTAGAGTCAGCACGGCGGACTGGCATCTCTGCTTCTTTCGGGGGCACTCTTTGGCCTAGTGTCCTGTTTTCTTTACAGTAGGCACACTGATCTGAGGCCAGGGGCAGCCATTGGCGGGGGCCCAGGTATCCCTTTCTGACTCCCTGCTTTTTAACTTCTGGCATATTTGGTGCTCTGACCAGAACCTTAGTCAATGCTTTAGTCTGCTTTTTGCTCCTTTCATCCTTCTTTTGTTCCCTTTCCATCTCTCTCCTCTGTTCCCTTTCCTCCTCAGTTTCTCTCTTATAATATACTTTCTCAGCATCTCTTACTAAATCTCTCAAGGTCTTATCTTGTAATACATCTAGACGTTGTAACTTTCTCTTAATATCTAGGGCAGCCTGCTCGATAAAGGCCATTGCAACAGATGCTTGTTCATCCTCTGCCTGAGGATCAAAAGGAGTATATTTCCTATATGCTTCCATAATTCTCTCCAGAAACATAGAGGGAGACTCATTAGGCCCTTGGATAATCTCTCTTACCTTGGCCAAATTAGTCGGCCCTCTGGCGGCCACTCGGAGACCCGCTATTAGAGTCTGGCGATAAGTGGACAGATGCTACCTACATTTAAAGGTGTTTGGGTGCCAGTTGGATCGGTTCATTGGCCCGTAGGGACGGAGAGGAAGCATCATAGGGGCTTCCGAGTTTTCTATTATCCGTCACCGGCGGGTTCCTTTAGGTGGCCCAGCTTCCTCCAGGGGAGGAGGGGTTGCTGCTGCTGCAGAGAAGTCCCCTGGAGTGCTTGGGTCTGGCCCAATTGCCTCTAGCGGCGGAGAGGCTGAGTCAGCGGCGAGAATATCATCTGGAACGTGTTGGGGGTTGGAGAGCGAGGGTAGAGGATAAGGAGTGGGAGGAGTGTCCAGTCTTGTGACTCAGGGAGAATGGAAGGAAGAGGGGGAGGAGTGGAATGTTTGAATGATAGGATGCTGGGGGAAGGGGTATATGGCTGTTGATCTGGGTGGCCACGTGGCCCCAGCTGAAAGACAATATCTCTGACTTTTCGGATTAGAGGGAAGTAGAAGGATCCTTCTGGGGGGCCACCTGACTCTGAGAATAGGCCATTCTG
Source organism: Callospermophilus lateralis (assembly GCF_048772815.1). Taxonomy (NCBI): domain Eukaryota; kingdom Metazoa; phylum Chordata; class Mammalia; order Rodentia; family Sciuridae; genus Callospermophilus; species Callospermophilus lateralis. The sequence goes on from NW_027514627.1 coordinate 79,669, forward strand.
AAGCACAGAGAATCTGCCAGGTACGGCATTTTACTGAAAAAGAAAGATTCTGGGCCCTTGAGCGGACATCAGTCCAATGATCAAGTGTCAGGGACAGAGAAGTGGAAGTGCTTTGTCCCATAATGAGAGTTACTCAAACAGGGACAGTGAAGACACAAACGCAACACAGACAAAGACAAACAGTAAACGTTTAACATGAGTCCAAGACAAAGATTAGAACTGAGTAACTGCCAAAACCTGATGGGTTAGACAATAAAGACAGCCGGAAAACTCAACATGAGTTCAGAACAATGACCAAAACTGAGTAGCCGGCAAAACCTGATGGGCTGGCGAACCGAATCCTGAAGCAAAATATAAACGAGTTGAAGAAATTAGTATTCCTTGATTTCTCTAGTCCTCTGGAGTGTCCCCCAGGAACGTGGCCTGTAGCTCTGTGACACATCTGTCAGCCACCATCAGAGAGAGCTAATGCTCTTCACTGACAGCCACTTTGCCAATCCATAACCTGAAACCCAAAACCAGAAAGAGGTGCCTTACTTACCCCGAGAGGAGTCCATTGGGGTCTTTTGTCCACCGCTGCCGGATATCTCACCTGGGGCCTCCAGATGAATAGGTGGGGCGAACGTCAGAGAAGAAGACCACCAAGAGGCTTTCTCATGCAACAGCAAAGGTTTTATTGGGGGTCCAGCATGCTGGGGCTCAGAGCTCACTTTAGAGGAGCAAAGAACAAAGAGCCCTGAGAACAACTTGAGCAGAGTTTATATACATTCCTTAGAGAGGGCAGGGACTTTACATACATGATAGCCTCCTTTAGCAATTCATCATATACCATGGGAAAATCAAATAACAACTCTAAAGCATGATTAGCACTTTCATTTGCGGGAACAATTCGGGCAGGGGGTGATTGGTCAGCCCTAAGAAGGGGTATACATTTAAACTGATTGGTTGAATACCTGAGATGTATACTTGCTGAGCTGCAGGGATTCTGGGAAAGGGTTGTTAAGTAACTAGGTAGTCAGGGAAGATTTCAACACACATCTAATGGGCAGATCCGGGAATTGTCTAAACTGCCACAGGAAAGTGCAGCTTGGAAAGTTTACAAACCTGGTTCTTTACATTTCAATTTCAATTTCAATTTCTTTTATTCTTTCAGAACCTTACAGAGAAAGGCAAGAGGCTTAATCCACAATGACTGCTCTTTTGGCCATTTTGGTTTTGGATGCACACATGGGATCTTTCTTTCGATCCATCTGGTGCTGATAATCTAAGTCACAGCCTCACACAGGGCCAAGAGGCTAATTAAGACACAACCATTTTCAAAGCAATTACTACTCTGAGGTCAGTTACAGAACTCAGTCTCTGAGGAGAATCACACCAGTGTTCAAGGCTAGGTGCACCCAGTCATCTTTTCCAACCACCACATAAATGACCACAATTAAAACCAAAACAATTCCACATGGCCCTCATCTTCTTCCATAGAGTCACTCATCATAACCTCTGGCTGGAGGATTCCTTGAATGGCGCAGCTCAAGAGAGTGTCCAAAATAAGCTTCCTTGCCCCTCATTTGCCTAAACTCAGGGTGGCCTGGACACCCTTCCTGTGAACTAGGATTGATCACATACGTCTGCCGCTAATACTGCTCTACTTCTCCAATTAGAGGCCTACTGACTGTCAGGTATAAATTCCTTATGTGATTTGGATTCATGATTAAACCCAAGCACCTCTGAAGAGCTTGGAAGAACTCATTTGACCCAAAAAATCCCTATACTCCCTTGAAGAAGGTCAGGAACCTAACAGAGGAAGGCAAGAGACATCATCCACAATGACTTATGTTTTTGCCATTTTGGTTTTGGATGCACACATTGGATGTTTCTTTAGATCCATCAGGCGCTGAAAATCTAAGCCATAGCCTCTCACAGGGCCAAGAGGCTGATTCAGACACATGGCTTTCCAAAGCAATTAAGCAAAGAGCCACAGGTGATGCCCATTCATTTCCATTTGAAAACTGTTTCCTTCAGGCTTCACCAAGGGGTGGCCTGAGGCAAAGACCTTCCTGACATTCAGGGCAAAAGATCAATAGGTTAGCAAAAGGCCCAAAACAGGGTTTCTCCACTGAGGCTTTTCTGGTCACACTGATATCTGAGTTTTCTGAGATGCTCCAATTCCCTCCAGCTATCCAGAACATAGCCATGTCGCAGAGTTTGGAGGTGGTACATATTTTGGACACAAAACCATGAACCTATTCTGGAGAGTGGCCAAAATTCAGGAAGAAAACAGAAACTTAGTAAGATAGTAGGTGTTGCCCATCGATAAGGCAACCTGCAGTCCATTACTAAAATGGACAGGATGAATGCTGGGAAGCTTTCTACTAGACAGGACACATCCATTGATGCATTCTCTTTTCTAATGTCTACAACCATGGACACAGTGGGAGACACAGACACAAAAACACTTGCCTTGTCAAAGTTCTTTCTAGAAATAGTCCACTCCAAACCAAACACACCGCCTTTCCTACCTATTCTCAGAACATGAGACAAAACCACAAACTCACACACACACTCAAAAAGGCACCTCCTTCCCCCAAGTAAGTCTGTGACTATCCAGAGTGTCCTTTGACTGGTGGGCCATTTTATGTTCCCCCAAAAAGGCCTGTCTTGTCTTAGATCTGGTCTCCTTGTCAAACACTGTGAAGTTGTCAGGAGCCTGTTCTGACCACTACATGCTTTCTCAGGGAAGGCCCGTCTTCAGAACTCTCCTCGCATTTGGCCATCCTCACATCAGTAGGTACCAAAAAAGACAGACTCTGTCCTTGGTAAATCCAAACATGTGAGCCCACTGGGACTGAGACTGGGACTGGCTCTGTGTGCCTGGCTTCCTGGATCCCAAATTCAGAGAGTTCCATCACCAAGGAAGTGAGGTAGGTCACTTATTTCAAGAATTTAATGAGTTCACTGCCTTGGCAACCACTTTGTTATAACAGTTGCTTCCAAGGGTCCCATGAGATGGAGGATACCCTACTTCCTCTGACACTTTCACTAGTTAGAATGGTATATCAACCATATGGAACCAGAAACAGCTCTCCACATTGTCCTGGTTTGGTCCATATTCTCTCCATTAAGAATAGAGAGGCTGATTCAGACACAACCCTTCATCCTGACAAGGTTGTTTGCCATGGAAGATGACTTTTGCTCTCTCAGGTCCTACATAGCTGCCTAATACTTCTCCAGGGATCATTTCTGCTTGGACCATTGAGTTTCTAAGCAGGTGGAAGATCTCCTACATTCCTGTATTGTAAGACAAACTCTGTCCCTGCTCTTCTGTAAAGGTAGATTGAGGGAACAGTGTATGGTTAGGGTTAATAACAGGTTCGATTTTGGTGAGGAGTCATTCTGTTGGATGAATAATGGTATTGGGAACCTGCGATATTTACAAGAATATATAGGTAAAATATAAGTATGGAAACAGAAATCTAGGTATGATTTGAAGCCCAGAAAGACATTGGGACCTTCATTGGGATACTTAGCTTTGAATTATGTTCTGCACAGATGTCTCAGATAAATCGATATACAATGTTATAGGACCTTGTACCTTGGATGATTGAATGTCGAAGAGAACATCCAGGATAAAAGGGATAGTTGGTAGTATAAGGAAGACAGTTTGTACGTTTAAAAAGAAGAGTGAGTATAAGTTTTGGACCAAAAATTCTTTAGCAATAGGGTTTCGGGTAGAGAGTGAATATGAATGTCAGAACGTGTGAAGAATCAGTCACAATGATGAACTGGGGAAAATATGTAGAAAGCAGATATCCATAGAGACATTAGGAAATCATGCAAAGTGTAAAGTGAGTGATTGGATTAGACATTTTCAATATGATTGAGTTTCAATATATAATCTTAGGAAAAAACAATTATGTAGTCCCCAAAAAGATTGACAAGTGGGAGCATTAGGCAGCCTGGACATGGATGTTTTTAGTAATCCATGTTCATTTTCCATTTAGACTTTGGTACAATCATAAGTGTGATGTTTGCATTTTCTGACCAGAATATTACTGTGATAAAATGTATATGTGGATCAGGTAACATGAGTATTTCTTCCACCATTTCTTGGAGCCATATTTTGAAGATGTATAAATTAGTATTGTGGGTAAAAATAGATGTACCCTGTGTCTATGAATATAGAGATAATGCATGAATAGAGCGTAGTGTGAATAAATAATATTACTTGTTCCAACTTTAAATGATGGATTAAATTGATATCTAAAAATATTCAGGAAATCTTATATTGATATACATACATTCATTTCAACCAGTAATACATCTAATGGTAATATTAGGGTTGTGGTTTATCCTGAAGTGTGTGTGAGTTTTGCTTCAAACTGATTATGGAAATCAAATATAATATTTTTGGAAAGAAGTCTCATGAAAAGACCAGTCAAGAAACATGGAGGAATACTTGTGTTCTGAAGCAGGAAGTGATTGACATTGAAACAAATGTCTAAAAATTTGTGAACTTGTGGATAAAATATATATCCTACGATGTGCATAAACTGCAGAAATAGTAATGTACCATTGTTGAATAAAAATGAACGTCAAATTATATGTCATGTCCCATAGGAGTCTACTTGCGTTGATATTAAACTGGGTCAGTTACTCTAGAAATATTAGGATTTGTGTGCAGCTTTCACTGAAGTCAGTTTTCAGTACTAGGAAACAAATATATATTTCAAGTTGATGAATAATTCTGAGAATAATCTTGTGAAAAATCGATTGTAAATCTAAATACATCAACATGAATAAATTTAGGGAGTATATATAAGACACATATATTTCATATTTTGAAAAATCTGGAGAGTATATATATATATATATATATATATATATATATATATATACACAAAACATACACACAGACTATAAAAAGTAGCAATACATATGCTAATCGAAATTCATCATTAAATATATATAATTCACATATGCAAAAATAATTATTTTACTGAACATGGATTTTTGTATAATGTTTTTCTATTAGGAAGCTCACCCATAGGTTGAATTTTCAGTTTCAACAGCGTTTAGGAGGAGGGATCTCTTCTCACAATTTGTATCTTCCAAGTCAGACAAAACAAAAAAATTAACCTGTGATACCAGGTAGGATTCTATATGTGCATATAAATATACATGTGCTGAATAGTCTATAGAGAAAGGGAGACAGGAATTCACATATTAGTTAATTTTAAAAACACATGGAGAATTATTTTAACCAAAAATTGACTAGATTTATAACACCTACCCTTTATCATGTAAAAGGCAAGTCCAAATATACACCATGCCTCCACTGAACTGCATGTATTTCTATTTTGTTTTGGTTATTTTTCCTCCATCATATTAGGATTAGTAGTCAGAGTCTAGTAGGGTATGGGTTAGTGTCATGGTTTCAGTATTTTGATTGGAAAATAAGAAAATGAATCCAATGTGTATGCAAATATGTGCCACACAAAAATATTCCCACTCTCATCCAGAACAATGAATTGCCATTACCTTCACCCCAAATAAGACACAATTAGAGGAGAAGAGTTAGAAAATCTGTGACTACATATATGGAATGGAACATAATCAGGAGTTCACAACCTTGGAGGTGGTAGAGGAGTTTCCAAAAGTTAGGGTCAGGGTAAACACTCCACAAACATGGAGCTCTGCTGGCCTAAAAACTTCTTGAGAAACTGTCTCTGAGTTCGGGCACTTGAAATATATGTTGTTGTCAGGAGCTTTAGCTTCATTTGTAGTGAGACCATCAAAGATGGGTCTGCATCTATGTGACCTGGAGAACATGGTTTCTTTTTTTTTAATGAACATAAGGGAGCAGTGCTGAATTCTCTCTTTGTAGGTAAACTGTGGCCACTCGGGTCTAAGTGTCTCCCCATGTGGACTGTGAAGCCATTTGGTCATCCTCCACTTTTTGTGGTGTTTCTTGCTGCTGCACTGGGAGTATGGTATTTACTTAACGAAATACAATGAGTTCAACTGGGACAAAATGCTAGAGTGAGTTCTGTCATGTGTGGTGGGTCAGGTTCTCCAGGAGAATGCACCAACAAGTCTTCTATCCAACATAGCTTGTCCCCTTGACCATAGCAACCTGTTTCTTAAAATTGACGTTAAACCTCTCCATATAACGAGATGCCTTTACATATAAGGGTCTGCTGGCTACACTATTTCAGTCACAAGCCATTTGGAAGCCAATGGAAGATCCACATGACCCACCACAGATATTTTATCACACATCTGCACACCACTGCTCTAGGCCCACTACTCAGCAGGCTCCAACTTACTGGCATCTCTGTTCTACACCATTTTCATAAAACCAAGTCAATTAAGCCACTGTCTGGTACACTCATGATCAGAAACAGGACATCCAAAGATTCTCCAGTGCCACCTGGTCATAGGAATTTCAAATATATCATGGTATTTATCTGAGATTAGGAAGATAGACGGTAGGATTAAAAAAGAAGGGTGAGTAAAGGATTTGGACATTAAGTTCTGCTTCTCCAATTTGACGCGTATTGTCATGCATGGGCGACTCTCATGCCTGGCCTCCGAAAATCCCAACACAATTCATAGCAATACATCTCTAAGGTCATTTCCAAAACTCCGTTTCTAAGGGGAATCACACCAGAGTTCAAGCCCAGGTGGACCCATTCATCTCTTCCAACCGCCACACAAGTGACCACAATTAAAAACAAAACACTCCCACATGGCCCTCATTTTCTTCCATGTAGACACTCATCATAATCCCTTGCTAGAGGTTTCCATGAGGGACACAGTCCAAGACAGTGTCCAAAATAAGCTCCCTTCCCCCTCATTTGCCTAAAGTCAGGGTGGCCTGGGCACCCTTCCTGTGAACCAGGAGTGATCAAATAGGACTGCCATTAATGCTGCTTTGCTTCTCGAATTTGAGGCCTACTGACTGTGGGGTTTAGATACTTTATGTGAATTGGAGTCATGAGAAAACCCAAGAATCTCTGGGCTTCCCTCTGCAGGGCTTTGAAGAACCCATTTGAGTGAGTCTAGGAGTTGGACCAAAAGTTCTTTAGCAATAAGGTTTTGGTGAGAGAGTAAATGTAAATGTCAGCACATTTAAAGGGTCATTCCCAATGATGAACTGGAGAAAAGGTATTTGAAAGCAGATATCAATGGAGACATTAGGAAATCAGGCAAAGTACAAAGTGAGTGGTAGGATAAGACATTATTAACAGGGTTGAGTTTGAATATATAATCTTAGGAAGAAACAGATATGTAGTCACCAATAGGAATAATATTTGAGAGCATTAGGGAACCAGGACATGGATGTTGTTAGTAATACATGCTCACATTCAATTTAGGCTTTGGTACAGTCATAAGTGTGACCCTTGCATTTTGTGTCAGGAATATTACTGTGATGAAATGTATATGTATATCAGGTGACTAGAGTATTTTTTCCACCATTTCTGAAAGCAATATTTTAAAGACTTATAAATTAGTATTGGGGATACAAATACATAGACCCTGGGTCTATGAATATAGAGATGATGCCTTAATAGACCATACTGTGAATAAATAATATAACAGGTTCCACTTTTAATATTGGATTGAATTGATATCTGAAAATACATAAGAAATTTTATGTTGATATACAATCATTCATTCCAAACAGTTATACATCTAATGGTAATAATAGAGTTATGGTTTATCATGATGGGTGTGTGAGTTTGCCCCAAAAGTGATTATGGAAATCGAAAACAATGTGTTCAGAAAGAAGTCTCATGAAAAAACCAGTCAAGAAAGCTGGAGGAATACATGTGTTCTGAAGCAGGAAGTGATTGAAAGTGAAACAAATGCCTATAAATTTGCTAAATTGTGGAAGAAATATATATCATATGATGTGCATAAAATGAAGAAAACTAATATACCAGTGTTGAATAAAAATGAACGTCAAAATAGACATCATGGAACATAGGAATCTACTTGCACCGATGTTAAACTGGGTAAGTTACTGTAGAAATATTAGCATTTGTATATACCATTCACTGAATTTAGTTTTCAGTACTAGGAAACAGATATGTAGTTCAGGTGGATGAATATTTCTGAGAATAATCTTGTGAAAAGTTGATTAGAAATCCAAATATATGAACATTAATGAATTTAGGAGTGTATAATAAGACACATATATTTTACATTTTGAAAAATCTGGAGAATATATATATATATATATATATATATATATATATATATATATATATATACACACACACACACAAAACCCACACAGAGCAATTAAAAAGTATCAATATATATGCCAATCAAAATTCATCGTGAAATTTATATGATCCACATATCCAAAAATATTTATTTTACTGAACATGGATTTATATATAATGTTGTTCACCTAGGAAGCTCCCCCATAGGTTGAATTTTCTGTTCCACAATTTGTATCTGTCAAGTTGGCCACCTCACAAGTATGTACGTGTGATACCAGGTAGGATTCAATATGTGCATATACAAATACATGTGCTTAATAGGCTACAGAGAAAGGGAGACAGGAATTCACATATTTGTTAACTTTAAAAACACACGGAGAACTACTTCAATTAAAAATTGACTAGATTTATAACTCCAAACCTATGTATTGCAAAAGGCAAGCCCAACTATACACCACCCCTCCTCTGAACTGCTTGTATTTCTATTCTGTTTGAGTTATTTTTCTCCATCACATTAGGATTAGTAGTCAGAGTCTAGCAAGCTATGGGTTAGTGTCAGGGAATCAGTATTTCGAATGGAAAATTGGAAAATGAACACAATGTGTATGCAAATATGTGCTACACAAAAATTTTCTTATTCTCTTCCAGAAAAATTTATTGTAATTAACTCCGCCCCAAGTAATACAGAATTAGAGAAGAAGAGTTAGAAAATCTGTGAATACATATCTGGAATGGAATATGCTCAGGAGTTCACAACCTTGGAGGTGTTAGAGGAGTTTCCCAAAGTAAGGGACACAGTAAACATTTCTCAAATGTGGAGCTCTGGTGCCCTAAAGACTTCTTGGGAAACTGCCTATGTGGTTGGGCACTTGAAATATATATTGTTTTCAGGAGCTTTTGATTTCTTTCTAGTGAGACCATCAAAGCTGGGTCTGCATCTATGTGACCTGGAGGACATGGATTCTTATTTTCCAATGTACATGAGGTAGCAGTGCGGAATTCTCTCTTTGTAGGTAAACTGTGGCCATTGTGCGCTAAGTGTCTCCCTGGGGGACTGTGAAGCCATTTGGTCATCCTCCAATTTTCATGGTGTTTCTTGCTGCTGCACTGGGACTTTGGTATTTGCTTCACGATATACAAGGAGTTCAAATGGGACACAGTGGTGGAGGAAGTTCTGTCTTGTGCGGTGGGTCAGGGTTCTCAGGAGAATGCACCAAGCAGGCTTCTATCCCTCATAGCTTGCCCCCTTGTCCATAGAAACCTGGTTCTGAACATTGCCCTGAAACCTCTCCATATAACAATATGCCATTTCATTGAACATTCTGCTGGCTGCACCATGTCAGTCACAAGCAATTTGGAAGCTAATGGCAGATTGACATGGCCTCACAAAGATGTTTTATCATACACCTTCCCACCTCTGCTCTAGGCCCACCACTCAGTAGGCTCCAACTTACTGGTATCTCTGTTCTACACCATTTTTATGAATCCCAGTCAATCAAGGCACTGCCTGATAGATTCATGAATGATGTAGGACATCCAAATGTTCCCAGTGCGACCAGGTCATGGGAAATTCAAAAATTTCATGGTATTTATCTAGGCATTTTTCAAGGATGAAGTTGGAGGCACTGTGGGTTTTAATTCATTCGGGAACCATTAAATGGTGAGGATGCTCATTTCAATGAACGCTATCGAGAACTCTCACAGGCAAGACTTTCCAAAGAGTGGCCAAAAGGTCACATGAAGCCAGGCTCATTGAGGTCTACAATGTGAGGTCCATGTTTGTTTTGATTCTCAACAATGGCTGACATGCCTTTAAGAATAAAATCATGTGATATCCTGGCTGAGATTCCCAGTGCTCTGTGGAAAGGTACCCTGGGCCTATATCTCAGTTTCCATGGGCGACTCTCATGCGTGTCCTCCTAAAATCCCAACACAAGTCATGGCAATACTTCTCTGAGGTCAGTTTCAGAACTCACTCTCTAAGGGGAATCACGCCACTGTTCAAGCCCAGGTGGACCCAGTCACCTCTTCCAACCGCCACACAAATGAAAACAATTGAAACCAAAAAAAATCCCACATGGCCCTCATTTTATTTCATATAGACACTGAACATAACATCTTGCTAGAGGTTTCCATGAGGAGCACAGTACAAGACAGTATCCAAAATAAGCTCCCTTGCCCCTCGTTTGCCTAAAGTTTGAGTGGCCTGGACACCCTTCCTGTGAAACAGGAGTGATCCAATAGGCCTGCATTTAATACTGCTCCACTTCTCCAATTTGAGGCCTACTGACTGTGGGATTTAGATTATTTATGTGTATTGGAGTCATGATAAAACCCAAGCACCAATGGGCTAGCCTCTGCAGGGCTTTAAAGAACTCATTAGACCCAACGGATCCTTATTCTCACTTGATGGAGGTCAGGAAACTTACAGAGAAAGACAAGAGAATTCACCCACAATGACTGCTCTTTTGGCCATTTTGGTGTTGGATGCATACATGGGATCTTTCTTTACATCCATCAGGTGCTGACAATCTAAGCCACAACCTCACACTGGGCCAAGAGCCTGATTCAGACACATCCCTTTCCAAAGCAATTAAGCAAAGAGACACAGGTGATGCCCATTCATTTCCATTAGAAAACGGTTTTCTTCAGGCTTCACAAACGGGTTGGCCTGAGGCAAAGTCCTTCCTGACTCAGGGGAAAAGAACAATTGTTAAGCAAAAGGCCCAACCACGGTTTCTCCACTGAGATGTTAGTAGTCACACTAATATCTGAGTTTTCTGAGATGCTCGCCATTCCCTTCAGCTATCCAGTATATGGCCATGTGACAGAGCTTGGTGGTGGTACATATCTTGGACACAAAACCATGAGCCTATTCTGGAGAGTGGCCAGAATTCAGGAAGAAAACTGGAACTTAGGAAGATAGCAGGTGTTACCCATTGATTATGCAAGCCCTGGTCCATTCATTAATTGGGCAGGATGAATGCTCGGAAGCTTTCTAATAGACAGTACACATCCATTGATGCATTCTTTTTTTCTAATGTCTACAACCACGGACACAGTGAGATACACAGACATAGAAACACACGCCCTGTGAAACGACTTAGTAGAAACATTTCACTCCAAACCTCAAAACCGTATTTCCTACCTATTCTCAGAACATGAGACAAAACCACAAACCCACACCAACACCCAAAAAGGCACCTGCTTCCCTCAAGTAGGTCTGTGACTATCCAGAGTGCCCTCTGACTTCTGGACCATACTATGTTCTCCCAAAATGGCCTGTCCTTTATCAGATCTGGTCTCCTTGGTCAACTCTGTGAAGTTGTCAGGAGCTAGTGGTGAGCCACTACCTGCTTTCTCAGGAATGGCCCCTCTTCAGAGCTTTTCTGGTATTTGGCCATTCTCACATCAGTAGGTACCAAGAAAGATTGACTCTGTCCTTGGTAAATCCAAACAAGTGAGCCCACAGGGACTGTGACTGAGACTGGCTTGGATGCCTGGCTTCCTGGATCCCATGTTCAGAGAGTTCCATCACCACGGAAGTGAGGTGAGGTCACTTCCTTCAGGAACTGAATGAGTTCACTGGCTTGGCAACCACTTTGTCCTAACAGTTGCTTCCAAGGGTCACATGAGATGGTGGCTGCCCCAACTTCCTGTGACACTTTCACAAGTTAGATTGGTATATCAACCATAGGAACCTGGGAACAGCTCTCCACAGAGGCCTGGTTTGTTCCATCTTCTCTACATTAGGACGAGAGAGGCTGATTTGGACACAACCCTTCATCCTGGCCAGGTTGTTTGTCATGTAAGATGACTTTTACTCTCCCAGGTCCTTCATAGCTGCCTACATCTTCTCCAGAGGACATTTCTGCATGGACCTTTGAGGTTCTCAGCAGGTGGAAGATCCACTACATTCCTGTATTGTAAGACTAACTCTGTCCCTCCTCTCTGTAATGTTAGATTGAGGGGAAAGTGTACGGTTAGTGTTAATAACATTTTCGATTTGGTTAGGAATCATTCTGCTGGATGAATAATGGTATTGGGAACCTGTGATATGTATGAGAATATATAGGTGAAATACATGTATGAAAACAGAAATCTAGGTAAGTTTTGAAGCCCAGAAGAGAATTGGGCCCTTGATTGGGATACTTAGCTTTGAATTAGGTTCTGCACAGATGTGTCAGATTAATCAATATTCAATGGCCTAGGACCTTGTACCTTGGATGATTGAATGTAGAAGAGAACATCCAGTCAAAAAGGGATAGTCGGTAGTTAAAGGTTAATAAAATAGGTACTTGTCACTTCCTGTTTCTCTGTATGCTTAACAAAACACTTTTGAAATCTTGAGAACTCTTTGCTAATCTTGTTCCCAGAATGTGCTCTCCCCAACTGCCAAACTGCAGAATGTACTCCCTCACCCGTGTGCACGCACACTGCCCACTCACCCGGACCCATCAATAAACTTTCCTCCCTGCCCTCTCCAAGAAAATTATATAAACTCTGCTTAAGGTGTTCTCAGGGCTCTCATCTCTTTTCAATTGAGCTCTGAGCCCCAGCATGCTGGACCCCCAATAAACCCTTTGCTGTTGCATGTGACAATCTCTTTGTGGTCTCTTCCTCCAAGGCTTGCCCGACCTTTTCATATGGAGGTTCCACTGAAATCCAGCAGCGGCGAATGTGAGACGCCATGTGTCGTGGCTTTCACTATTTGTGTATCTTTCATTATGGGACAGAGCACTTCAATGCCTCTGTCCCTGACCATTGATCACTGGCCCAAAGTCCACATAAGGGCTCAGAATCTTTTTTATTTAGTAAAACACTGGACCTGGAAGACGCTCTGTGCCTAAGAATGACCCACCTTTCGAGTCGGATGGCCTCTAGAAGGATCTTTCTACTTCCCACTAATTTAAAAAGTTAGAGATATTGTCTTTTAGCCAGGGCCACATAGCCATCTGGATCATTCCGCCATATATCTTAACTTTGCAGGACCTCTGCAAATCTCCTCCTCCATGGGTGAAGCCTTTCCTTACCACTGCCCCTGCTCCTACTCCTTCCCCCATGATCTCTCAAACCCTCTGCTCTTCTTCCTTCTCCACCCTCTGTTCTCCCTGAGTCACAAGATTTGACTCTACTGGATTCTCCTCCCCCTCCTTATCCCCTGCCCTCTTCCCCCAATCCCCAACACCCTCTAAGTGATTCCCCTGCTGCTGACTCAGCCTCTCTGCAATTGGAGGAGCACAGCACCCTCCAGATAGCTCCCCAGTGGCACACACAGCCCTTCCTTCCCTTGAGGAAGCTGGCCCGGCTATAGGAACTCGCCAGCACTGAATAGTTGAAAACACTGGAACTCCCATGATGCTCCCCCTCCATCCCTATGGGCCAAAGATTGACGACGGCCATGGGGGAAAAAATGCAAGCCTACCAGTTTTGGCCATTCTCCTCTTCAGACGTACATAATTGGAAATATAACAATCCCCCTTTTTCTGAGCACCCCACCTGGCACACAGGTCTGGTTGAGTCATTGATGTTTTCACACTAGCCTACTTGAGATGACTGCCAACAACTCATAGGGACTGTCTTCATGACAGGGGATCAAAATAGAATACTCCTGGAAGCTGGAAAAAAATATCCTCTGACCAGATGCGTGACTGACACAACTTCCCAAGATAATCAAAGCCAGCTTTCCTTTGAACCAACCCAACTGTGGCCCCCAAATCTTTGAAGGTAGGGAGCATCTGTTCACTTATCACCGGGCTCTAATAGTGGGTTTCCGTGCGGCCGCTAGGCGACCAACTAATTAGGCCAAGGTAAGAGAGATTATTCAAGGGCCTGAAGAACATCTCTCTATGTTTCTAGAGAGAATTATGGAGGCATATAGAAGATACACTCCTTTCAATCCTCAGGCAGAGGATCAAAAGTCATCTGTCACAATGGCCTTTATTGGGCAAGCTGCCCCGGATATTAAAAGAAAGTTAAAATGCTTAGATGGATTACAAGATATGACTTTGAGAGATTTAGTCAGAGAAGCTGAGAAGGTATACTTTAAGAGAGAAACTGAGGAAGAGAAGGGAACAAAGGGAGGATAAAAGAAACAAAAGACAGACTAAGGCGCTGACTAAGGTCCTGGTCACAACAACAAATAGGCCAGAAATTAAGAAACAGGGAGACAGGAAGGGATACCTGGGCCCACGCCAGAGGCCACTCCTTGCCTCAGATCACTGTGCCTACTGTAAAAAAAAGGACACTGGGCCAAAGAGTTCCCTAGAAAGAGACAGCCACTCCTGCCAGCCATTCTGACTCTTGAGGATGACTCCAAAAGTCGGGGCTAACATCCCCTCCCGGAGCTCAGGGTAACTTTTGAAGTGTAGGGGACCCCAGTAAACTTTGAAGTGGATACAGGGGCAATATACTCAGCCCTCAAGGCCCCATTGGGCCATCTATCAAATAAAAGGTCTCTAGTTCAAGGGGCAAATGGCAGTAAGTATCGGGCTTGGACAACTAAGAGGACCATAGACCTGGGAAAAGGAAAATCCATCAATCCTTCCTAGTAATCACAGAATGCCTGGCCCCATTGATGGGCAGAGATCTGCTCACCAAGCTCTGGGCCAAAATAACTTTTAACCCTGAAGGCAACCAAGTGGGATTTCTAAATCCTTCAGTAAAAACTCCTATAGTCATGGCTCTAACTATGTCAGTAGAAAATGTACATCAACTCACTCAACTTTGTTCAAAGAAACTGCAGGCATTCCTGAAGGATCAAGAACAGAGTTTTCCACTGACCAAATCACAGCAAAAGGACTGAATGGGTAACAAAAGCCTGTCGGGTCCATCAATTGGTTTATGCTTACCCTTCCAAGCTTCCTGGAGGAAAGCACCTAGGAGGAAAAAGACCAGGACAATTCTGGGAAGTGAACTTTACTGAAATTAAGCATGCAAGGTATGGACTTAAATATCTTCTAGTCTTTGTAGATACATTTTCAGGATGGATTAAAGCCTTCCCCACCAAAAAAAAAGAAAGAAAGAAAGAAAGAAAGAAAGAAAGAAAGAAAGAAAGAAAGAAAGAAAGAAAGAAAAAGAAAGAAAGAAAGAAACAGCACAAATGGTGGTCAAGAAGATCCTGGAAGATTTTTTTCCAAGATACGACCTGCCTAAGGTAACAGAGTCTGATAATGGACCTGCATTCATGACCCAGGTACGTTAGGGGTTAGCCAGTACCCTGGGGATTACATTGTGCTTATAGACCACAGAGTGCAGGACAGGTAGAATGAATGAATAGAACCATTAAAGAGACCTTAATGAAATTAAGCTTAGAGACCGACATAAAAGATTGGACAATGCTTCTGCCTTATGCAATGTTTCATGCAAGAAATTCTCTCTCTGTTTCTTTGTGTAACCTCACCCACTATGAAATTCCCTATGGGGCCCCTATTCCAGTAAGGGACCTAACCCCAACTCTAAGACCTAACGATCCCTTCCACACCACCATGCTTGACAGACTTACAGCTGTTGAAAGAACTCAGCGATACCTGTGAAAACAGCTGGCCACTGCCTACCAACCTGGAGATGAGGGGACTCCACATCAATATCAAGTAGGAGACTTTGTCTATGTAAGACAACATCAGGTGTCATCCCTGGAACCCCACTGGAAAGGACCATACCAGGTTCTACTTATAACACCTACAGTGGTAAAGGTAGACAGAATCACTTCCTGGATCCTGGCCTCTCATCTCAAGCCTGCACCCTGTCCAGACTCTGCCTGGAAACTGGAAGAGACTGGTAACCCTTTCAAATTGTGTATTCGCCAGGTGGATGAAGCTATAGAGTCTCTCCTTGACCACCAGTAGTTCTAACCCTCATCAGCCCTTTCAGCAGCGATGGCTGATCACAAATCCTACTGGAGAAGAAGTATAATCTATCTCACATATAGCCCACTTTGGGACCTGGTGGCCATTTCTCCACCCAGACATTTGTTAGCTGGCTATAGGTCTTTCCTATTAGGATATCCCTGATGAAGAGGATACCACTAAAATTCCATTAAATACCTTTTGTACCATAAATAATGGAAACAAACATTATGGATGTCGGGACAGGTAAGCCAGGTGCAGGTTGGCTAGCCTAGATTACTATGTTTGCCCGGCAGACAATCAAAGCCACAAACAGCAACAGCTGTGTGGAGGAAAAGCCAATTTCTTCTGTAAGTCATGGGGATGTGAGCATACAGGGGCTTCCTGATGGAACCCGAACTCCTCATCAAATTCTGTACACAGCATTGGCCATATGACCAATTAGATAACCAAAACCCATGGCCCCCAGAGGGGTCTCTAGATCCTCAAATACTGTGTGACCTTTTTAACTTCTGCAAGTGCTCAAAAGGGTAAAAGGAGATTCCCCTATGTGGAGGCCTTTTCCCTCCTTTGCTCACATCCTGAACTATGCTTCTCCAATAGATCCTCACCCTCAGCCTTCATCTCCAGACTATCTGCTGTCACTCCAAACTCAGCAACCTGATTTCTTCCCTTCAATTACTAGATCAAAAACCCAAACCAACACCGGTTCTCAGACCATTGCCCCTTGGCTGAGAAGCAGGTACTGAGGTACCCCTCCACCGACTCACTCCTCTCTTCTCTTGTCACTGCCCGCACTGGGTCCCACCAGGTCCTCTTTCCAGCTAACCCATAGCTCAAACCAGCTGAGGAGAGCCCTCAGACCCTTATCCAAATGTAATGAAAATGGCCTTTAAAGTTGCTCTTTCATCACTGAAAACAGGTTACTAAAAATTTAAAGTCCCTCACAGGCTTTGTGGATACTCACTCCCTTCTTCCCCTCTGCTCTACCTGTTCTACTGCTCAAGTTTTGTTGCTAGGAATATCCCAAACCCCTTTCCCATTATTCTTTTACATCTCTCCTTTCTCATTCTCAGATCCATGAAGCTGCTCTAAGCCCCGACTTCTCTGTCTCCCCCCTCTGTACCAGGCCCACAGAAAAGTTTTCACTGACCTTCTCCAGGAGTCTTCACCATGGCTGACTTTAGGACTTTCAGCAAAAAAGTCCCTATAAACGATTTCAGTGTAGATAACCTTCCTCATTTAATGTTGCCCTGTTCCACTTGGCCACTGGCTAAAAATAATCAGCACTCCTAAGCTAGACACCCCCTTACTAGTTTTTCACAAAATATGTGAACAATTCCTCTGGCCTTGAACTGGGGCTTCACAGAGATGGCAACATTTCTAAGATAAAGAAGTTACCATCTGGGCTCCATGGTAACAGCTGGCAGGGGGAAAAAAAGAAAGGGAAGTAAAAGCTCTCCCCCACCCAGTTGTCCTTGAAAAGTTAACTTGCCCAGAACAGAGAAAAAAAAAAAAAAAACAGAAACAAATACAGCTTTTTGTGAACTTCTGCAGAGTGTGATCTTCTGAGCCACTTCTCTTACATGTTGGGTACAAAATTCTGAAACTACCTAAACTTGGAATTCAGAAGATTAATTGATTACAACCGAAGCAATGCCCTCTGAATCTGGGTGCAACCAAATAGGACTGTTTCACTGTCTTTGGTGCTATCTTAGGTGCCTTGCCTTGTCCGTCCCTACAACAGTATAATTCTATATACTAAAACATTGTTGATGTTTTCATGAAATGAAAAACGGATGTGATTAATTGTGTAATGGTGCATATGTTACCCATAATGCTCTATCATGACGCAGGTTCATTTGAAGATCGAATAGGTGGGACATACAACCCGGTTTCACTGGGAACATATGTCCCTCACTTTAGCCATCCTATAAAGAATAGGAGTTGCCACAAGGGTGGGCACAGGAACCACTGCCCTGGTCCATGGGACACAACAAATGACCCAGTTAGAAGCAGAAATAGACCAAAACTTAAATATATTAGAAACCTCCATAACAGCTTTGCAGGAATCTTTAACCTCTCTCTCTGAAGTTCTTTTACAGAACAGTTGAGGGTTGGACCTCCTCTTCATGAGTGAAAGGGACCTTTGTGCTGCATTGAGGGAGGAATGTTGTGTGAAGTTGTCAGAAGCCAGTGGTGAGCTACTACCTGCTTTATCAGGAAAGGCCCCTCTTCTTAGCTTTCCTGTCTTTTGGCCATCCTCACATCAGTAGGTACCAAGAAAGACAGACTCTGTCCTTGGTAAATCCAAAAAAAGTGAGACCACTGGGACTGGGACTGGGACTGGTTGTGCTTGACTGGCTTTCTGAATCCCACGTTTAGAGAGTTCCATCACCCAGGACGTTATGTGAGGTAACCTCAATCAGGAAGTGAATGAAGTCACTGCCTTGGCAACCACTTTGTCCTAAGAGTTGCTTCCAAGGGTCCCATGAGATGGAGGGTGCCCCTACTTCCTGTGACATTTTCACACGTTGGAATGGTATATCAACCATAGGCACCCGAGAACAGCTCTCCACACAGGCCTGGTTTGGTCAATCTTCTCTACATTAAGATGAAAGAGGCTTATAAAGACACATCCCTTCATTCTGACCAGGTTGTTTACCATGGAAGTTGAGTTTTCCTCCCTCAGGTCCTTCATAGCTGCCTACAACTTCTCCAGGGTATCATTTCTGCATGGTCCTTTGAGGATCTCAGCAGGTTGAAGATCCCCTACATTCCTGTAGTGTAAGACCAACTTTTTCCCTGCTATTCTGTAAAGTTACATTGAGGGAACAGTGTATGGTTAGGGTAATAACAGGTTTTATTTGGGATAGGAATCATTCTGCTGGATGAATAATGGTATTGGGAACCTGTGATATTTACAAGAATATATAGGTGAAATATAAGTATAAAAACAGAAATCTAGGTAAGATTTGAAGCCCAGAAGAGCATTGGGCCCTTGATTGGGATACTTAGCTTTTAAATATCTTCTAAACAGATGTCTCAGATAAATCGATATACAATGGCATAGGACCTTGAAAATTGGATGATTGAATGTAGAAGAAAACATCCACTCATATAGGCATAGTTGGTAGGATTAGGAAGACAGTCAGTAGGTTTAGGAAGAAAAGTGAGTATAGGATTTGGACAAAAAGTTCTTTAGCAATAGGGTTTGCGGTAGAGAGTGAATGTAAATGTCACCACATGTGAAGAGTCAGACACAATGATGAACTGGGGAAAATATATGGGGAAGCAGATATCAATGGAGATATTAAGAAATCAGGCAAAGTATAAATTGAGTGATAGGATTAGACATTTTCAACAGGGTAGAGGTTGAGTATAAAATCTTAGAAAGAATCAAATATTTAGTCACCAATAGGATTGACATTTGAGAGAATTAGGCAATCTGGACATGGATATTGTTAGTAATCCATGCACACTTTCCATTTAGGCTTTGGCACAGTCATAAGTGTGAACTTTGCATTTTGTTTCCAGAATATTACTGTGATAAAGTGCATATGTAGATCAGGTGACATCAGTATTTCTTCCACCATTTCTGTGGGCAATATTTTGAAGGTGTATAAATTAGTATAGGGTGTACAAATAGGTGTTCCCTGTGTCTAGGAATATAGATAAAATGAATGAATAGACCATACTGTGAATAAATAATATTACTGGTTCCAACTTTAAATATTGGATTGAATTGATATTTACAAATTTACAGGAAATCTTATATTGAGATACATACATTCATTACAACCATTTATACATCTAATGGTAATATTAGGTTTATGGTTTATCATGAAGAGTGTGTGAGTTTTGCTTTAAAAGTGATTATTGAAATCTAAAATAAAATGAAGTATCATGAAAAGACCAGTCAAAAAACATAGAGGAATACTTGTGTACTGAAGCAAGAAGTGATTAAAAGTGAAACAAAAGCCTATCAATTTGCAAAATTGTGAATGAAATATATATCCTATGATGTGCATAAACTGAAGAAATAGTCATGTAACAGTGTTGAATAAAAATGAAGGTCAAAATACACATCATGTCCCATAGGAATCTACTTGCATTGATGTTAAAGTGGGTCAGTTACTGTAGAAAAATTAGGACTTCTATGCACCATTCACTGAATTTTGATTTCAGTACTAGGATACAATATGTATTTAAGGTGGATGAATATTTCTGAAAATAACTTTGTGAACATTTGGTTATAAATCCACATTCATGAACATGAATGCATTTAGGGATTGTATAATAAGACACATATATTTTACATTCTGAAAAATCTGGAGAGTGTGTGTGTATATATATATATATATATATATATATATATATATATATATAGAGAGAGA
This sequence comes from Callospermophilus lateralis, assembly GCF_048772815.1. Lineage (NCBI taxonomy): Eukaryota > Metazoa > Chordata > Mammalia > Rodentia > Sciuridae > Callospermophilus > Callospermophilus lateralis. Next base: position 100,141 of record NW_027514627.1, read on the forward strand.
GAGAGAGAGAGAGAGAGAGGCATTAAAAGGTAGCAATATATATGCCAATCGAAATTCATCATGAAATATATAACATCCACAGATCCAAAACTATTCATTTTACTGAACATGGATTTATGTATTATATTGTTCAACTAGGAAGCTCACCCATAGTTTTAATTTTCAATTCCAACAACGTTTAGGAGGAGTGACCTCTTCTAAAAATTTGTATCTGCCAAGTCAGCCATCTAACAAAAATGTACATGTGATACCAGGTAGGATTCTATATGTACATTCAAAAATACATGTGCTGAATAGCCTACAGATAAAGGGAGATAGGAATTCACATATTTGTTAACTATAAAACACATGGAGAACTATTTCAATTTAAAATTGACTAGATTTATAACACCTACCCTTTATCATGCAAAAGGTAAATCCAACTATACACCATGCCTCTCTAAACTGCTTGTATTTCTATTCTGTTTGGGTTCTTTTTCTCCATCACTTTAGGATTGCTGCAATCTGGCTGGGCACAATTCAGGAGCCACTTGTCAAAAGAAACTAAAATTACTTTTAGAACCACACATGACTAAAAATTAGCTCCTCGGGAAAAACCCTCAGAGCCCAACTGCCACTACTGGCTTCCCACAAGCTCTCAACCTCCACACTCCTTCTCTTGAGGTCGATTGGCTGGGTCGTGTGGGCAGAGCCCAAAAAGTCCCACAATGAGCAGCTCCGTTGTCTGAAAGGGTGGGGAAACAGCCCAATGGCATTACCACAGAGGAGCCAATCAGCTAGATATTGCTGGGGCTGCTGTGAGCCAATCATCAGCTTGCAGTCTGAAAGGGTGGGGAAACTGCTCAATGAGCATCTCCAATGAGCATCACCGCAGAGGAGCCAATTAGCTTGATGTTGCTGGGGCCGCTGTTAGCCAATCATCAGCCGGCAGTCTGAAAGTTTGTTTGGCCCCTTGGGCTGTGCCTCTCAACACCTCCCCCTCTCTGTTTAAACAACAAGCATGTGGCTTAGTGACCATGCCTGCCTTAGGTTGTCGAATAGTACATATGGTGTTTACCCATTATCGAATGAGCTGACCTCAAGGTATCAGCCTCCAGTCTTAGATTGGTACCATTGCAATTGGATCTTACCCGTCACTAGCTACAGGTCCAGTATACAGTCACACCTGTGGAGAGGTCTTTGTACCAGCGGGGGGTGAGGTTCTTTGTCTCACCTCTGTTGGCCCCCAAATTTTAGCTGAACGACCATGACAGCAGAAGGGAGGAAGATACACCAAGCCAATTGACGGCTCCTTTTGGAAAAATTGTACCACCGATGACATCATCAGCAAAAATACCCCAACACTACCACAAGTCAATTCACCAACATATTGTTCACAATGCATGCAGGTGAGTTCACAATGCATACAGGTGATACATAGTCGAGGCAAGTTCTGCAAGCAGTTCAGTGATGGCTATTGCAGAAGCTGTAGATTGGTTTTATCTTTGTCTTTACAGGCACTGGGATGAAGATAGGAATTTTGGCAATAATGGCCAAAGAAAAATTATGTAACATTCCAGAAGGTACTAAAAGAAAACAATTTTCTTAACAATTTACATTGTCTTGAAGAGAATTATTAAATATAATGAAAAGAAAAGGTGAAAGTAAACAAACAGATCTGTTAACCTCCTTTTTTGTACACATTTTAAAACAATCCTCAACAGGTGTTTACCCAATTTAAATTAAAACATTTACATCAAGTGTATAAAAATATATTTGGATCCATTTTTTCATGAGCGCTCATCATATATGATATATGGACATACGTACATTCAAACATATAACAAAAAACACAAGTGTGCACACGTAATATAATACATACAACACATAACATAAGAGTAAAGGCCTTATAACATTTTACAGGTGAAATCTCCATTGCAATGTCTAAAAACTCTATAGTCCAAAAATAGAACTGATCAGCAAAACATTAACCTAGGTTTGTATGAGCTCAAAAAACAAAATAGAACTTCATGACATGGGAAAGGGTAATAATAAAATAAATATTGAAAAAAGCATCCTGGATTTGTCACAGATGTAAGAATAGCCAAACTGGAGTTCTGGATATCAGCTGTTATGGATTTGAGCCAAATCATATTTTTTTTAATCTGTAGAAATCGCTTTAGTTAGTCTCTCTGGAATCCAAATCGGCTGCTGTTCTCCCTGTGGAAACACACAAACAGACCTCCAACTCCAGACAATTACTGGGTCAGGACATTTCCATTGTCCTGTTAGAATATCCTTCCAAAGTACCTTGGGCTTATGTACATTTTTTGGACACATATGCCTTTCCACAGGAATAAGCCCTGATGAATCCAAATTTCCAAAGTTTAGAGTAAAAAGGGTTATTTTAAGTTTATCTTTGGGGAATATATACCCCTTCCCAATTCCTCTTTTTTTTGTTTAATTAGTACGTTTTAATAGTTTGATGAGCTCATTTAACTATGCCTTGTCCCTGCGGATTGTATGGGATTCCTGTTATATGAGTAATGCAAAATGATGAGCAAAATTCTTTAAAAGAGGTAAAAGTATAACCAGGGGCAACATCTGTTTTTAACTGTTTTGGAATGCCCACAGTGGCAAAATTTTGTAAGCAATGAGCTATAACATCTTTAGTTTTTTTTCTCCGGCATGAAGGGAGTCCATCAAAAATTCAGAAGATGTATCAACTGTAACATGCAAATATTTTAATTTTCCAAATTCTGGCAAGTTTGTGACGTCCATCTGCCAAATATGGTTAGGTATCAATCCTCTAGGATTGACTCCAAGATTAACTTGTGGTAAAATGGTCACACAATTTTGACATTGTTTTATTATTTGTCTAGCTTGTTCCTTAGTTATTTTAAAGCGCTTATGTATAGTATTAGCATTGACATGGAATTTTTTATGAAAATTTGTAGCTTCTTCTACTGTAGAGAAAATATGTATGTCATGCGTAGTTTTATCTGCTAAATCATTACCCAAACTAAGGGCTCCAGGCAATCCTGTATATGTCCTGATATGCCCTATAAAGGACGGATCTTTTCTGTCCCAGATTAGACTTTGTATAGTGGAAAGAAAAGAGAAAACAGGAGAGGAAGGGAAAATTTGTTTCTTCCTAAGATTATATATTCAAACTCAACCCTGTTGAAAATGCATAATCATATCACTCACTTTATACTTTGCCTGATTTCATAATGTCTCTAAAGATATGTGGTTTCCTGCATATTTTCACCAGTTCACCATTGTGACTGACCCTTCACATGAACTTATGTTCACTTTCACTCTCTAACCACAACCCTAATGCTCCAGAACTTTTGTTCCAAATCCTATACTCACTCTTCTTCCTAAACCAACTCTGTACCTAATTCTACCTACTATCCGTTTTTGACTGGATGTTCTCTTCAACATTCAATCATCCAAGCTACAAGGTCCGATGCCATTGTATATCTATTTATCTGAGACATCTGTACACAATGTAAATCAAAGTTAAGTATCCCAATCAAGGGCCCAATGCCCTTCTGAGCTTCAAAATTACCTAGATTTCGGTTTTAATTCATATATTTAACCTCTATATTTTTATAAATATCTCAGGTTCCCAATACCATTATTCATCCCGCAGGATTATTCCTAACTCAAATCAAACATTTTATTAGCCCTAAGAATACACTGTTCTATCAACCTAAATTTAAAGAAAAGCAGGGACAGAGTTGGTCTTACAATACAGGAATGTAGGGGATCTTCCACCTGCTGAGAACCTCCAAAGTCCATGCAGAAATGAATCCTGGAGAAGATATAGTCAGCTATGAAGGATCTGCGAGAGCAAAAGTCATCTTCCATGGCAATCACCCTGGTCAGGATGAAGGGATGTGTCTGAATCAGCCTCTCTCTTCTTAATGTAGAGGAGATTGACCAAACCAGGCCTGTGTGGATAGCTATTCCCGGGTTCCTAAGGTTGACATACCATTCTAACTTGTGAAAGTTTCAAAGGAAGTAGGGGAAGCCTCCATCTAATGGGACACTTGGAAGCAACTATTAGGACAAAATGGTTTACAAGGCAGTGAATTTATTCAGTTCCTGAAGGGAGTGACCTCACCTCACTTTCTTGGTGATGGATCTCTCTGAACTTGGGATACTGGAAACCAGGCACATAGAGCCAGTCCCAGTCCCAGTCCCAATGGGCTCACTTGTTTGGATTTACCAAGGACAGAGTCAGTCTTTCTTTGTACCTACTGATGTTAGGATGGCAAAAGCAAGGAGAGCTCTGAAGAAGGGCCTTTCCTGAGAAAGCAGGTAGTGGCTAAACACTAGCTTCTGACAACTTAACAGAGTTGGTCAAGGAGAACAGACCTGAGACAGGACAGGACTTTTCAGGGGAAAATTGTATGGCCCACCAGTCAGAGGACACTCCCTAGAGTCACAGACCTACTTGGGGGAAGGAGGTGCCAATATGGGTGTGGTTTTGGGTTTATGATTTTGTCTCATGTTCTGAGAATAGGTAGGAAAGGTGGTTTGTTTTTTGGGGTTGAACTGTTTCTAGTAAGACGTTTGACAAGGCGAGTGTTTCTATGTCTGTGTATCCCACTATGTCCGTGGTTGTAGACATTAGAAAAGAGAATGCATCAATGGATTTGTCCTGTCTTGTAGAAAGCTTCCCAGCATTCATCCTGCCCAATTAATGAATGGATTGCAGCTTTCCTTAAGGATGGGCAACACCAACGATCTTAGTAATTTTCAATTTTCTTTCTGAATTCTCGCCAATCTCCAGAATAGGCTCATGGTTTTGTGTCCAAGATATGTACCACCTCCAAGCTCTGTGACATGGCCATGTACTGGATAGATGAAGGGAATGGCGAGCATCTCAGAAAACGCAGATATCAGTGTGACCAGTAAACTCTCAGTGGAGAAACCCTTCTTTGAGCCTTTTGCTTACATAATGTTCTGTTGCCTTGAATGTCAAGAAGTTCTTTGTTTCGGACCACCCCTTTGTGAAGCCTGAAGAAAACAGTTTTCAGATCTAAATGAATGGGCATAACCTGTGGCTCTTTGCTTACTTGCTTTGGAAATGGATGTGTCTGAATCCAACTCTATGCCCTGTGTGAGGCTGTGTCTTAGATTCTCTGCAACTGATAGATCTAAAGAAAGATCCCATGTGTGCATCCAAAACCAAAATGGCCAAAAGAGCAGTCATTGTGGGTGAAGTTTCTCTCCGTCCTCTGTTAGGTTCTTGACGTCCATCAAGTGAGAATTGGGATCCTTTGGGTCAAATGAGTTTTTCAAAGCACTGCAGATGTGGTTGGGTTTTCTTATGACTGAAATTCACATAAAGAATCTACACCTGACAGTCAGTAGGCCTCAAATTGCAGAAGAAGATCAGTATTAATGGCAGGTGTATTTGATCAATCCTGGTTCACTGGAAGGGTTTCCAGGCCACCCTGACTTTAGGCAAATTAGCGGCAAGGGAGCATGTTTTGGACACTGTCTTGGGCTATGCCCCTCATGGAAACGTCCAGCCAGAGGTTATGATGAGTGCCTATATGGAAGAAGATGAGGGCCATTGGGGAGTGTTTTGGTTTTAATTGTGGTCATTTGTGTGGCATTTGGAAGAGATGACTGGGTCCACCTGGGCTTGAACTCTGGTGTGATTCCCCTTAGAGACTGAGTTCTGGAACTGAGCTCAGAGAAGTATTGCCATTAATTGTGTTGGGATTTTATGAGACCACGCATAAGAGTCGCCCTTTAAACTGAGATCTAGCATTGAAGTGCTCTGTCCCATAATGAAAGATCCACAAACAGTGAAAGCAATGACACATGAAACAGACAAGACAAGACAATAAAGACAGGCAATGGACGTCCAACACTGAGATCAGGACTGAGTTGCCGGCAATAACCAATGAGCTGGCAATACCGAATCCAAAACAAAATATCACTGAGTCGAGGAATCTATTATAACTAAATTTCCCAAGTCCTCTGGGGCGTCCTCCAGGAACGTGGCCTGTGGCTCTGTGACACGTCTGTCAGCCACTGTCGGAGAGAGCTCACACTCTTCATCAATAGCCATTTTTCCAAGTCCTAACCTGAAACCTGAAACCAGGAATAGGAGACTTACTTACCCCAAGAGTAGCCCGTTGGGGTCTCTCATCTGCCGCTGCCAGATATCAGTGGAAACTTCATGTGTAAAGGTCGGGCGTGCATTGGAGGAAGAGACCACCAAGAAACTGACTCATAAAACAGCAAAGGGTTTATTGGAGTTCCAGCATGCTGGGGCTCAGAGCTCACTTGAATACAGCAGAGAGCCCTGAGAAGAGCTTGAGCAGAGCTTATATACTTTCCTTGCCGAGGGCAAGGAGGGAAGTTTATTGATGGGTCAGTGGGAGTGGGCAGTTTGCATGCAACCAGGTGAGAGAGTAAATTCTGCAGTTTGAAAACTGGGGACAGCACATTCTGGGAACAAGATTAGCAAACAGTTCTCAAGATTTCAACAGTGTTTTGTTAAGCATAGAGAAAAACAGGAAGTGACAAGTACCTATTTAATTAACCATTCAATAACAACTATACCTTTTTAAATGGATGTTCTCATCTACATTCAATCTTCCAAGGTACAGGGTCCTATGACATTGTATATCAATTTACCTGAGACATCTGTGCAGAACGTAATTCAACGCTAAGTATCCCAATTAAGGGCCCAATGCCATTCTGGGATTCAAATCTTACTTAGATTTCTGTTTTCCTACATATATTTCAACTATATATTCTTATACACATCGCAGCTTCTCAATAGAATTATTCATAAACAGAATGATTCCTAACCCAAATCAAACATGTTATTAACCCTAACCCTACAGTGTTCCCTCAATCTAACTTTAAAGAAGAGCACGGACAGAGTTGGTCTTATAATACAGGAATGTAGGGGATCTTTCACCTGCTGAGAACCTCAAAGGTCCATGGAGAAATAAGCCATGGAGAAGATGTAGGCAGCTATGAAGGACCTGAGAGAGCAAAAGTCATCTTCCATGGCAAACAACCTGGTCAGGATGAAGGGATGTCTCTGAATCTGCCACTCACACCCTGTGAACTGCGCCACTTCACAGGTGAATAACGAGTTAGAACGACAAAAAATTATCTTGTTAGGATCTTACAGAAAAATGGGTGTGCACCGAAACCTAGAAGAATGATTTCCACCAATGAGGTCCGGTAATTGAGTCTCAAACACGAGCCAAATGTGTGACCGGAGATCCTGGCTGACAAATCTGTGTGGCCTGCCCCGTTGCTAGAGACAGCAGGGCACCACCTAGAAGCGACCAGCCGGCAGGGAGAAACGTTGCTGCAGATTCTGTGGAATCCTGCTGGCTGACCTCCAACTGAGCCCCGGGCTGAGTTTGGGATTTCAAACGGGGAAGGAAGTGCTACAGTTCTATCCCCCCACAATAAAAACTCCACCAAGGAAACCAACCGTCACCATCTTGGAGAGCAGAAGTAACCACCGCCACTCTCCAACAGATTGCAACAATAAAACAGGTTTGTGTTACTCAGCTCATCTCCCATACAGCAGGGAATTCACATAAAATCTCTCTTAGGCTTTCCATTGGAGAGATTATCAGAGAGAGCCTGCATAAAGACGTCGGGAAAACTACAGGCACCTGACCTTCAACTTCCCCTCCCATCAGCGGCGAAAACGAAACCTGTCTAGCCAGAGCTGGGAGAGGGGCAAGAGGAAAAAATCAAAACAATAGAGTGCCGGGGTTCCCCATAGACACCATCCACACCCAAGAAACGGCAGGCCCAGAGGACAGTATGAGCTGCCGAGAGGCATCACTCAGGGAAAATCTGGTCTAGCACGAGAAACCAGGACTAGCAGGAGATAACAGGGGACTAGAGGCCAGGCCCGCGTGACTGGGCGGCTGGAGAACGCGCGCCCACTGGTCACAAACAGCCCGCTGCTGGTGCGACTGGGTGGCTGGTGCCCGCCTGCCTACCAGCGACCAATCGCCCGCTGGCTGCACGTGCAACTGGGTGGCTAGAGATCTCCCGCCCACCAGTGACAGCCCACCCGCTGACTGTGTGACTGGACAGCTGGAGACCGCCCGCCCGCCGGCGACCGGGAGTTGAAAACAAACAGAGACAGATCAGTCCCAGCCCACTCCCATTTGAACACCCTGGCAAGGAGCCTGGGGCCCGCCATAGCAGACAGGTGACATCACTGGAGCTCGGCCATCGCAATTCCTTCCAAGCAGAATTCACTTTAGCAGGCATAGTCTACCAACACAAAGGAGAGACAACAGATATATTAAACCAAAACAAATCTATAGAATAGAGCAGAAAAACAGCAATCAAATAGAGATGGAAAACAACTTGAACATCATGAAAAAACAAAGGAAAAAAATGTGTACTAACAATGCAGGACAACTTAATTCTACAGGAGGACCTAGAATCATCAGAAACAGGGATAGGGAAAAAAACTCAAGGCTTACCTAACTCAGATGGAAAGGGATATTAGAGAATACATGAATCAGCAAGTCCTAGCAATAAAAGTATATTTTGAAAATGAATTAAACAAATTCAAATGGCAAAGAACAAGCTTTACCAGGAGATAGAGATCTTAAAAAAAATCAAACAGTAATCCTAGAAATGCAGGAAACTATTAATTAAAACTCAAACGAGAATATTACAAATAGACTAGATCAAATAGAAGTCAGAACATCAGATAATGACGACAACGTTTATCAACTTGAAAAGAATATAGTCAACACAGAAAAGATGCTTAAGTCCCAAGAGCAGTCTATTCAAAAGATATGGGATGTCATAAAAAAAAACAAATTTCACAGTCATCGGAATAGAAGAAGCCATAGAGATTCAAACCGAAAGAATGGACAACATATTAAATGAAATAATTCTAGAAAACTTCCCAGAGATGAAAGATGGAATGGATTGCCAAATCCTTGAAGCCTACAGGACCCCAAACATTCAAAACCATAATAGACCAACTCCAAGACATATAATTATGAAGATAGCCAAAATACAGAACAAGGAGAGAATATTAAAAGCTACGAGAGCAAGGAGGCGGATTACATTCAGGGGTAAACCAATTAGATTAACGACTGATTTTTCATCACAAACTTTGAAAGTGAGAAGATCCTGGAACAATGTATTTCAAACACTGAAAAATAATGAATTCCAACAAAGAATACTGTATCCAGCAAAATTAAGCTTCAGATTTGACAATAAAATTAAAATCTTTCACAATGAATAAAAACTAAAAGAATTCACACCCATAACACCAGCACTGCAAAGGATTTTGGGCAAAATACTACAAGAAGAAGAATTGAAAAATAGTGCCCCAAACTAACAGTGGGAGGTATCTCAGTAAAGGGGGAGGAAAATAACCAAAAAGTAAAAACTAGCCAAACTAAAATAAATAAATAAATTAACATTAATGGATGTACAAATCATATTTCAATTGTAACCTTAAATGTTAATGGCCTAAACTCACCATTCAAGAGACATAGGGTAGTAACCTGGATCAAAAAAACAAATCCAACAATATGCTGCTTTCAGGAGACTCATATGATAGGTAAAGACATACACAGGCTGAAAGTAAAAGGTTGGGAAAAATCATACCACTCACAGGGCACACGGAAGCAAGCAGGAGTGGCCAAACTCATATCAAATACAATCAACTTCAAACCTACGTTAATCAAAAGGGATAAAGAAGGACACTATATAACGTTAAAAGGAACCATCCACCAACATAACATAACAATTACCAATTTGTATGCAGCAAACAAATGAGCTGCCACACTCATAAAACAAACTCTTCTCAAGTTCAAGAGTCAAATAGACTACAACATAATAATTATAGGTGACGTCAACAGACCGCTCTCACCATTAGACACATCCTCTAGACAAAAACTGAATAAAGAAACTATAGAACTCAACAGCACAATCAATAACCTAGACTTAACCGACATATATAGAATATATCAACCATCATCAAGTGGATACACCTTCTTATCAGCAGCAGATGGATCCTACTCAAAGATAGACCATATATTAGGTCATAGGGCAACTCTTAGTAAATATAAAGGCGTGGAGATAATACCATGCACCATATCAGATCATAATGAAATGAAACTGGAAATCAATGATAAAAGAAGGAAGGAAAAATCCTACATCACATGGAAAATGAACAATATTCTACTGAATGATCAATGGGTTACAGAAGACATTAAGGAGGAGACAAGAAAATTCTTAGAGACAAATGACCATACAGACACAACCTACTGTAATCTATGGGACACAATGAAAGCAGTTTTAAGAGGAAAATTCATTTCTTGGAGTTCTTTCCTCAAAAAAAGAAAAAAAACAACAACAAATAAATGAACTCACACTACACCTCAAAAACCTAGAAAAGGAAGAGCAAAACAACAGCAAATGTAGTAGACGACATTAAAATAAGAGCAGAAATCAACGAAATTGAAACAAAAAATCATTGAAAAAATTGATAAACTAAAAGTTGGTTCTTTGAAAAAATAAATAAGATTGACAGGCCCTTAGCCATGATAACGAAGAGAAGAAGAGAGAGAACTCAAATTATTAACATAGGGGGTGAAAAATGCAATACCACAACAGACACTACAGAAATATAGAAGATAATTAGAAAGTATTTTGAAACCCTATATTCCAATAAAATAGAAGATAGTGAAGATATCAATAAATTTCTTAAGTCATACGATCTGCCCAGATTGAGTCAGGAAGACACACACAATTTAAACAGACCAATGACAAAGGAAGAAATAGAAGAAGCCATCAAAAGATAACCAACGAAAAAAAGCCCTGGACCGGATGGGTAAACAGCGGAGTTCTACAAAACCTTCAAAGAAGAATTAATACTGATTCTTTTCAAGCTCTTTCAAGAAATAGAAAAAGAAGGAGCTCTTTCAAATTCATTCTATGAGGCCAAAATCACCCTGATCTTGAAATCAGACTAAGACACTTCAAAGAAACAAAACTACAGACCAATATCTCTAATGAACTTGGATACAAAAATTCTCAATAAAATCCTGATGAATCGAATACAAAAGCATATCAAAAAAAATTGTGCACCATGATCAAGTAGGATTCACCCCTGGGATGCAAGGCTGGTTCAATATACGGAAATCAATAAATACTATTCACCACATCAATAGACTTAAAGACAAGAACCATATGATCATCTCGATAGATGCAGAAAAAAACATTTGACAAAGTACAGCATCCCTTTATGTTCAAAACACTAGAAAAACTAGGGATAACAGGAACTTACCTCAACATTGTAAAAGCTATATATGCTAAACCTCAGGCTAGCATCATCCTAAATGGAGAAAAACTGAAGGGATTGCCTCTAAAATCTGGAACAAGACAGGGATGCCCTCTATCACCACTTCTATTCAATTTAGTTCTTGAAATTCTAGCCAGAGCAATTAGACAATAGAAATTAAAGGCATAAAAATAGGAAAACAAGAAATTAAATTATCACTATTTGTGGATGACATGATAATATATATAACAGACCCAAAAGGGTCTACAAAGAAACTGCTAGAGATAATAAATGAATTAAGCAAAGTGGCAGGATATAAAATCAACACGCATAAATCAAAGGCATTTATGTATATCAGGAGCAAAACTTCTGATATGGAAAGGAGGAAAACCACTCCATTCACAATATCCTCAAAGAAAATAAGATACTTGGAAATCAACCTAACAAAAGAGGTGAAAGATTTATATAATGAAAACTACAGAATCCTAAAGAGAGAGATAGAAGAAGATCTTAGAAGATGGAAAAATGTACCCTGTTCATGGATAGGCAGAACTAACATCATCAAAATGGTGATATTACCCAAAGTTCTCTACAGGTTAAAATGGATGCCAATCAAAATCCCAACGGCATTTCTTGTAGAAATGATAAAGCAATCATGAAATTCATATGGAAAAACAAAAGACCCAGAATAGCAAAAGCAATTCTAAGCAGGAATTTGAATCTGGAGGTATAGCGATACCAGAGTTCAAACTGTACTACAAAGCAATAGTTATAAAAGCAGCGTGGTACTGGTACCAAAACAGGCAGGTGGATCAGTGGTAGAGAATAGAGGACACAGAAATCAATCCACAAAATTACAACAATCTTATATATGATAAAGAGGCTAAAAGCATATTGGGAGATGGATAGCATCTTCAACAAATGGTGCTGGGAAAATTGGAAATCCATATGCACCAAAATGAAACTGAATCCCTTTCTCTCGCCATGCACAAAAGTTAACTCAAAATGGATCAAGGAGCTAGTGATGAAATCAGAGACACTGCATGTGATAGAAGAAAAAGATGGCTATGATCTACATACTGTGGGGTCGGGCTCCAAATTCATTAATAGGACACCCATAGCCCAAGAGTTAATAACAACAATAAACAAATGGGACTTACTTAAACTAAAAAGTTTTTTCTCTGCAAGAGAAACAATAAGAGAGGTAAATAGAGAGTCTACATCCTGGGAACAATTTTTTACCCCTCACACTTCAGATAGAGCTCTAATATCCAGAATATACAAAGAACTCAAAAAATTAAACAATAAGATAACAAATAACCCAATCAACAAATGGGCCAAGGACCTGAACAGACACTTCAGAGAGGAGGACATACAATCAATCAACAAGTATATAAAAAAATGCTCACCATCTGTATCAGTCAGAGAAATGCAAATAAAAACCACCCTAAGATACCATCTCACTCCAGTAAGATTAGCAGCCATTATGAAGTCAAACAACAATAAGTGTTGGCGAGGATGTGGAGAAAAGGGTACACTTGTACACTACTGGTGGTACTGAAAATTGATAAGGCCAATTTGTAAAGCAGTATGGAGATTTCTTGGAAAGCTGGGAATGAATGCACCATTTGACCCAGCTATCACCCTTCTCAGACTAGAGGGTCTTAACAGAGCGTACTATAGGGATACTGCCACATCAATGATCATAGCGCCACAATTCACAATAGCTAGACTGTGGAACCAACCTAGATGTCCTTCAATAGATGAATGGTTAAAAAACTGTGGCATCTATACACAATGGAGTATTACTCAGCACTAAAAAATGGCAAAATCATAGACTTTGCAAGGAAATGGATGGCATTAGAGCAGATTATGCTAAGCTAAGCTAACCAATCCTTAAAAAATGCCAAATGTCTTCTTTGATATAAAGAGAGCACCTAAGAACAGAACAGGGAGGAAGAGCATGAGAAAAAGATTAACATTAAACAAAGACGAGTGGGGGGATAGAAAGGGGGAGAGAAGGGAAAGCATATGGAAATGGTAGGAGACCCTCAATGTTACACAAAATTACATATAAGAGCTTGTGAGGGGAAATGGGGGGAAAACAATGGAGAGAATTGAACAACAGCAGATGAGGTAGAGAGGAAAGATGGGAGGGGAGGGGAGGGGGGATAGTAGGGGATAGAAAAGGTAGCAGAATACAACATCACTATTATGCCATTATGTACAAATGTGAATGTGTAACCAATGTGCTTCTACAATTCGTATTTGGGGAAAAATGGGAGTTCATAACCCAATTGAGTCAAATGTATGAAAGATAATATATCATGAGTTTTGTAATGTTTTGAACAATCAATAAAAATAAATAAATAAATAAAGGTTTAAAATTGAGTGGCAAGAAATCAGCTAAAAAAGTGTTGAGATGCATTCATTTTGCTAAGCAGAAACTTTGTTTTGTGTAGTTGTATCTATCACAAATTTATTTTACCAGAAAACTGGCTTTTGAAAATACACTTAATTGAGATTAAAGGATAATCCACCTACCTTCATGAAAAATTCATAGCATTTCCTATATTTTTCATATTTCAATTTTTGGTAAATATTTTGTCATGGACCAGGTCTAGTCTTAGGCTATTCTTTCAGAATACTGCCTCATCTGATAAGTTGGTACAATGTGTTGGATTGTTCTTTTCATCTTTTATTTAATAGTTTCTAGCTGATAATGTGTATTTTTCATTATCTTTATTTGGACATACATACCCAACGATATCTTTGCATTTTATGTTTTACTGGGAAGAGACTCATCAAAAGCTCTGTATTATATGTATCAACAATCAAACATTTAGAGCATGCAATTATTCTTAATTTTGCATGAAAATATCTTTGTACCATTTACTTATAAAAATTTAGAACTATTAATAATGTCCCTACTGTAATAAGTAACTAATTACCAGAAAAATTAAACAATTCACTTTATATCAATTATGAATATGAAAAGTACTAAAATAAGTATTTGGCAATTAATACATAATTGATAGAAATTGAAATCATAAGAAAGCCATTTAAAATGTCAGTGCATATGGTCCTTAAATAATAGGTTGTTCAAAAAAATTTCTCTAATTCATAAGATATAATATGCCATATTACAGCGTAACGTGATAAAAAACATTAAATTATCAATATTGATAATAAAGAATGATACCTTTTTTCTTAAATATGTTTATTTGATTTTCATTGTAAGATGTTAATTCTGGAAGACTTCAGAATTAAGAAAGTCTTGGTGTATATTATTTCTAACAGGCTAATCAAAGTACTTTTAAATATATATGTATATATATATATATATATATATATATATATATACATAATATATGTAATGCATATGCATGAATATAGACACATATGTATAATAAATGTATTGTAATATATCTATCAGGTGATTATAATTATTAAATTTTTTTAAAAAAATAGTGACTATAAAAAACAGTCTCAAATTTAAATTTCATAGCATACAACTGTTTGTAATGCCATGAGAGAAAAATAGGTATGGAGGAAAAACGAAAAAGGAAGAGAGAGAAGGGGAAAAATGAGGAAGAAAGTGAGTAAAGAAGAGGGAGAGGCGTGTTCGATGTTAAGACAAAAGTGGAGCGGCTGGGTTTGTGATTCAGTGTTAACATGTTTGCCTAGTATGTGTGAGGAACTGGGTTCTATTCTCAGCACCACATACAAATAAAGAAAATGAAGATCCATCAACAACTTAAAAAATAAAAAATAAAAAACTAGAAATATTACTAAAATCCCAAGCATTTATGAATGTTAAATAATAAAATATATGTTACATAGCCTTATGTAATTTCTAGACTCCCCCAAAAAGTCATTAAATGTTGGATTATTAGTGCTATAACTAAAAATCCATTGCTCTTTCCTCTACATTCTGTGGCATTCTAGTGCTAAAATAAATTGTAGTATAACACCAAAAAAAAAAAAAATCCTAATATTTCTACAGTAACTGACCCAGTTTAACATCAATGCAAGTAGATTCCTATGGGACATGATATGTACTTTGAAGTTTATTTTTATTCAACACTGGTACATTTCTATTTCTTGAGTTTATGCACATTATAGGATATATATTTCATCCACACGTTCACAAATTTATAGGCATTTATTTCACTTTCAATCACTTCCTCCTTCAGAAAACATGTATTCCTCCGTTTCTGACTGGTCTTTTCTTGAAACTTCTTTCCAAACACATTATTTTCGATTTCCATTATCACATTTGAAGCAAAACTCACACACCCCTCATAATAAACCATAACCCTAATATTACCATTAGATGTACAACTGGTTGGAATGAATGATTGTATATCAATATAAGATTTCTTACTTAGTTTCAGATATCAATTCAATCCATTATTTAAAGTGGAACCAGTTATATTATTTATTCACAATGTGGTATTTTCATGCAATATCTCTATATTCATAGACACAGGGTACACCTCTTTGTACCCCCAACACTAATTTATACGTCTTCAAAATATTGCTCCCAGAAATGTTGGAAGAAATACCCATGTCACCTGATCTACATATGCATTTTATCACTGAAATATTCTGGACACAAAAAGCAAAGGTCACACTTATGATTGTATCAAAGCTAAATGAAAAGTGAACATGGATTACTAAAAACATCCATGTCCAGGTTGCCTAATGCTCTCAAATGAAAATCCTATTGGTAACTACAAATTAGTTTCTTCCAAAGATTATATATTCAAACTCAACCCTGTTGAAAATGTCTAATCCTCTCACTCACTTTATACTTTGCCTGTTTTTGTAATGTCTCTATTGGTATCTGCTTTTCCACAGTTCATCATTGTGACTAAATCTTCACATGTTCTGAAACTTACATTCACACTCTAATCGAAATCCTATTGCTAAAGAACTTTTGGTCCAAATCCTATATTCACTCTTCTTCTTAAAACCTACCTACTATCTTCCTAATCCTACCGACTATCACTTTTTGACTGGAGGTTCTCTTCTACATTCAATCATCCAGTTACAAGGTCTTATGCCATTGTATATCGATTTCTCTGAGACATTTTTGCAGAATGTAATTCAACGATAGGTATCCCAATCAAGGGCCCAATGATTTCTGGGCTTCAAATCTTACTTAGATTTCTGTTTATGTACATATATTTCACGTCTGTATTCTAATAAATATCACAGGTTCCAATAACATTATTCATCCAGCAGAATGGTTCCTAACCGAAAATGAAAATGTTATTAACCCTAACCATACACTGTTCCCTCAATCTAACTTTACAGAAGAGCAGTGACAGTGTTGGTCTTACAATACAGGAATGCATGGGATCTTCCACCTGCTGAGAACCTCAAAGGTACATGCAGAAATGATCCCTGGAGAAGATGTAGGCAGCGATGAAGGACCTGAGAGAGCAAAAGTCATCTCAATGGCAAACAACCTGGTAGAATTAAGGAATGTGTCTGAATCAGCCTCATTCTTCTTAATACAGAGAAGATAGACCAAACCATGCCTGTGTGGAGAGCTGTTCCCTGGTCCCTATGTTTGATATACGATTCGAACTTGTGAAAGTGTCACAGGATGTAGGGGCATCCTCCATCTCATGGGAACCTTGGAGGCAAATGTTAGGACAACGTGGTTTCCAAGGCAGTGACCTCATTCAGTTCGTCAAGGAAGTGACTTCACCTCACTTCCTTGGTGATGGAAGTCTCTGAACTTGGGATCCAGGAAGCCAGGCACCCAGAGCCATAACCCGTCCAAGTCCCAGTGGTCTAACTTGTTTGGATTTACGAAGGACAGAGTCAATATTTCTTGGTACCTACTGATTTGAGGATGGCCAAATGCCAGGAAACCTCTGAAGAGGGTCCTATCCTGATAAAGCAGGTAGTGGATCACCGCTGGCTCCTGACTACTTCACAGAGTTGGCAAAGTAGAGCAGATCTGAGACAGGACAGGCCATTTTGGGAGAACATAGTATGGCCCACCATTCAGAGGACACTCCGGATATGACAGACCTACTTGGGGGAAGGAGGTGCCTTTGCGGGTGTGGGTGTGGGTTTGTGGTTTTGTCTCATGTTCTGAGAATACGAAAGAAAGGCGGTTTGATTGGATTGTAGTGAACTGTTTCTAGTAAGTCGTTTGACAAGGCGAGTCTTTCTATGTCTGTGTATCCCACTGTGTCCATGGTTGTCGACATTAGAAAAGAGAATGCATCAGTTGATGTGTTCTGTCTAGTAGAAAGCTTCACAGCATTCATCCTGCCAAATTGATGAATGGACTGCGGCTTGCCTCATGGATGGGCAACACCTACTATCTGCCTAAGTTCCTGTTTTCTTCCTGAATTCTGGCCACTCTCCCGAATAGGCACATAGTTTTGTGTTTAAGATATGTACCACCTCAAGCTCTGTTAAATGGCCATGTACTGGACAGCTGAAGGGAATGGGAGAATATCAGAAAACTCAGATATCAGTGTGACCAGGAAAGTCTCAGTGGAGAAACCCTGCTATGGGCCATTCTCTTACTATGTATCTGTTTCCCTGAATGTCAGGAAGTTCTTTGCCTCAGGCCACCCTCATGTGAAGCCTGAAAAAAAGAGTTTTCAAATGAAAATGAATGGGCATCACCTGTGGCTCTTTGCTTAATTTCTTTGCAAAGGGATGTGTCTGAATCACCCTTTGGCCCTGTGTGCGGTTGTGGCTTAGATTCTCAGCCCCTGATGGATCTAAAGAAAGATCCGATGTGTGCATCCAAAACCAAAATTTCAAAAAGATCAGTTATGATGGATGAAGTCTCTTGCCTTTCTTTGTTAGGTTCCTGAACTACATCAAGTGAGAATAGGGATCCTTTGGTTCAAATAAATTTTTGAAAGCCCTGAAGAAGTGCTTGGGTTTTCTTATGACTCCAATTCACATAAAGAATCTATACCTGACAGTCAGTAGGCCTCAAATTGGAGAAGCAGATCAGTATTAACTGCGGTCTTATTTTATCACTCCTGGTTCACATGCAGGGTGTCCAGGCCACCATGACTTTAGGCAAATGAGCGGCAAGGGAGCTTATTTTGGACACTAACCCATACCCTACTAGACTCTGACTAGTAATCCTAACATGATGGAGAATAATAACCCCAACAGAATAGAAATACAAGAAGTTTTGAGGATTCATGTTGTATAGTTGTACTTGCCTTTTGCATTATATAGGGTAGGAGTTATAAATTTAGTCAATTTTTAATTGAAACAGTTCTCCATGTGTTTTTAAAGTTCACAACCATGTGAATTCCTCTCTCCCTTTCTCTGTAGCCTATTCAGAACATGTATTTTTATATGCACATTTAGAATCCTACCTGGTATCACATGTACATTCTTGAGAGGTTGCTGACTTAGCAGATACAAATTGTCAGAAGAGATCACTCCTCTGAATGCTGTTGGAAGTGAAAATTCAAACTATGGGTGACTTCCTAGTTGAACAACATTATACATAAATCCACGTTTAGTAAAATTAATATTTTTGGCTCTGTGGATTATATATATTTCATGATATATATATATATTGCTACATTTTAATGTCTGTTTGAGTGTGTGTGTGTGTGTGTGTGTATAGATAGATAGATAGATAGATAGATATACACTCTCCAGATTTTTGAAAATATGAAACATATGTGTCTTATTATATACTCCCTAAATTCATTCATGTACATGTATGTGGATTTATAATCAACTTTTCACAAGATTATTTTCAAAAATATTCATCCACCTGAAATACATATTTGTTTCCTAGTACTAAAAACAAACTTCAGTGAATGGTGCATACAAATCCAAATATTTCTACAGTAACTGTCCCAGTTTAACATCAATGCTTGTAGATTCCTATGGGACATGATGTGTATTTTGACGTTCATTTTTTAACAAAACTGGTACATTATTATTTCTTCAGTTTATGCACATCATAGGATATATATTTCATTAACAAGTTCACAAATTTATAGGCATTTGTTTCACTTTCAATAACTTCCTTATTCAAAACTCTTGTATTCCTCCAGGTTTCTTGTCTGGTCTCTTCATGAGACTTCTTTCCAAACTCATTATTTCTGAAATCCATAATCACCTTTGAAACAAAATTCACACACTCTTTATGATAATCCATAAGCCTAATATTAAAATAAGATGGATACCTGGTTGGATTGAATGATTGCATATCAATATAAGATTTCCTGTATATTTTCAGATATCAATTCAATCCATTATTTAAATTTAGAACTTGTTACATTGTTTAATCAAAGTTTTGTCTATTCATGCATTATCTCTATATTCCTAGACACAGGGTACACCCATTTGTAACGCCAGTACTAATTTATATATCTTCAAAATATTGCTCCCAGAAACGGTGGAATAAATACTTATGTCATCTGATCTACATATACATTTTATCACAGTAATTTTCTGGACACAAAAAGCAAAGTTCACACTTATGATTTTACCAAAGCCTTAATGGAAAGTGAGTATGCATTACTAAAAACATCCATGTCCAGGTTGCCTAACGCTCTCAAATGTGAATCCTATTGGTCACTACATATTTGTTTCTTCCTAAGATTATATATTTTACCTCAAGCCTGTTGAAAATGTCTAATCCTATCAATCACTTTATCATTTGCCTGATTTACTAATGTCTCTATTAATATCTGCTTTCCTACATATTTTCCACAGTTTATCATTGTGACTGACTCTTCACATGTGCTCACATTTTCATTCACTCTCTACCCGAAACCCTATTGCTAAAGAACTTTTGGTTTAAATCCTACACTCTCTCTGCTTTCTAAACCTACTGACTATCTTTCAAATAATACCGAGTATCCCTTTTTGACTAGAAGTTCTCTTCGACATTCCATCATCCAAAGTACAAGGTCCTATGCCATTGTACATCGATTTATCTGAGACATCTCTGCAGAACATAATTCAAAGCTAAGTATCCCAATCAAGGGCCCAATACCCTTTTGGGCTTCAAATCTTACCTAGATTTCTGTTTTCATTCTAATATTTCACTTTTACATTCTTGTAAATATTACAGGTTCCCAATACAATTATTCATCCTGCAGAATGATTCTTAACCCAAATCGAACCTTTTATTAACCCTAACCATACACTCTTCCCTCAATCTAAGTTTACAGAAGAGCAGGGACAGAGTTGTTTTTACAATACAGGAATGTAGGTCATCTTAAACCTGCTGAGAACCTCAAAGGTCCATGCAGAAATGATACCTGGAGAAGATGTAGGCAGCTATGAAGGAGTTGAGAGAGCAAAAGTCACCTTGCATGGCAAACCACCTGGTCAGGATGAAGGGTCGTGTCTGAATCAGTCTCTCTATTCTAAATGTAGAGAAGGTGGACCAAACCAGGCCTTTGTTGAGAGATGTTCCCGGGTGCCTATGGTTGATATACCATTCTAACTTGCGAAAGTGTCACAGGAAGTAGGGGCAGCCTCTATCTCATGGGACCCTTGGAAGCAACTGTTAGGACAAAGTGGTTGCCAAGGGAGTGAACTCATTCAGTTCTTGAAGGAAGTGTCCTACCTCACTTCCTTGGTATTGGAACTCTCTGAAATTGGGATCCAAGATGCCAGACACCCAGAGCCAGTCCCAGTCCCACTCCCACTGGGCTCAGTTGTTTGGATTTACCAAGGACAGAGTCAGTCTTTCTTGGTACCTACTGCTGAGAGAATGGCCAAATGCCAGGACAGATATGAAGAGGATCTTTCCTGAGAAAGCAGGTAGTGGCTCACCACTGGATCCTGACAACTTCACAGAGTTGGCCAAGGCAACCAGAACTGAGACAGGACTGGCCATTTCGGGGAACATAGTTTGGCTCAACAGACAGAGGACACACTGGAGAGTCAGAGACTTACTTGTGGGAAGGAGATGCCTTTGTGGGTGTGGGTGTGAGTTTGTGGTTTTGTCTCATGTTCTGAAAATAGGTAGGAAAGGTGGTTTGTTTGGTTTGGAATGGACTGTTTCTAGTAAATCGTTTGACAAGGTGAGTGATTCTAGTTCGGTGTATCCCACTGTGTACGTGGTTTTGGACATTAAAAAACAGAATGCACCAATGGATGCATCCTGTCTAGTAGAAAGCTTCCCAGCATTCATCCTGCTCAACTGATGGATGGACTGCGGTGTGTCTTATGGATGGGGAACACCTACTATCTTCCTAAGTTCCTGTTTTCTTCCTGAATTCTGGCCACTCTCCAGAATAGGCTCATGGTTTTGTGTCCAAGATATATACCACCTCCAAGCTCTGTGCCATGGCCATGTACTGGACAGCTGAATGGAATGGGAGAATCACAGAAAACTCAGATATCAGTGTGACCAGGAAAGTCTCAGTGGAGAAATCCTGCTTTGGCCATTCTCTTACCTATATTTCTGTTGCCCTGAATGTCAGGAAGTTCTTTCCCTCAGCCCACCCCTTTGTTAAGCCTGAAGAAAACAGTTTTCAAATGGAAATGAAAGGGCATCACCTGTGGCTCTTTGCTTAATTTCTTTGTAAAGGGATGTGTCTGAATCAGCCTCTTGGCCCTGTGTGCGGTTGTGGCTTAGATTCTCAGCACCTCATGGATCTAAAGAAAGATCCCATGTGTGCATCCATAACCAAAATGGCAAAAAGATCTGTTATGGTGAATGAAGTCTCTTGCGTTCCTTTGTTAGGTTTCTGACCTACATCAAGTGAGAATAGGAATCCTTTGGTTCAAATGAATTCTTCAATGCCCTGAAGAAGTGGTTGTGTTTTCTCATGACTACAAATCACATAAAGAATTGTTACCTGACACTCAGTAGGCCTCAAATTGGAGAAGCAGAGCTGTATTAACTGCAGTCCTATTTTATCACTCCTGGTTCACATGCAGGGTGTCCAGGCCACCATGACTTTAGGCAAATGAGGGGCAAGGGAGCTTATTTTGGACACTAACCCATACCCTACTAGACTCTGACTACTAATCCTAATATGATGGAGATTAATAACCCAAACAAAATAGAAATACAAGCAGTTCAGAGGAGTCATGTTGTATAGTTGGACTTGCCTTTTGCATTATATAGGGTAGGAGTTATAAATCTAGTCAATTTTTAATTAAAATAGTTCTCCATGTGTTTTTAAAGTTAACAAATATGTGAATTCCTCTCTCCCTTTTTGTGTAGCCTATTCAGCACATGTATTTTTATATGCACATATAGAATCCTACCTGGTATCACATGTTCATACTTGAGAGGTTTCTGACTTGGCAGATACTGCCGCGGTCCGGTTGGAGCAAAATAACCGGGGGGTGGGGGTTATGAATAACATGTGTATGTTGATATAGCAGGAGTGGAAGCCATTTATTGTAGGACAATAGAGGTATTTATACATTCCACCCAGGTTATCTAATTAACATAAACTAGATACTGCAGTCAACCAATCAGGAATCTCCACACTTAATGGCTCGCTTTTGTTACATCTCAAACTACTCCCTCTGGCATTTTGCCAGGCATCATCCAGACTTGTTTACACACTCTAACATTCCCCTGGCAAAATGCCAGGTGTTATTTTGACATGTTTACAGACTCTAACATTTCCCCCTTTTATTTAATTTAAATAAAGACCACAGTGGTTTTTACAGAAACACCATAAATAACCTGCTACAAACAGAAAGGGAGGATACAAAATGTCACAATACAAGCCAATTGATGAAGCACTTGGAGAAATAATACCAGCAATGACACTGTTAGCAAAGACACCGAGTTAAAATTTGTTATAGATTACAGTTTGTTGTCTCAGTCCAGGTAAAGCAGTGTCTCAATAGATTAACTCACAGTTCAGGTAAACCACAGTCCAGGTATGTTCTGCAGGCAGCTAGCTTAAATCACAGTCCTGGTAAGTTCTGCAGGCAGCTAGCTTAAATCACAGTCCATGTAAATTCTGCAGGCAGCTAGCTTAAATCACAGCCCAGGAAAGTTCTGAAGGCAGCTAGCTTGATCCAAAGTCTCCTCCGTTTCTCAGCCGAAGTCTCCTCCGGTTTTCAGCAACACTGGAAATTCTTCCACCCTTGTCCTCACCGGCACTGGGATGAAGGCAGGAACTCCTACCACTGGCTAAAGAAAATCCTATAGTATTCCACCAGGTGCTAAGAAAACAACCTTCTGAAAAATTTAGTACATTATCTCAAGGTTTTTTACATTTGAAAAAAGCCTTAATAGTGCTTATTATTTATTATCTTCCGGGTGTGGGAGAACCATTGTAGCTTAGTTATTGGCATTGAAAATGACCAAACATCAGGGAGCCAGTAGCATCTATGGCTGGCTGTAGCATCCTGGGCAGCCACAGATGGCCCTGGGGAGTGTCCAGGACTCAAACTGCCACGGGGCCCCGCTCCCCAGGCTGGGGGCGGGGAATTGCCGGCTGCCACTGCTTGAAAAGCCCTTGCTGCACAGTGACTGGCTTGAGCATGTGGCAGCCGAGGCGCCTATTCACACACACTCCGGAAACGAAAAGTATTCAGTAACAGCCTTTTGCTGAAACTTTTTTCCTGATAATCCTTCTTCTTCTTAACTTTCTTTTTCTTTCTGATTAGACTTCCTGGGCTTCCATCAACACATGCCCTAATTGCACTTGTTTCCACTGGGGTGCCTCTTTCCATTATCAATTTACTTCTCACCCCTTCCTTATTTTCATCACAAAGACAATACAATACACTGAGATAAAACAAGACACAATCATACTGTATCAATCTTCTCCATTTTTTGAAATGACCGTTTTTCCTCTCCCCCTATCTGCCTAGGGATGAGCAGATTTGCTCCCATCCTATCTATGGATGGGCAGCTTTTATTCGTCACTTACCCCCAAGTGTCCCAGGGCTCCCTGTATGGGCCACCATCTGCAGCAGTCCCACTGCAGCAAAATAACCGGGGCAGGGGGTGATGAATAACTAGTGTATGTTGATACAGTAGGAAAGGCGTGATAGGTAGGAAAGGCTATTTGTTTGGTATTGAGTGGACTGTTTCTAGTAAGTTGTTTGACAAGGCAAGTGTTTCTATATCTGTGTATCCCACTGTATCTCTGGTTGTAGACATTAGAAAAGATAATGCATCAATGGATTTGTCCTCTCCAGGAGAAAGTTTAACAGCATTCATCCTGCCCAATTTATGAAAGGACTGTGGCTTGCCTTATGGATGGGCAACACCTACAATATTCCTAAGTTCCTGTACTCTTCCTGAATTCTGGCCACTCTCCACAACAGGCTCATGGTTTTGAGTCCAAGATATGTACCACCTCCAAGCTCTGTGACATGGCCATGTACTGGATAGCTGAAGGGAATGGCGAGCATCTCAGAAAACTCAGATAACAGTGTGACCAGTAAAATCTCAGTGGAGAAACCCTGCTTTGGGCCTTTTCTTACATAATGTTCTGTTGCCCTGAATGTCAGGAAGGTCTTTGCCTCAGGCCAACCCTTTGTGAAGCCTGAAGAAAACAGTTTTCAAATGGAAATGAATGGGCATCACCTGTGGCTCTTTGCTTAATTTCTTCCAAAAGGGATGTGTCTGAATCAGCCTCTTGGCCCTGTGTGAGGCTGTGGCTTAGATTCTCAGCACCTGATGGATCTAAAGAAACATTCCTTTTGTGCTTCCAAAACCAAAATGGCCAAAAGGGCAGTCATTGTGGTTGAAGTCCCTTGCCTTCCTCTGTAAGGTTTCTGACCTACATCAAGTGAGAAGAGGGATCCATTGGGTCAAATGAGTTCTTCAAAACCCTGCAGAGGCTAGCCCGTAATTGCTTGGGTTTTCTCATGACTCCAATTCACATAAAAAATCTATACCAAACAGTCAGTAGGCCTCATATTGGAGAAGCTGGGCAGTACAAATGGCAGGCATATTTGATCACTACTGGTTCACAGGAAGGGTGTCCAGGCCACCCTGATTTTAGGCAAATGAGGGGTAAGGGAGCTTATTTTGGACACTGTCGTGAGCTTTGCCCCTCATGGAAAACCCCAGCCAGAGGTTATGATGAGTGTCTATATGGAAGAAGATGAGGGCCATGTGGGAGTGTTTTGGTTTTAATTGTGGTCATTTGTGTGGTGGTTGAAATAGATGACTGGGTCCACCTGGGCTTGAAGTCTGGTGTGATTCCCCTTACAGACTGAGTTCTGAAACTGACCTCAGAGAAATATTGCCATGAGTTCTCTTGGGATTTTAGGAGGCCACGCATTAGAGTCGCCCTTGGAAACTGAGATCAAGTCCCAGGGTGGCTTTCCACAGAGCATCGGGAATCTCAGCCAGGATATCACATGATTTTATTATGAAGGACTTGGCAGCCATAGATGAGATTCAAAACAAACATGGACCTCACACTCTAGACCTCAATGGGCCTGGGTTCATGTGATCTTTTGGCCACTCTTTGGGAAGCCTTGACTGTGAGAATTCTCCAGAGCTTTCATTGAAATGAGCTTCCATACCATTTAATGGTTCTTGAAAGAATTGAAACCTACAGTGCCTCCAACTTCATCCGTGAAAAATGCTAGATAAATACCAAGAAATTTTTGAAATTCCCATAACCAGGTGTCAGAGGAGAACATTTGGATGTCCTGTTGCTGATCAGGAGTGTTCCAGACAGTGGTTTGATTGACTGGGTTTCATGAAAATGGTGTAGAACTGAAATGCCAGTATGTTGGAGCCTGCTGAGTATTGGGCCCAGAACTGTGGTGTGCAGGTGTGGGATAAAACATTTGTGTTGGGGCCATTTGGATCTACCATTGACTTCCAAATGGCTTGTGACTGACATGGTGCAGCCAGCAGACCCTTATATGTAAAGGCATCTTGTTATATGGAGAGGTTTCAGGGCAATGTTACGAATCAGGTTGCTATCTTCAAGTGGGCAAGCTATGTGGGATAGAATCCTGGTTGGTGCATTCTCTTGCAGACTCTGACCGACCACACGTGACAGAACTACCTTCAGCACTGTGTCCCAGTTGAACTTCTTGTATTTCGTAGAGCAAATACCAAACTCCCAGTGCAGCAGCAAGAAACACCATGAATAGTGGAGGATGACTAAATGGGTACACAGTCCACACAGGGAGACACTTAGCCTTCAGTGGCCACAGTTTACCTACAAAGAGAGAATTCAGCACTTTGCCTCATTTTCATTGGAAAATAAGAAACCAATTTCTTCAGGTCACATAGATGCAGAGCCAGCTTTGATGGTCTCACAACAAAGGAAGCTAAAGCTCCTGAAAACAACATATATTTCAAGTGCCCAACCTCAGAGGCAGTTTCTCAAAAAGTCGTTAGGCCAGCAGAGCTCCATGTTTGTGGAGTGTTTACCTGTTAGACAAGGATGCAAGAAAAGACCACTGACTCCAATTAAAATCAAATTAAACTAAGCTTATTATTTTCACCAGCCAGGCTAACTCTCTCCAGGCTAACAGCAACCCCAACTTACCTACAGCCCAGCTTTAAAGCCCAGAAAGTTACACAAAAGGGGGGTTAGAGATAACAGAACTCGGACAAGCATCACACTAATGGTAGTTTATATATATATATATATATATATATATATATATATATATATATATATATATATATTTTTTTTTTTTTTTTTTTTTGCTGGCCCCAACATCAGAATTTGTGAGGACCATTAGACCCTCAGAGATGGTCATTGTCTGTCCAGGGAAGGCCAATATTTATGATGTGTCGCTAATGTTTCACAGAGTGCTGCTATCTGGTCAGAGAGCCAGACATGGGTGAGTTCAAGGCATGGGCAGGCATTCCAAGCAGGTTCAGAATTTGCAGTAATTTATAGTAAAGCCAAAATTATCTTATCATGGCTTTGTGGCAAGATGGCTCCCAATTTTAATAAAAGATCAGGTTGGGCCTATCATTCCCCCCTTTTCTTATGTGTTCCTTTCAAATCTTTGATAGATTAAGGGAAGTGCACTGAGGAAATTTAAATCCCTCAGGTAACAGTCTCCAAATTTCTAGAACTCACCCAAAACGGGTCTCCCTGATTTTACCTGACTTAATTAATTACGTATATTGATAGTCTATTTATTTTTGGCTCCATTGTTGTAAGAAGGGAGGCCTCACGCATTTTGGATTCTTCTGCGCTGAGAGAGGGTGACGTAAGGGTCATGGCATGAGGGACATGAGTTGCCTTTTAGAATTTAGTTGAGGGACATGAGTTGCCTTTTAGATTTCAGCTTGGTTTGAAGTCTGGTTGGGGAAGAACAGGTTGTAAAGTCATCTGGGAATGGGTTCTTCTATGAGAGTAACAAAAACCATGAGTAATGAATAAATGTTGCAGCAGCTGGAACATGTCACCGTATAGAAGTTCCCTCACCATTCTTTAATATCCTCAGTTATCAGGACTGTCAACTTAATATTTAATTTTTTGTTTTACAGTTGTCCCTCCCCATAAGATACAGTTTATTAATTTAATGTCATCTGATCTTGCAAAATCCTTTTTCTAGTATGACCTCTGTGTCTAATAGAGAAACCTTTAATTCTGTTACTCAGGGCTGGATAATCGTACTAGCAAACACCAAGCCTACCTCTGTAGGTTAGGAATATCTGTAGGCCCTAAACTAAATTTTCTGCCTCTGGCAGCTCCTCTTAATAGTCTCTTTTTATAGTTTTCAGGCATTCCTGTCTGAGAATCCTTCTTTGTAACCTCCAGTCTTACTTATTTTGGGAGGCTAACATAAAGTGTATACCTTAAAATATTAATATTTGTTTTCTTGGCCGATTCATTTAACTTTAATTTTAAATCCTAATCTTAAACATCCAGCAAATAAATTTTAACAGCCTTATATTGAGAGTACTGGGCTTTAATATCTATAACTTAATTATTATTTATCTTTTCATTAATTGGGATATGTATTATTCTGTCTGTCTTGTAGGTGATGACTTATTATCTTAAATTAACCCATGTTGTGTTATTAAAGCAACACTTCTGTAAAAGACTAACAGGGAATCTTTAGATCACTTATAAGCAAATTAAAAATAAAATTTTTTAACAAGAGTGAAAATACTTAGTTTCTGTAATAGCTACCCTGAATTTTTTGGCTGAGTTATACATTATATGCCCTGTTTGAGATCCTAGTAATCTTCACAGAAAAACAAAAGAACTTTTGAACATAACTTTAAATGAAATAAAATCTGACCTACTCCTTTTGTAGTCATTCTCACATGTAGTAAGATGGGACACAGAGCCTTATCTCAGGTAAGGCAGGCCTCTTTATAAATATTAAGTGTTTTAGTTCTAAAGCTGATCATTGTTTTTTAAATATCATTTTACAAAGTTTACATAAATTGTTTGAGGTCACATGAACATTATCTAACATCATATGACATCACATTTAAAACATGGATTAAAGAAAGGCTGAAAGATTTTAACCTTTACATATATTAGGCTCTGATTAACTTAAAAATACATTTAAATTGTTCCCCAATGAAAAAAGTAACATAAAACTTTACATATCTTATTGATAACAGGTAAATAAATCCCCAGTACATTTTTTTTACCATACAACTTCAGAATACCAGCTTGATATAATGCTCTTTAAATGTTTCTAACTTACAGACTTGTATACCTGGAAGATATGAGCACATTAATAGCATCAAAATTACATTGATATTTCTAGATTAACCAAGTTTAGCTTTTAAAGAAATGGCAGTAGAGTGCTCTAAAATAACAGTTCTTATTTAATCAGTTGTTTAATTTTTATGGTTGCTTGCTCTAGAAAAAATAAAACTTAATAAACACAATGTTATGGGTAAACTTATGTTTTCAGAAATTTTTGTCTCTTTAACACATGACTGATTTTTACAATCTGATACAGACCTTAGTAAATCAATCGGGTATCTAACAAATGTACTCAAGAATGAGAAATTCCACATCAAATTTACTTTACTTATTTATTAAAATATTAGACAAATGTATTGAAGAGTGTAAACCATTTTTTTGTTGAAGGAAAAGTCCTAGAATCAAGGCATTTTAGACATTTTGTAGATATTAATATTTTATTAGATTTTTGAACACCTATAAAAACTTGTAAGCTTAAATTTAAAAACATTTATTTTTATCTGTTTATCCAATTTAAATTGAACAATTTTAATCACGTGAATTAAAGATCTTTGGATCCACTTTTTTAAATTAATTTTTATTGTAGGTTGTTCAAAACATTACATAGTTCTTGATATATTATATTTCACACTTGATTCAAGTGGGATATGAACTCCCGTTTTTACCCCATATACAGATTGCAGAATCACATCAGTTGCACAACCATTGATTTACATATTGCCATTCTGGTGTCTGTTGTATTCTGCTGCCTTTCCTATCCTCTACTATCCCCACTCCCCCATCCCCTCCCCTCTTCTCTCTCTACCCCCTCTACTGTAATTCATTTCTCCCCCCTCATATTTTTCCTCCTTTCCCCTCACTTCCTCTTGTATGTAATTTTGTATACCCCTGAGGGTCTCCTTCCATTTACAGGAAATTTCCCTTCTCTCTCCCTTTCCCACCCACCTCTCATCCCTGTTTAATGTTAATCTTCTTCTCATGCTCTTCGTCCCTACTCTGTTCTTAGTTACTCTCCTTATATCAAAGAAGACATTTGCCATTTGTTTTTGAGGGATTGGCTAGCTTCACTTAGCATAATCTGCTTTAATGCCATCCATTTCTCTCCAAATTCTATGATTTTGTCATTTCTTAATGCAGAGTAATACTCCATTGTGTAAAAATGCCACATATTTTTTATCCATTCGTCTATTGAATGGCATCTAGGTTTTGCTTCCACAGTCTTGCTATTGTGAATTGTGCTGCTATGAACATGGATGTAGCAGTGTCCCTATAGTGTGCTCTTTTTAGGTCTTTAGGGAATAGACCGAGTAGGGGAATAGCTGGATCAAATGGTGGTTTTATTCCCAGCTTTCCAAGAAATCTCCATACTGCTTTCCAAATTGGCCGCACCAATTTGCAGTCCCACCAGCAATGTACAAGAGTACCCTTTTCCCAACATCCTCGCCAGCACTTGTTGTTGTTTGACTTCCTAATGGCTGCTAATCTTACTGGAGTGAGATGGTATCTTAGGGTGGTTTTGATTTGCATTTCTCTGACTGCTAGAGATGGTGAGCATTTTTTCATATACTTGTTGATTGATTGTATGTCCTCCTCTGAGAAATTTCTATTCAGGCCCTTGGCCCATTTGTTGATTGGGTTATTTGTTATCTTATTGTCTAATTTTTTGAGTTCTTTGTATATTCTGGATATTAGGGCTCTGTGTGAAGTGTGAGGAGTAAAGATTTGTTCCCAGGACGTAGGATCCCTATTTACCTCTCTTATTCTTTCTTTTGCTGAGAAAAAACTTTTTAGTTTGAGTAAGTCCCATTTGTTGATTCTAGTTATTAACACTTGTGCTATGGGTGTCCTATTGAGGAATTTGGAGCCCAACCCCACAGTATGTAGATCATAGCCAACTTTTTCTTCTATCAGACGCCATGTCTCTGATTTGATATCAAGTTCCTTGATCCACTTTGAGTTAACTTTTGTGCATGGCAAGAGAAAGGGATTCAGTTTCATTTTGTTGCATATGGATTTCCAGTTTTCCCAACACCATTTGTTGAAGATGCTATCCTTCTTCAATTGCATGCTTTTAGCCCCTTTATCGAATATAAGATAGTTGTAGTTTTGTGGATTGGTTTCTGTGTCCTCTATTCTGTACCATTGGTCCACCCACCTGTTTTGGTACCAGTACCCTGCTGTTTTTGTTACTATTGCTCTATAGTATAGTTTGAAGTCTGGTATAGCTATCCCGCCTGATTCACACTTCCTGCTTAGCATTGTTTTTGCTATTCTGGGTCTTTTATTTTTCCATATGAATTTCATGATTGCTTTCTCTATTTCTACAAGAAATGCCGTTGGGATTTTGATTGGCATTGCATTAAACCTATAGAGAACTTTTGGTAATATCGCCATTTTGATGATGTTAGTTCTACCTATCCATGAACAGGGTATATTTTTCCATCTTCTAAGATCTTCTTATATTTCTCTCTTTAGGTTTCTGTAGTTTTCATTGTATAAGTCTTTCACCTCTTTTGTTAGGTTGATTCCCAAGTATTTTATTTTATTTGAGGATATTGTGAATGGGGTGGTTGTCCTCATTTCCATTTCAGAGGATTTGTGGCTCATATACAGGAATGTCTTTGATTTATGTGTGTTGATATTATATCCTGCCACTTTGCTGAATTCATTTATTAGCTCTAGTAGTTTCTTTGTAGACCCTTTTGGGTCTGCTAGGTATAGAATCATGTCATCTGCAAATAGTGATAATTTGAGTTCTTTTCCTATTTTTATGCCTTTAATTTTTTTCGTCTGTCTAATTGCTCTGGCCAGTGATTCGAGAACTATGTTGAACCGAAGTGGTGAGAGAGGGCATCCCTTAAAATTTGTTTTTATGAGTGCTTTTTTTATTATGAGCGCTCCTTATATGTTAATTTCTGTATCATATATATGATTAAGAATATATATATATATAGACATACAACAAATAACAAAAGTGTGCACACATAATAATAGTAAAGGCCTTGTAGCTTTTAGCAGGTGAAATCTCCATTGCCATGTTTTAAAAACTCCACAGTTGGTCAAAGATAGAACTGATCAGAAAAACATTAACCTAGGTCTGTAGGATCAAAATTATGAGTTAGAAAAATTAAAGGATCTAAGGAAAAAAATAAGAGTCCTAAAAAAAATAACTGACCAGTAATTAGTAAATACCATACTATTTACTTTTTTTTTTCCTTAAGCCTCATATCAGTCTCCTACTGATCTTGCAGGCTTCTTTCATTTGCATTTCAATCTAAGTCCTGGCTGAGGTCTGGAAGGAGCAGGAAAAAACTGCTATTCTGAGCAGACACCTCAGGCCTAACGCATTTTAACCATAATTTTCCAGATAGGATGTTGAAAATTTTGATACAAGCTTAAGACAAAATTTACAAAATTTTATATCTTTACATCTTGTGTTGTCAACAGATACCATACTATGATTTACTATCCTTGTCCAAATTAATGCACTGGTACACACAGTGACATTTTCCCAGGCTACCCAATTAAAAATTGGTGAAAAAAAAAAGACTGAATGATTGGAAAATTTCTTGCCAACTTGGAAGTAGAGTTCTTTAGTTTTCCATCCTAAGTATTTAAGTTCTCTGGCATGAATTATCTGAAATCATAAACTAAACAATTATCTCAATCTGACTTTTAACGGCAAGATTCTGCAATGCTTCAAAAACCCAATAAGCTACCAGATTGTTACAATAAAACATCATCATTTAGACACACATTCAGGTAAAATCATTCCCAAGAAACAATATATAATATCAACACATTATTGCACATGTCTTAAAGTGCCAGAAACAAAGACACACGACAGACAGAAAGGAGCTCCAGACTATGACTGACAGACAGAAGCCTTTAAAACAGAGCAGATAAGAGAAAAATCTCCTACACCAGTTGCACCACAGATGTCCCCACAAGGGGACCAGATGTTTTCACAGAGGAGCATCCTGAAATGTAAAATCAAGGGTCTCCATAGTGACTTTCCTGCATTTAGTGTCCCCTTTTTTTCCCTCTTTTTTAAGATGACAGAGGTGGCATTATCGTTAAATTGCAGGGAAAGACCTAGGGAATTCTCTGAAAAAATAAGGCTTCAGCAGCTGCTGGGAGTCCCTCAGTCCCTCCTTTTACTTACAGGATTTGCTCCTCTGTTTCAGTTCCACCACAAGCATGCTCCATCTCCTAACATTTCTGTAGTCAGCTCTCAAAAAGTTCCAGGGTGCGGGTGGGTTATCAAAATTTGTAACTTAAAGTTGGGTTCCTGAACTTGAAGCCAATTAATGCCAATTTAAAAATGAGGACAGGGTTTTGAGAAAAAGAAAAACGAAGGTTTATTGCTTTGCTAACAAAGATAAACACAGGGACTCTGCCAAAAGGTTGTGACTCTCTTTATCTGGAGGGACAAGGGATTTTAAAGGAGTTTCACTTATTAACCTGGGAGATACTCAGTTCTTAGGTCCCCCGCAGGCACTGCCCTCTGCAGTGAGTGTGCTCCAGGCAGCCAACTAGGGGCTTCTATCATACTGCTTAACAAACTGGTGTAAAGTTCAATGCAGTTCCTTTAAACTCAGTCCAAAGGGTGTCAGGCTTACTTGCTTTATTTTCATGTCCGATATCCTTAAGTTTTCACTACAGAAATCACACAACAAAATGCACAAAAACAAACAAACAAAAAACATATAGAACACAGAACAAAACAACAAAAAAAAAAAAAAAAAAAAACAGAAATCCGGCGCCGAAACAGGAAAACAGAGGAGCAATGCAATGTCTTCCTAAAGCTCCCCGTAGGAGCGCATGCGTGCCCATTGGCACCTCTCTACCCTTCCAGATGAATTCCCTAGAGAACAGAACAGATGACAGAATGATTCTTGTTACTGTCCCAGACAGGAGTATATGTGAGCCTCCTCAGTCCACCTCTCTGTCATCAGAAGAGATCTCCCTTAACCGGATATCAGATGTTATAAAGGCACCAATTACCTATGGATGCCTCCTCCACCAGGTGCTTGCTAATAGTTTTAATGCGGTGGTTCACTGCAGTGCTCCCTGAACTGAAGGCTAACTCCAAGGCCTTGGACCATCTCAAGTTGCACAAACCCTAGAGTTGCTCTCAAGCTTGGAGCCCTGGAAGGAAGGCCAACTTCAGAATTTACAGCAGTCTGGTCTTGTGATCTTGTCCGGCAGGGTCATCTCACTGGGGAACTCCAAAATATTAGACCAGGAACGCATGTAAAGACCACTGACTCCTAGTAAAATCAAATTAAGGCAAGCTAATTATTTCAAAGGGAAAGGCTACCTCTCCCTCCCAAAATGGCGGGAGCAAGACAGCAAACCCACCTTTCCTATAGCCCAGCTATATAGCCCAGAAAGATGCACAAAAAGGGGGTTACAGATAACAGAACTTTAACAAGCATCACACTAACGGTAGTTTACATTTTTTTTTAAGCTCACCCCAACATCAGAAATTATGAGGACCATTAGAGCCTCAGAGACTCGTTGTCTGGCCAGGGAAAGAAAATATTTATGAGGTGTCACTAAAGTTTCAGAGAGGGCTGCAATCTGGTCAGAGAGCCAGGCATGGGTGAGTTTAAGGCATGGGCAAACATTCCAAGCAGGTTCAGAATTTGCAGTAATTTATAATAAATCCAAAATTATCTTTTCATGGCTTTCTGGCAAGTGGGCTCCCAATTTTAATAAATGATCAGGTTGGGTCTATCAACCCTGTCCCTTACTTTTGGAAACTCCCCTTCCACATCCAAGCTTGTGAACTCCTGAGCATTTTCCATTCCAGATATGTATTCACAGATTTTCTAACTCTTCTCCTCTAATTGTGTATTACTTGGGGCGAATGTAATGTCAAGGCATTGTTCTGGATGAGAATGGGAAGATTTTTTGCATACACATTGGATTCATTATCTAATTTTTCATTCGAAATACTTAATCCCTGACACTAAAACCTACCCTACTGGACTCTGACTACTAATGCAAATATGATGGAGATAAATTACCCCAACAAAATAGAAATACAAGCAGTTCAGAGGAGGCATGGTGCATAGTTGGACTTGCCTTTTGCATTATGTAGTGTAGGAGTTATAAATCTAGCAAATTTTCAATTTAAATAGTTCTCCATGTGTTTGAAAGTTAACAAATATTTGAATTCCTGTCTCCCTTTCTCTGTAGCCT
The DNA here is from genome assembly GCF_048772815.1 of Callospermophilus lateralis. Classification (NCBI taxonomy): domain Eukaryota; kingdom Metazoa; phylum Chordata; class Mammalia; order Rodentia; family Sciuridae; genus Callospermophilus; species Callospermophilus lateralis. The sequence continues at coordinate 135,283 of NW_027514627.1, forward strand.
ATTCAGCACATGTATTTTTATATGCACATATCAAATCCTACCTGGTACCACACGTACATTCTTGTGAGGTGGATGAATTGGCAGATACAATTTGTGAGAATAGATCACTCATTCTAAACGCTGTTGGAACTGAAAATTCAACCTATGGGTGAGCTTCCTAGTTGAACAACATTATACATAAACCCATGTTCAGTAAAATGAATATTTTTGGATCTGTGGATGATATATATTTCATGATTAATTTAGATTGCCATATATATTGCTACTTTTTAATGTCTGTGTGTGTGTGTTTTATATATATATATATATATATATATATATATATATATATATATATATACACTCTCCAGATTTTTCAAAATATGAAATATATGTGTCTTATTATACACTCCCTAAATTCATTCATATTCATATATGTGGATTTATGATCAACTTTTCACAAGACTATTATCAGAAATATTCATCCACCTGAAATACATATTTGTTTCCTAGTACTGAAAACAAACTTCAGTGAATGGTGCACACAAATCCTAATATTTCTACAGTAACTCACCCAGTTTAACATCAATGCGTATAGATTCCTATGGGACATGAAGTGTATTTTGACGTTCATTTTTATTCAACTCTGGTACATTACTATTTCTTCAGTTAATGCACATCATAGGATAAATATTTCATCCACAATTTATCAAATTGATAGGCATTTGTTTCACTTTCAATCACTTCCTGATTCAGAACACATGTATTCCTTAATGTTTCTTGACTGCTCGTTTCATGAGACTTCTTTCCAAACACATTATTTTCAATTTCCATTATCGCTTTGAAGCAAATCTCACACACCCGTCTTGATAAACCATTAAAGTAATATTACCATTATATGTATAATTGGTTGGAATTAATGATTGTATATCAATATAAGATTTTCTGCATATTTTCAGATATAAATTCAATCGATTATTTAAAGTGTAATCAGTTATATTATTTATTCACAGTATGGTCTCTTCATGCATTATCTCTACATACATAAACACAGGGTACACCTCTTTGTACCCCCAATATTAATTTATATGTCTTCAAAATATTGCTCCCAGAAATGGTGGAAAAAATACTCTGTCAACTGATGTACATAAACATTTTATCACAGTAATATTCTGGACACAAAATGCAAAGTTCACACTTATGATTGTACCAAAGACTAAATGGAATGTAAACATGGATTACTAAAAAAATCCATGTCCAATTTGGCTAATGCTCTCAAATGTCAATCCTATTAATGATTACATATTTGTTTCTTCCTAAGATTATATATTCAAATTCAACCCTGTTGAAAATATCTAATACTATCACTCACTTTATACTTTGTCTGATTTCATAATGTCTCTATAGATATCTGCTTTCCTACATATTTTCCCCAGTTCATCATTGTGACTCATTCTTCACATGTGCTGACATTGACATTCACTCACTAACCGAAACCCTGTTGCTAAAGAACTTTTGGTCCAATTCCTATACTCATTCTTTTTTCTAAACTTACTTACTATCTTCCTAATCCACCTACTGTCCCCTTTTGACTGGATATTCTCTTCGACATTCAATCATCCAAGGTACAAGGTCCTATGCCATTTTATATCGATTTATCTGAGACATCTGTGCAGAACATAATTCAAAGCTAAGTGTCACAATCAAAGGCCCAATTCCCTTCTGGGCTTCAAATCTTACCTAGATTTCTGTTTTCATACTTACATTTCACCTATTTATTCTTGTAAATATCGCAGATTCCCAATACCATTATTCATCCTGCAGAATGATTCCTAACTCAAATCGAATATGTTATTAATCCTAACCATACACTCTTCCATCAATCTAACTTTACAAAAGAGTAAGGACACAGTTTGTCTTACAATACAGGAATGTAGGGGATCTTCCACCTGCTGAGAACCTCAAAGGTCCTTACAGAAATGATCCCTGGAGAAGATGTTGACAGCTATGGAGGACCTGAGAGAGAAAAATTCATTTTCCATGGAAAACAACCAGGTCAAAATGAAGGGATGTGTCTGAATCAGCCTCTCTCTTCTTAATGTAGAGTAGTTGGACCAAATCAGGCATGTGTGGAGAGCTGTTCCCGGGTGCCGATTTTTGATATAAAATTCTTAGCTTGAAGTGTCACAGTAAGTAGGGGCAGGCTCCATCTCATGGGAACCTAGGAAACAACTTTTAGGACAAAGTGTTTGCCAAGGCAGTGACCTCATTCAGTTTCTGAATGAAGTGACCTACCTCACTTCTTTGGTGATGGAACTCTCTGAACTGGGGATCCAAGAAGCCAGGCACCCAGAGTCAGTCCCAGTCCCAATCCCAGTGGGCTCACATGTTTGTATTTACCAAGGACAGAGTCAGACTTTCTTGGTACCTACTGATGTGAGGATGGCCAAATGCCAGGAGAGCTCTGAAGAGGGCCAGTTCATGAGAAAGCAGGCAGTGTCTCACCACTGGTTCCTGAAAACTTCACTGAGTTGGCCAAGGAGACCAGATCTGAGAGAGTTTCCCAATACTATTATTCATCCCGAAGAATGATTCCTAACCCAAATTGAACATGTTATTAAACCTAACATACACTGTTCCCTCAATCTAACTTTACAGAAGAGCGGGGACAGTGTTGGTCTTACAATACAGGAATGTAGGGGATCTTCCACCTGCTTAGAAACTCAAAGGTCCATGCAGAAATCATTCCTGGAGAAGATGTAGGCAGCTATGAAGGACTTGAGAGAGCAAAAGTCATCTTCCATGGCAAACAACCTGGTCAGGATAAAGGAGTGTATCTGAATCAGCCTCTCTCTTATTAATGTAGAGAAGATGGATCAAACCAGGCCTGTGTGGAGAGCTATTCCTGAGTGCCTATGGTTTATATACCATTCTAACTTGTGAAAGTGTCACAGGAAGTAGGGGCATCCTCCATCTCAAGAGACCATAGGAAGCAACTGTTAGGACAAAGTGGTTGCCAAGGGAGTGACCTCTTTCAGTTTCTGAAGGAAGTGACCTCACGTCACTTCCTTGGTGTTGGAACTCTCTGAACTTGGGATCCAGGAAGCCAGGCACCCATTGCCAGTCCCAGTCCTACTCCTAGTGGGCTCACTTCTTTGGATTTACCAGAAACAGAGTCAGTCTTTCATGGTACCTACTGATGTGGGGATGGCCAAATGCCAGAAGAGCTCTGAAGAGGGGCCTTTCCTGAGAAAGCAGGTAGTGGCTCATGCTGGCTCCTGAAATCTTCGCAGAGTTGGCCACGAAGACCAGATCTGAGACAAGACAGGCTATTTTTGGGGAACATAGTATGACCCACCAGTCAGAGAATACTCCAGATAGTCACAGATGTACTTGGGGGAAGCAGGTGCCTTTGTGGGTGTTGGTGTGGGATTCTTTTTTTGTCTCATGTTCTGAGAATAGGTTAACCAGTACCCTGGTTATTAATTGGTAGTTACATTATGCTTATAGACCCCAGAACTCAGGACAGGTAGAAAAAATAAATAGAACCATTAAATAGACCTTTACGAAATTACTCTTAGAGACCTGCATAAAAGATTGGACTATGCTCCTGCCTTATCCACTGTTTCATGCAAGAAATACTCCCTCTGTTTCTTTGTGTAACCTCACCACCTGTGAAATTCTCTATGGTGCCCTTCCTCCAGTAAGGGACCTAACCCCAACTCTAAGACCTAAGGATCCCTTCCACACCCCCTAGCTTGACAGACTTAAAGCTCTTGAAAGAACTCATTGATATCTGTTCAAACAGCTGGCCACGGCCTACCAAACTGGGGACAAGGGGACTCCACTTCAATATAATGTAAGAGACTTCATCTACATAAGAAGACATCAGGTTTCATTCCTCGAACCCCGATGGAAAGGAACATACCAGGTACTACTTATAACACCTACATCAGTAAATGTATACGGAATCAATTCCTGGATCCATGCCTCTCATCTCAAGCCTGCGCTCTGTCCAGACTCTTGCTGGAAACTGGAAATGACTAGTAACCCTTTCAAATTGTGTATTCACCATATGAATAAGGCTATAGACTCTCCCCTTGGCCACCAGTAGTCCTAAACCTCATCAGGTGGTTCATCAGCGATGGCTGATCACAAATCCTACTAGAGAAGAAGTATGGTCTATCTCGCTTACAGCCCCCATAGGGACCTGGTGGCCATCTCTCCACCCAGACATTTGTCAGCTGGCTATAGGTTTTTCCTATTGGGATATATCTGATAAAGTGGATCCCACTAAAATTCTATTAAATACCTTCTGTATCATCGATAATGGAAACAAACATTATGGATGTAGGGACACGCGAGCAAGATGCAGGTTGGCTAGCCCAGATTACTATGTTTGCATGGCAGACTATCAAAGCCACAAAGAGCCACGGCTGTGAGGGGAAAAAGCCAACTTCTTCTGTAAGTCATGGGGATGTTAGCATACAGGGACTGCCTGGTGGAACCCAAACTCCCCATCAAATTCAGTACACAGCATTGGCCATATTACCAATTAGACAACCAAAACCGATGGACCCCAGAAGGCTCTCTAGATCCTCAAATTATGCATGACATTTTTAACTTCTACAAGTGATCAAAAGGGTGGAAGGAGATTCCCCTATGTGAAGACCTTTTCCCTCCTTCACTCACGTCCTGAACTATGCTTCTCCAATAGATCCTAACCCTCAGCCTTCTGCTCCAGACTCTCTGCTTTCACTCCCACCTGAGCAACCTGATTTCTCCCCTCCATTTACTAGATCAAAAAACCAAACCTCGGCCGGTTCTCAGACAATTGCGCCCTTGCTGAGGTATCAGGTACTGAGGTACCCCTCCACCCACTCAGTCCTCTTTTCTCCAGTAAGTGCCCAGAGCAGGTCCCATCAGGTCCTCTTACCAGCTAACCCAAAGCTCAAACCAGCTGAGGAGATCCCTCAGACCACTATCCAAGATGTAATAAAAGTGACCTTTAAAGTTGCCTTGTCATCACTGAAAACAGGTGACTAAGAATTTAAAGTCCCTCACAGGCTTTTTGGGATACTCACTCCTGTCGTCCCCTCTGCTCTACCTGTTCTACTGCTCAAGTTTTTGTTGCCAGGAAAATCACAAACCCCTTTCCCAATATTCTTTTACATCTCTCCTTCCTAATTCTCAGATAAACGGAGCTGCTCTCAGCCTTGCTTTCCACGTCTTGCCCCTCTTCACCAGGCCCACAGAAAAGTCTTATATGACCTTCTCCAGAAGTCTTCACCATTGCTGACTTTAGGACTTTCAGCAAAAGAGTCCCTATAAAAGAATTCAATGTAGATAAACTCCGTGTTTTCATGTCGCCCTGTTCTACTTGGCCAGTGGCTGGAAAAATCAGCACTCCTAAGCTAGACACCCCCTTACGAGTTTTTCACAAAATAAGTGAACAAGGCCTCTGGCCTTGAGCTGGGGATTCTCAGAGATGGCTACAATTCTAAGTAAAGAAGTTACCAACTAGGCTCCATGGTAACAGCTGGCAGGGAGAAAAAAAAGAGAAAAAAAAAGCTCTCCCTGTCCCAAGTGTCCTTGAAAAGTTAACTTGCCGAGAACAGAGGAAAAAATAACAGAAACAAAAACTGCTTTTTGTGAACTTCTGCAGACTGTGAACTTCTGAGCCCCTTCCCTTACATGTTGGGTACAAATTCTGAAACTACCTAAACTTGGGGTTCAGAAGATTAATTGATTACAACAGAAGCAATACCCTCTAAATCCGTTTGCAACCAAATAGGGCTGTTTCCCTGTCTTCGGTGCTATCTTAGATTCCTTTCCTTTTCCGTACCTACAACAGTATAATTCTATATACTTAAACATTGTTTATGTTTTCATGAAATGGTCAACAGATGTGATTAATTATGTAATGGTGCAGATGTTTCCCAGAGTGTTCTAGGATGATGCATGTTCATTTAAAGATCAAATCGGAGGGCATACAACCTGTTTCCACCGGGAACCTGTATCTCTCACTTTAGCCATCCTATTAGGAATAGGAGTTGCTGCAGGAGTGAGCACAGGAACCCTAGTCCATGGGACACAACAAATGACCCAATTAGAAGCAGCAATAGACCAAAAATTAAAGATAATAAAACCTCCATCACAGCTTTACAGGAATGTTTAACCTCTCTCTCTGAAGTTGTTTTACAGAACAGGCGAGGGTTAAACCTTCTCTTCATGAGAGAAGGGGGACTTTGTGCTGCATTGAGGGAAGAAGGTTGTTTTTATGCCGACCATACTGGAATTGTATAAGAACCTATGAGTATATTAAGAAAATGCCTTTAAGAGTGTCAACGAGAGAGAGAGGCCCAAAAAGGGTGGTTTGAGTCTTGGTTCACACAGTCCCTCTGGTTAACTATGCTTTCATAAGCCCAGGCCTGTCCATTAATAATCCTCATATTATTGCTAACTGTAGGACCCTGTTGGCTCAACCATGTAGTTTCCTTTCTCGAAGCTCAAATTGGACAATTTAAACTTATGGTAATCAGACAACAATATACCCCACTAGGAGACATAAAATGTGACACCCTTCAATGATCACTTTCATGATTAAAAGTAACCAGAAGAAGAATTGGGGAATAAAAAGTTAATAAAATAGGTACTTGTCACTTCCTATTTTTCTGTATGCTTAATAAAACACTGTTGAAATCTTGAGAACTGTTTGCTAATCTTGTTCCCAGAATGTGCTGTCCCCAACTGCCAAACTGCAGAATGTACTCCATCATCCCGTTGAAAGCAAACTGCCCACTCTCCCTGACGCATCAATAAATTTCCCTCCCTGCCCTCTCCAAGGAAAGTATATAAGCTCTGTTTAAGCTGTTCTCAGGACTCTCTGCTCTATTCAAGTGAGCTCTGAGCCCCAGCATGCTGGACCCTCAATAAACCCTTTGTTGTTGCATGAGACAGTCTCTTGGTGGTCTCTTCCTCCTATGCCTGCCCAACCATTACAATATTCCAACTCTATATTCTTATAAATATCTCAGGTTCCCAATACCATTATTCATCCAGCAGAATAATTCCTAACCCATATCAAACATGTTATTAAACATAACCATACACTCTTCCCTCAATCTAACTTTACAGAAGAGCAGGCACAGAGTTGGTATTACAATACAGGAATGTAGGGGATTGTTCATCTGCTGAGAACCTCAAAGATCCATGCAGATATGATCACTGGAGAAGATGTAGGCAGCTATGAAGGACCTGAGAGAGCAAAAGTCATCTTCCATGGAAAACAACCTGGTCAGTATGAAGGGTTGTGTCTGAATCAGGCTCTCAAATTTTAATGTAGAGAAGATGGACCAAACCAGGCCTGTTTAGAGAGTTGTTCCCGGGTGCCTATGGTTGATATACCATTCTAACTTGTGAAACTGTCACAGGTAGTAGGGGCAGCCTGCATCTCATGGTACCCTTGGAAGCAAATGTTAGGACAAAGTGGTTGCCAAGGCAGTGACCTCATTCAGTTCCTGAAGGAATTGACCTCACCTCACTTCCTTGTTGATGGAACTATCTGAACTTGGGATCCAGGAAGCCAGGCACACAGAGCCAGTCCCAGTCCCAGTCCCAGTGGTCTCACTTGTTTGGATTTACCAAAGACAGAGTCAGTCTTTCTTGGTACCTACTGATGTGAGGATGGCAAAATGCCAAGAGAGCTCTGAAGAGGGGCCTTTCCTGAGAAAAAGGTAGTTGCTCAATGCTGGCTCCTGACAACTTTACAGAGTTGGCTAAGGAGGACAGATCTGAGAGAGAACATGCCATTTAAAGGGAACATACTGTGGCCCACTAGTCAGAGGACACTCCAAATAGTCTCAGAATTACTTAGGGAAAGGAGGTGCCTTTATGGGTGTAGGTGTAGGTTTGTGGTTTTCACTTGTTCTGAGAATAGGTATCAAAGGCGGTTTGTTTGGATTGAGTGAACTCTTTCTGGTAAATACTTTGACAAGGCGAGTGTTTTTATGTCTGTATATAAAACGGTGTTCGTGGTTGTAGACATAAGAAGAGAGAATGCATCAATGGATGTGTCCTGTCTAGTAGAAAGCTTGCCAGCCTTCATACTGCCCAATTTATGAATGGACTGCTACTTGACTTATGGATGGGCAACATCTGCTATCCTCCAAAGTTCCTGTTTTCTTCCTGAATTCTGGACTCTCTAAAGAATAGGCTCATGCTTTTGTGCCCAAGATATGTACCACCTCCAAGCTCTGTGACATGGACATGTACTGGATACCTGAAGGGAATGACGAGCTTCTTAGAAAACTCAGATATCAGTATGACCAGTAAAGTCTCAGTGGAGAAAGCCTGCTTTGTGCCTTTTGCTTACCTATTGTTTTATTGCCCTGAATGTCAGGAAGGACTCTGCCTCAGGCCTCCCCTTTGTGAAGCCTGAAGAAAAGAGTTCTCAAATTGAAATGAATGGGCATCACCTGTGGCTCTGTGCTTAATTGCTTTGGAAAGGGATGTGTCTGAATCAGCCTCTTGGCACTGTGTGAGGCTGTGGCTTAGATTCTCAGCACTAGATGGATCCAAAGAAATATCTCATGTGTGCATCCAATACAAAAATGGCTAAAAGAGCAGATATTGTAGATGAAGTCTCTCGCCTTCCTATGTAAAGTTCCTGACCTCCATTAAGTGAGAATAGTGATACTTTGGGTCAAATGAGATATTTAAAGCCCTGTAGAGGCTAGCCTATAGGTGCATGGGTTTTCTCATGATTCCAGTTCACATAAAGAATCTAAACCGCACAGTAATTTGGCCTCAAATTGGAGAAGCAAAGCAGCATTAACGGCATGCCTATTTGATCACTCTTGATTAACAGGAAGGGTGTCTAGGCCACACAGACTTTAGGAAAATGAGGGAAAAAGGGAGCTTATTTTGGACACTGTTGTGGGCTGCGCCCCTCATGGAAACCTGCTACCAGAGGTAATGATTAGTGTCTATACGGAAGAAGATGAGGGCCATGTGGGAGTGTTTTGGTTTTAATTGTGGACATTTGTATCGTGGTTAGAAGAGATGACTGGGTCCACCTGGGCTTGAACTCTGGTGTGACTCCCATTAGAGACTGAGTTCTGGAACTGACCTCAGAGCAGTATTGCCATAAATTTTGTCGGGATTTTATTAGGCCACGCATGAGAGTGACCCTTGGAAACTGAGATCTAAGGCCAGTGTGGATTTCCACAGAGCACTGGGAATCTCAGCCAGGATATAACATGATTTTATTTTTAAAGACTTAGCAGCCATAGTTGAGAGTCAAAACACACATGGAACTCACATTGTAGACCTCAATGGGTCTGGCTTCATGTGACCTTTTGGCCACTCTTTGGGAAGACTTGCCTGTGAGAGTTCTTCAGAGCATTCATTGAAATGAGCTTCCTCACCATTTAATGGTTCCTGAATTAATTGAAACCCATAGTGCCTCCAACTTCATCCTTGAAAAATGGCTAGATAAATACCATGAAATTTTTGAAATTCCCATGACCAGGTGGCACTGGAGAAACTTTGGATGTCCTGTTGCTGATCATGAGTATACCAGACCGTGCCTTGATTGACTGGGTTTCATGAAAATGGTGTAGATCAGATATGCCAGTAAGTTGGAGCCTGCTGAGCAGTGGGCCTAGAGCAATGTTGGGCAGGTGTGTGACACAAAATATGCGCTGGGGCCATTTCGATCTGCCATTGGCTTCCAAATGCCTTGTGACTGACAGGATGCAGCCAGCAGACCCTTATTTGTAAAGGCATCTTGTTATATGGAGAGTTTTGACCCTGTCCCTTACTTTTGGAAACTCCTCTACCACCTCCAAGTTTGTGAACTACTGATCATATTCCATTCCAGATTTGTATTCTCAGAATTCCTAACTCTTTTTCCCTAATTGTGTCTTACTTGGGGTGAAAGTATTGTCAAGGCATTGTTCTGGATGAGAGTGGGAAAAATTTTGTGTAGCACATATTTGCATACACATTGGATTCATTTTCCAATTTTCCATTCAGAATACTAAATCCCTGACACTAACATATACCCTATTAGACTCTGACTACTAATCCTAATATGGTGGAGTAAAATAACCCAAACGGAATAGAAATACAAGCAGTTCAGAGAAGGCATGGTGTGTAGTTGGAATTGTGTTTTGCATTATATTGGGTAGAAGGTATAAACTAGTTAATTTTTTTATTGAAAGAGTTCTCCATGTGTTTTTAAAGTAAACAAATGTATGAATTCGTGTCTCCCTTTCTCCGTAGCATATTCAGCACATGTATTTTTATATGCACATACAGAATCCTACCTGGTACCACTCGTACAATCTTGTGAGGTGGCTTACTTGGCAGATACAAATTGCGAGAAGACATCACAGCTCCTAAACACTGTTGGAACAGAAAATTAAACCTATGGGTGAGCTTCCTAGATGAACAACATTATACATAAATCCATGTTCAGTAAAATGAATATTTTTGCATCTGTGGATGATTTATATTTCATGGTGAATTTCGATTGGCATATATATTGCTACTTTTTAATGTCTGTGTGTATATATATATATATATATATATATATATATATATATATATATATATATATATATACAGTCTCCAGATTTTTCAAAATATGAAATATATGTGTCTTATTACACACTTCCTAAATTCATTCATATTCATGTATGTGGATTTATAATCAAATTTTCCCATGATTATTCTCAGAAATATTCATCCACCTGAAATACATATTTTTTCCTACTAGTGAAAACTAACTTCAGTGAATGTTGCATACAAATCCTAATATTTCTACAGTAACTGACCCAGTTTAACATCAATGCGAGTAGATTCCAATGGGACATGCTGTGTGTTTTGACGTTCATTTTTATTCAACACTGGTACATTATGATTTCTTCAGTTTATGCACATCATAGGATATATTTTTCATCCACAGTTTCGCAAATTTATAGGCATTTGTTTCACTTTCAATCAATTCCTTCTTCAGAACACATGTATTCATCCATGTTTCTTGACTAGTCTTTTCATGAGACTTCTTTACAAAACACATTATTTTCAATTTTCATAATCATTTTTGAAGTGAAACTCAGACACCGTTCATGATAAACAATAACACTAATATTAACAATAGATGTATAACTGGTTGGAATGAATGATTTTATATCAATATAAGATATCTTAAATATTTTCAGATATCAATTCCATCCATTATTTAAAGTGGAATCAGCTATATTATTTATTCACAGTGTGGTCAATTCATGCATTATCTCTATATTCATAGACACAGGGCACACCTCTTTGTACAACCAATACTTATGTATATGTCTTCTAAATATTACTGCCAGAAATGGTGTAAGAAATACTCATGTCACCAGATCTACATACACATTTTATCACAGTAATATTCGGGACACAAAAAGTAAATGTCACACTTATGATTGTACCGGAGTCTGAATGGAAAGTGAACATGGATTACTAAAAACATTCCTGTCCATGTTGCCTAATCCTCTCAATTATCAATCCTGTTGGTGACTACATATTTGTTTCTTCCAGAGATTATATATTCAAACTCTACCCTGTTGAAAATGCCTAATCATATCACTCACTTTATACTTTGCCTGATTTCATTATGTCTCTATTGATATGTGGTTTCCTACATATTTTCCCCAGTTCATCATTGTGACTGACCCTTCACATGAAGTTATGTTTACTTTCACTCTCTAACCAAAACACTATTGCGATAGAACATATATTCCAAATCCTATATTGACACTTCTTCCTAAACCTACTATCTACCTAATCCTACCGACTATCCGTTTTTGACTGGATGTTCTCTTCGACATTCAATCATCCAAGGTACAAAGTTCTATGCCATTATATATCTATTTTTCTGAGACATCTGTGCACAATGTAAATCAAAGTTAAGTATCCCAATCAAGGGCCCAATGCCCTCTAGGCTTCAAAATTACCTAGATTTCTGTTTTTATTCATATATTTAACCTCTATATTTTTATAAATATCGCAGGTTCCCAATACCATTATTCATCCCGCAGAATGATTCCTAACCCAATTCAAACATTTTATTAACCCTAAGAATACACTGTTCCCTCAATCTAAATTTAATGAAAAGCAGGGACAGAGTTGGTCTTACAATACAGGAATGTAGGGGATCTTCCACCTGCTGAGAACTTCAAAGATCCATGTAGAAATGAACCCTGGAGAAGATATAGTCATCTATGAAGGACCTGAGAGAGCAAAAGTCATCTTTCATGTCAAACACCCTGGTCAGGATGAAGGGATGTGTCTGAATCAGCCTCTCTCTTCTTAATGTAGAGGAGAAGGACCAAACCAGGCCTGTGTGGATAGCTATTCCCGGGTTCCTAAGGTTGACATACCATTCTAACTTGTGAACATTTCAGAGGAAGTAGGGGAACCCTCCATCTAATGGGACTCTTGGAAGCAACTATTAGGACAAAGTGGTTTACAAGACAGTGAATTCATTCAGTTCCTGAAGGAAGTGACCTCACCTCACTTCCTTCGTGATGGATCTCTCTGAACTTGGGATCCTGGAAGCCAGGCACACAGAGCCAGTCCCAGTCCCAGTCCCAGTGGGCTCACTTGCTTGGATTTACCAAAGACAGAGTCAGTCTTTCTTTGTTCCTACTGATATTATGATGCCAAAAGCAAGGAGAGCTCTGAAGAGGGGCCTTTCCTGAGAAAGCAGGTAGTGGCTCAAAATTCCCTTCTGACAACTTAAAAGAGTTGGCCAAGTAGACCAGATCTGAGACAGGACAGGACATTTCGGGGAAACATTGTATGGCCCACCAGTCAGAGGACACTCCGTAGAGTCACAGACCTACTTGGGGGAAGGAGGTGACTTTGTGGGTGTGGTTGTGGGTTTATGATTTTGTCTCATCTTCTGAGAATAGGTAGGAAAGGCGGTTAGTTTTTTTTTTTTTTTTTTTTTTTTTGGAGTGTACTGTTTCTAGTAAGTCGTTTGACAAGGCGAGTGTTTCTATGTCTGTGTATTCCACTGTGTCCGTGGTTGTATACATTAGAAACGAGAATGCATCAATGTATTTGTCCTGTCTAGTAGAAAGTTTTCAGTATTAGGAAACAAATATGTATTTCAGGTGGATTAATATTTCTGAGAACATTCTTATGAAAAGTTGAATATAAATCCACATTCATGAACATCAATGAATTTAGGGAGTATATAATAAGACACATACATTTCATATTTTGAAAAATCTGGAGAGTTTATACATATATATATATATGCACACACACACACACACACACACACACGTATACATTAAAAAGTAGCAATATATATGCCAATCGAAATACATCATGAATTATATATCATCCACAAATCCAAAAATCTTCATTTTTCTGAGCATCGATTTATGTATAATGTTGTTCAACTAGGGAGCTCACCCATAGTTTGAATTGTAAGTTCCAACAGCATTTAGGAGGAGTGATCCCTTCTCACAATTTGTATTTGCAAAGTCAGCAACCTCACAAGTATGTACATGTGATACCAGGTAGGATTCTATATGTGAATATAAAAATGCATGTGCTGAATAGGGTACAGAGAAATGGAGACAGGAATTCTCATATTTGTTAACTTTAGAAACACATGGAGAAGGGAGGGGCAGAGCCGCCAACCGCTCCTGTAAGGTAGGCGGACCTGCGAGCCACCCGTAGAACAGGCCTAGCGGCCCGCCATCGTGAAAGACACATCACCCTGGTTGGGGGTTGGGCAGAGCCACTGCACGCGTGCAAGGAACGCGGACATGCAACCCACAGGCAGAACAGGCCCAGACACCCGCGGAGGGGCAGAGACACCCCTTGTGACTTCAAAATAGGTGAACCTGCGACCCACCAGCTGAAGCGGCCCAGCTGCCTTCAGAGGGGCAGAGCCGGACCCCGCGCCTGCGAAGTAGGTGGACCTGCGAACACCGACAGACCAGGTGCTAGGCCCCGCCAGGGTGCTAGACACATAACCAGGTTTGGGGAGGGGCCGAGCCGCTGCCCGTGCCTGCAAAGCAGGTAGACCTCTCACCCAGAGGCAGAACAGACCCAGCGACCTACCAGCGTGGTAGACACATCGCCCCGGTTTGGGGGGGGGGGCAGAGATGCCACTCACGCCTGCAATGTAGACAGCCCTGCAACCCACAGACAGAAGAGGCCCAGCGGAGCGCGGAGGGGCAGAGCCGACGCCTGTGCCTGCAAGGTAGCTGGACCTGTTACCCACTGGCTGAACAGGACCAGCACCCGCAGAGGGGTAGATCAACTGCCCGCTCCTGCAAGGTAGGCGGACCAGCTACCAAGAGGCAGAACAGGCCCAGCGGCGTGCTGGTGTGGTAGGCACATTGCCCCAATTGGAGGAGGGGCAGAGCCGCTGCTTACGCCTGTGAGGGAGACTTTTCAAGAATACAATAGCAATATAAACATTTAGGGGTAAAATTCAATAACACAAAAGTTTCACCAAGCCGAAAAAAACGTGAACAGTAGGGAAAGACAAGGAAAGAAAGGACCACAAGCAACGCAGGTCAACTCAACATTAGAAGAGGTAATATCTGCAGCATATGGAATGTCAGATAAAGAATCAGGATATACTTGCTTCAGATGATCTGAAGTCTCCAGGGAGACATTAGACAGCAAAATCAGACAATGAAAGATCACTTTGACAATGAATTACAAAAACAAATCCAAGAAGCAAAAGATCAACTATACAGGGAGATAGAGGTTATAAAAAACACACAAACAGAAATCATAGAAATGCAGGAAGCAATAAACCAACTTAAAAACTCAATTGAGAATACTACCAGCAGAATAGATCACTTAGAACAATGAAGACAAAGTATTTCAACTTGAAAAGAACATAGAAAGCTCAGCAAGACTGTTAAGAAACCATGAGCAGAACATCCAAGAAATATGGGATAACATGAAGAGACCAAACTAAAGAGTAATTGGGATACAGGAAGGTATACAGGTCCAAACCACAGGATTGAGCAATCTATTCAATGAAATAATATGAGAAAACTTTCCAGACATGAAGAATGAGACAGAATCCCAAATCCTAGAAGCCTACAGGACGCCAAATGTGCAAAATCATAAGAGATAAACACCGAGACATATTATAATGAAGATGCCAAACATACAGAATAAAGAGAGAATTTTAAAAGCTACAAGAGAAAGGAAGCAGATTACATTTAGGGGTAAACCAATCAGGATAACAGCTGATCTTTCAACACAGACTCTGAAAGCTAGAAGATCCTGGAATAACATTTTTCAATCACTGAAAGAAATTGGGTTCCAACCAAGAATTGTGTATCCAGCGATTTTAAGCTTCAGGATGGAAGATGAAATTAAAACCTTCCATGATAAACAAAAGTTAAAAGAATTTGCAGCTAGAAAACCATCTCCTCAAAAGATCCTTGGCAAAACATTATAGGAAGACGAAATGGAAAATAACAATAAAAACCAACAGTGGGAGGTAGTACAGTAAAGGGGCGAAAAATAATCAAAGAGAAAAACAAACCATGTTTAGTAACATAAATAAACAAATATGGCTGGAAGAACAACCCATATTTCAAAAATAACCCTAAATGTTAATGCCTTAAACTCACCAATTAAGAGACACAGGCTAGTAGAATGGATCACGAAAGAAGACCCAAAAATTTTCTGCCTACAGGAGACACATTTGATAGGAAAAGACATATATAGACTAAAGGTGAAAGGTTGGGAGAAATCATATCACTCATATTGACTTCGGAAACAAGCAGAAGTGTCCATACTCATATCAAATAAAATAGATTTCAAGACAAAGTTAATCAAAAGGGATAAAGAGGGACACTACATATTGCTCAAGGGAACCATACACCAACAAGACATAACAATCATAAATATATGTGCCCCAAACAATGGTTCAGCTATGTTAATCAAACAAACTCTTCTCAAGTTCAAGAGTCTGGTAGACCACCATACAATAATCATGGGAGATTTCAACACACCTCTCTCACTACTGGACAGATATTCCAAACAAAAGTTGAATTAGGAAACTATAGAACTCAATAACACAAATAATAACCTAGACTTAATTAACATATATAGAATATACCACCCAACATCAAGCAGTTACACTGTTTTCTCAGCAGCACATGGATACCTCTCAAAAATAGATCATATATTATGTCACAGAACAACTCTTAGACAATATAAAGGAGTATAGATAATACCAGGCATCTTATCTGATCGTAATGGAATGAAACTGAAAATCAACAATAAAAGAAGGAAGGAAAATTCATGCATCACTTGGAGAATGAACAATACGTACTGAATGATCAATGGGTTATTGAAGACATCAAGGAGAAAAATAAAAAAAAATTCTTAGACATAAATGAAAAAGACAGACAGAACATATCAGAATCTATGGGACACATTGAAAGCAGTTCTAAGTGGAAAATTCATTGCTTGGAGTTCTTTCCTTAAATAAAGAAAAAAAAAACAACAACAAATAAATGATCTCATAGTTCATTTCAAAATCCTAGAAAAAGAAGAGCAAAACAACAGAAAAAGAAGTAGAAGGCAAGAAATAATTAAAATCAGAGCTGAAATTAATGAAATCGAAACAAAAGAAACAATTGAAAAAATTGAAAATACTAAAAGTTGAAAAATTAATAAAATCGACAGACTCTTAGCCATGTTAATGAAGAGAAGAAGAGAGGGAACTCAAATTACTATCATAAGGGATGAAAAAGGCAATATCACAACAGACACTTCTGAAATACAGAAGATAATCAGAAATTATATTAGAAGATAGTGAAGGCATCAATAAATTTCTTAAGTCATATGATCTGCCCAGATTGAGTCAGGAGGATATAGACAACCTAAGCAGACCAATATCAATTGAGAAAATAGAAGAAACCATCCAAAGACTACCAACTAAGAAAAGCCCAGGACCGAATGGGTATACAGCAGAGGAGGCCAATATCACCCTGATTCCTAAACCAGACAAAGACCCTTCAAAGAAACAAATATACAGACCAATCTCTCTAATGAACCTAGATGCAAAAATCCTCAATAAAATTCTGGCGAATCAGATACAAAAACATATTTAAAAAATTGTGCAACATGATCAAGTAGGATTCATTCCTGGGATACAAGGCTGGTTCAATATACGGAAATCAATAAATGGTATTCACCACATCAATAGACTTAAAAATAAGAACCATATGATTGCCCCAATAGATGCAGAAAAAGCATTCAATAAAGTACAGCATCCCTTTATGTTTAAAACTCTAGAAAAACTGGGATAACAGGAACATACCTCAATATTGTAAAAGCAATCTATGCTAAGCCTCAGGCTAGTATCATTCTGAATTGAGAAAAAATTGAAGGCATTCCCTCTAAAATCTGGAACAAGACAGGGATGCCCTCTCTCACGATTTCTGTTCAACATAGTTCTCGAACACTGGCCAGAGCAATTAGACAAATGAAAGAAATTAAAGGCATAAAAATAGGAAAAGAAGAACTTAAATTATCACTATTTGCAGATGACATGATTCTATACCTAGTAGACCCAAAAGGGTCTACAAGAAACTATTAGAGATAATAAATGAATTCAGCAAAGTGGCATGATATAAAATCAACAATCATAAATCAAAAGCATTCCTGAATATCAGCAACAAATCCTCTGAAACGGAAATGAGGACAACCACTCCATTGAGAGTATCCTCAAAAAAAATAAAATAAAATATTTGGTTATCAACGTAACAAAAGATGTGAAAGACTTACACAATGAAAACTACAGAACCCTAAAGAGAGAAATAGAAGAAGATCTTACAAGATGGAAAAATATACCCTGTTCATGGATAGGCAGAATTAACATCATCAAAATGGCGATATTACCAAAAGTTCTCTATAGGTTTAATGCAATGCCAATCAAAATCCCAACGGCATTTCCTGTAGAAATAGATAAAACAATTATGAAATTCATATGGAATAATACAAGACCCAGTATAGCAAAGACAACTCTAAGCAGGAAGTGTGAATCAGGCGGTATAGCGATACATGTCCTCAAACTATACTACGGAGCAATAGTAACAAAAAGAGCATGGTACTGGTACCAAAACTGGCGGGTGGACCAATGGTACAGAATAGAGGACACAGAAATCAATCCACAAAATTACAGCAATCTTATATTTGATAAAGGAGCTAAAAGCATAAACTGAAGGAAGGATAGCATCTTCAACAAATGGTGCTGGAAAAACTGGAATTACATATGTAAGAAAATGAAACTGAATCCCTTTCTCTCGCCATGCACAAAAGTTAACTCAAAATGGATCAAGGAGCTTGATATCAAATCAGCGACATGGCATCTGATAGAAGAAAACTTTGGCTATGATCTACATACTGTGGGGTCGGGCTCCAAATTCCTCAATAGGACACCCATAGCATAAGAGTTAATAATTAGAATCTACAAACAGGACTTACTCAAACTAAATAGATTTTTCTCAGAAAAAGAAACAATAAGAGAGGTAAAAAAGGAGCCTACATCCTGGGAACAAATCTTTACTCCTCACACTTCAGATAGAGCCCTAATATCCAGAGTTATACAAAGAACTCAAAAAATTAAACAATAAGCAAATGAATTACCCAATCAACAAATGGGCCAAGGACCTGAACAGACACTTCTCAGAGGAGGACATACAATCAATCAATAAGTACATCAAAAAATTCTCACCATCTCGAGCATTCAGAGAAATGCTAAACTAACCCACCCTAAGATACCATCTCACTGCAGTAAGCTTGGCAGCCATTATGAAGTCAAACGACAACAAGTGCTGGCGAGGATGTGGGAAAAAGGGTACACCTGTACATTGCTGGTGGGACTGCAAATTGGTGCAGCAAATTTGGAAAGCAGTATGGAGATTTCTTGGAAACTTGGGAATGGAACCGCCATTTGACCCAGCAATTCCCCTTCTCGGTCTAATCCCTATAGACCCAAAAAGTGCATGCTACAGGGACACTGATAAATCTATGTTCATAGCAGCACAATTCACAATAGGAAGACTGTGGAACCAACCTAGATGCCCTTCAATAGATGAATGGATTAAAAAAAATGTGGCATTTATACACAATGGAGTATTACTCTGCATTAAAAAATGACAAAATCATACAATTTGCAGAGAAATCGATGGCATTAGAACGTATTATGCTACGTGAAGATAGCCAATCACTAAAAAACAAATGCCAAATGTTTTCTTTGATATAAAGAGAGTAACTAAGAACAGAGTTGGGAGGAAGAGCATGAGAAGATGATTAATATTAAACAGGGATGAGAGGTGGGAGGGAAAAGGAAAGAGAAGGAAAATTACATAGAAATGGAAGGAAACCCTCATGGTTATACAAAATTAAATACAAGATGAAGAGAGGTGAAAGGGGACAAAAACAAGTGGAAGAAATGAATTACAATAGATGGGGTAGAGAGAGAGGATTGGAGGGGAGGGGATGGGAGATAGTAGAGGACAGGAAAGGCAGCAGAATACAACAGACACTAGTATAGCAATATGTAAAATAGTGGATGTGTAACTGATGAGATACTGCAATCTGTATACGAAGAAAAATGGAAGTTCATAACCTACTTGAATCAAAGTGTGAAATATGACATGTCAAGAACTATGTAATGTTTTGTAGAACCAACAATAAATATTAAAAGAAAAAAAACACATGGAGAACTATTTCAATGAAAAATTGACTAGGTTTATAACACCTACACTTTATCATGCAAAAGGCAAGTCCAACTATACACCATGCCTCTTCAGAAGTGCTTGTATTTCTATTCTGTTTGGGTTATTTTTCTTCATCATATTAGGATTAGTAGTCAGAGTTTGGTAGGGTATGCGTTAGTGTCAGGGATTCAGTCTTTGGAATGGAAAATTGGAAAATGAATCCAATGTGTATGCAAATATGTGCTACACAAAAATCTTCCCACTCTCATCCAGAACAATGCCTTGACGTTACCTTCACGCCAAATAAGAAACAATTAGAGGAGAAGAATTAGAAAATCTGTAAATACATATCTGGAATGGAAAATATTCAGGAGTTCACAAACTTGGAGGTGGTAGAGGAGTATCCCAAAGTAAGGGACAGGGTAAACACTCCACAAACATGGAGGTCTGCTGGCCTAAAGACTTCTAGAGAAACTGCCTCTGAGGATGGGCACTTGAAATATATGTTGTCAGTAGCTTTAGCTTCCTTTGTAGTGAGATCATCAAAGCTGGGTCTGCATCTATGTGACCTGGAGGACATTCTTTCTTGCTTTCCAATACACATGAGGCAGCAGTGCTGAATTCTCTCTTCGTATGTAAACTGTGGCCACTGGGGTCTAAGTGTCTCCCTGTGTGGACTGTGAAGCCTTTTGTTCATCCTCCATTTTCGTAGAGTTTCCTGCTGCAGCACTGAGAGTTTGGTATTTGCCTCACAAAATACAAGGAGTTCAACTGGAACACAGTCCTGGAGGGAGTTCTGTCATTTGTGGTTTTTCAGGGTCTACAACAGAATGCACCAACCAGGCTTCATTCCCACATAACTTGCCCCCTTCACCATAGCAACCTGATTCTGCACATTGCCCTGAAAACTATCCATTTAACAAGACACCTTTACATATAAGTGTCTGGTCACTGCACCGTGTCAGTGACAAACCATTTGGAATTCAATGGCAAAACCACATGGCGCAACCACAGAAGATTTATCACACACCTGCACACCACAGCTCAGGGCTCACTACTCAGGAGGGTCCAACTTAATGGCATCTCTGTTCTACACCATTTTCATAAATCCCAGTCAATCAAGGCACTGTCTGGTACACTCATGATCAGCAAGAGGTGCTGACAATTTAAGCCACAGCCTCACACAGGGCCCAGAGTCTGATTCAGACATAACCATTTCCAAAACAATTCATCAAAGAGGCACAGGTGATGCCCATTCATTTCCATTTGAAAATTGTTTTCTTCTGGCTTTATAAAGGGGTGGCCTGAGGCAAAGAGGTTCCTGACATTCAGGGCAACAGAACAATAGTTAAGCAAAAGGCCCTAAGCCAGGTTTCACCATAGAGACTTTCCTGGTCACACCAATATCTGAGTTTTCCGGTGTGCTCGCCATTCCTTTCAGCTAACTAGTACATGGCCATGTCACAGAGCTTGGAGGTGGTACATATCTTGGACAAAAAACCATGAGCCTTTCTGGAGAGTTGCCAGAATTCAGGAAGAATTCAAGAACTTAGGATGATACTAGGTGTTGCCCATGGATAAGTCAAGCCTCAGTCCATTCATTAATTGGGCAGGATGAATGCTGTGAAGCTTTCTACTAGACAGGACACACCCAGTGAGCCATTTTCTTTTCTAATATCTACAACTAAGGACACAGTGGGATACACAGACATAGAAACAGTCTCCTTGTCAGATGACTTACTAGAAACAGTCCACTCCAAACCAAACAAACCTCCTTTTTTACCTATTCTCAGAATATGAGACAAATCCACAAACTGACAACCACACACACAAAGTCACCTCCTTCCCCAAGTATGTCTGTGACTATCCGGAGTGTCCTCTGACGAGTAGGCCATAGAATGTTCCCCAGAAATGGCCGGTCCTGTCTCAGATCTGGTCTCCTTGGCCAATTCTGTGAAGTTTTCAGGAGGCAGTGGTGAGCCATTTCCTGCCCTCTCAGAAAAGGACCCTCTTCAAAGCTTTCTTGGCATTTGGCCACCCTCACATCAGTAGGTACCAAGAAAGACTGACTCTTTACTTGGTAAATCCAAACAAGTGAGCCCACTTGGACTGGGACTGGTACTGGCTCTTGGTGCCTGGCTTCCTGGATCACAAAATTCAGAGAGTTCCATCATGAAAAAAGTGAGGTGAGGTCACTTTCTTCAGAAAATGAATGAGGCCACTGTCTTGGCCACCACTTTGTCCTAACAGTTGCTTCCTAGTGTCTCAGGAAAAGGAGGCTGCCTCTATTTCCTGTGACACTTTCACAAGTTAGAATGGTATAGAAACATAGGCACCTGGGAACAGCTCTCCACACATGCCTGGTTTCATACATCTTCCCTACATTAAGAAGAGATAGGATGATTCAGACACATCCTTTCATCCTGATCGGGTTGTTTGCAAAGGAAGATGACTTTTGCTGTCTCAGGTCCTTCATAGCTGCCTACGTCTTCTCCAGGGATCATTTCTGCATGGATTTTGAGGTACTCAGCAGGTGGAAGATCTCCTAACTTCCTGTATTGTAATACTAACTTTGTCCCTGCTCTTCTGTAAAGTGAGATTGAGTGAACAATCTCAGTTTACAGAATGGTTAGGGTTAATAGCATGTTCGATTTGGGTTATGAATCATTTTGCTGGATGAATAATGATATTGGGAACCTGTGATATTTACAAGAACATGGAGGTGAAATATAAGTATGAAAACAGAAATCTAGGTAATATTTGAAGCCCAGAAGGACTTTGGGCCCTTGATTGGGATACTTAGCTTAAATTATGTTCTGTGTGACCTTTGCATTTTGTGTCCAGAATATTAGTGTGATAATATGTATATGTAGCTAAGGTGACATGAATATTTCTTTCACCATTTCTGTGAGCAATATTTTGAAAACTTATAAATTAGTACTGGGGATACTATTAGGTTTACCCTGTTTTGATGAATATAGAGATGATGCATTAATAGACCATACTGTGAATAAATTATATAACTGGTTCCATATTTAAATAATGGATTGTATTGATATCTGAAAATATATAGAAAATCTTATATTGATATACATACATTCATTCCAACCAGTTATATATCTAATTGTAATGTTAGGGTTATCATTTATCATGAATAGTGTGTGAGTTTTGCCTCAAAAATGATTATGGAATCGAAAATAATATGTTTAGAAAGAAGTCTAGTAAAAAGACCAGTCAAGAAACATGGAGGAACATATGTCTTCCGAAGGAGGAAGTGATTGAAAGTGAACCAAATGTTTATAAATTTGTGAACTTGTGAATGAAAGGAAATATCTTATGATGTCCATGAACTGAAGAAATAATAACGTACCAGGTTTGAATAAAAATGAACTTTAACAAACACAATAGAGACATTAGGAATTCTGGCAAAGTATAGTTCGCAGTGAAAGGTTAATAAAATAAGTACTTGTCACTTCCTGTTTTTCTGTATGCTTAACAAAACACTTTTGAAATATTGAGAACTGTTTGCTAATCTTATTCCCAGAATGTGCTGTCCCCAATTGCCAAACTGCAGAATGTACTCCCTCAACCGGTTGCACGCAAACCGCTCACTCGCCCGGACCCATCAATAAACTTACCCCCCTGCCCTGTCCAAGGGAAATATATAAGCTCTGCTTAAGCTGTTCTCTGGGCTCTCTGCTCTATTCAAGTGAGCTCTGAGCCCCAGCATGCTGGACCCCCAATAAACCCTTTGCTTTTGCATGAGACAGTCTCTTGGTGGTCTCTTCCCCCGATTGTCACCGGACCTTTACATATGGAGGTTCCACTGAGATCCGGCAGCGGTGGACAAGAGACCCCAAAAAACTCCTCTCAGGGTAAGTAAGGTGCCTCTTTCTGGTCAGGTTTCAGGTCAGGGCTTGGCAAAATGGATGTCAATGAAGAGCGTGAACTCTCTCCAACGATGGCTGACAGTCATGTCACAGAGCCACAGGCCAAGTCCCTGGGTGACGTCATAGAGGACTCAGTAAATTGAGGAACAATAGTCTCCATGACTCAGTGATATTTTGTTTCAGATTCGTTATTGCCAACCGATCGGGTTCTGCCAACTACTAAGTCCTGGTCTCAGTGTTGGACTTCCATATCCTGTCTTTATTGTCTTGTCTTGTCTTTATTGTCTTGTCTTGTCTTGTCGGCTGGCCGGTCCAATAATAATCCTCATATTATTGCTAACTATTAAACCCTGCTTGCTCAACCATGTAATTTATTTTCTCCAAGCTCAAATTGGACAAGTTAAACTAATGGTAATACCCCACTAGCAGACATAGAATGTGACACCCCCCAATGATCATTTTTATGATTAAAAGTAGCCAGAAAAAGAAGTGTCGAATGAAAGGTTAATAAAATATGTAGTTGTCACTTCCTGTTTTTCTGTACGCTTAACAAAACACTGTTGAAATCTTGAGAAATGTTTGCCAATCTTGTTCCCAGAATGTGCTGTCCCCAACTGTCAAACTGCAGAATGTACTCCTTCACCAGGTTGCATGCAAATTGACCACTCGCCCTGACACATCAATAAACTTCCCTCCCTGCACTCGCAAGGGAAAGTATTTAACCTCTGCTTAAGCTGTTCTCAGGGCTCTCTACTCTTTTCAAGTGAACTCTGAGCCCCAGCATGCTGGACCCCCAATAAACCCTTTGCTGTTACATGAGATAGATTCTTGGTGGTCTCCTCTTCCGACACTCGACCGACCTTTACTTGGATGATTGAATGTAGAAGAGAACATCCAGTCAAAAAGGGATAGTCAGTAGGATTAGGAATATAGTCCGTAGGTTTAGGAAGAAGAGTGAGTATAGGATTTGGACCAAAAGTTCTTTAGTAATAGGGTTTCGGTTAGAGAATGAATGTAAATGTCAGCACATGTGAAGAAGGAGTCACAATGATGAACTGGGGAAAATATGTAGGAAAGCAGATATCAATAGAGACATTAGGAAATCAGGCAAAGTATAAAGTGAGTGATAGGATTAGACATTATCAACAGGGTTGAGTTTTAATATATAATCTTAGGAAGAAACAAATATGTAGTCACCAATAGGATTGACATTTGAGAGTATTAGGCAACCTGGACATGAATGTTTTTAATAATACAGGTTCACTTTCTATTTAGCCTTTGGTACAATCATAAGTGTGACTTTTGCATTTTGTGTTCCGAATATTACTGTGATAAAATGTATATGTAGATCAGGTGACATGAGTATTTCTTCCACAATTTCTGGGAGCAATATTTTGAAGACGTATAAATTGAGCACTCTAGGATATGCCAACAAACAATTCTTACACAAACTTTTACCAATGTGGTTCCAAAGGTAGAGGCGCATACGCAAGGAATGCAAAGTGAACTAATTCTAACCAAAAAAAAAAAAAGAAAAAAAAATTGATACTTTATCTTCCACTTCTTGTGCCACTCCTGTTTCAAATTACTTAGTCTTGACTGCATGTCTCCTGCAGAAATAATCAAAATCTCTGGAATACGTCTTTTGTTTGTTTTGCTTTTGCGGTGCTGCAGATAGAACCCAGGGCCTCCACATGCTTCGGAAAGCACTTGACTGCTAAACTACATCCATGCTCCCCACCCCCACTACTTTTTTGTTGTTTTGAGAAAGGGTCTTAGTAGCTGGGATTTCAGGCATGCACTATTGCACCAGACTCCTGAATATATCTTGCCACTACATTTAGATGCAGAATTGGCTCAACAATAAGAAATTAAGTGGGTGTGAATAAAATAGTAATAGTGAAGAACCACTAAGAATACAGAGAAAGCACACTAAACAATACCTTTTGTTCAAATGCAATCTCTTTTAAAAGATTTTTTAAATGGATGACAATAAACTTCTGAAAAACAGACACAAATATCTTTCCTATCCTTTGCCTGAATTTCAATACTTTAAATTTTATTTTAATTACAGCTTTACTGAGATACAAATTTATATACCATGCAATCTATTGTATCACATGTGTATCTATTTTATATCCAGTATGGTTATTTCAATAAAATGACACACTAACTTTTCTGAATGAGTAGAATTACTAGTTACTACTAGGGTTCAATTCCTAGCTTTGCAAAAGCAAACAAACAAACAAACAAAGTTGGCTAACGGATCATATATTCTAATATTCCTAGCATTTTTTCAGTACAAAAAACCCACATTATCCCACAAAGGGATATGAAATAGAATTATATTTTTTCATCTGGGTATGCTAAAGACAAGTCTATTTAGAAAATCCTGTTGTTTCAAATGTTGTTGAAAATAATATAAAAATACTTTAAGAAAGAATGCAAAATAAAAAAAAATAAATTAGTATTGGGGGTACAAAGAGGTGTACCCTGTGTCTATGAATATAGAAGTAATTCATGAATTGACAATACTGTGAATAAATAATATAACTGATTCCACTTCAAATAATGGATTGCTAGAATTGATATCTGAAAATATATAAGAAATCTTATATTGATATAGAATCATTCATTCCAATGAGTTATACATCTAATGGTAATATTAGGGTTATATTCTATCATGAAAGGTGTGTGAGATCTGCTTCAAAAGTGAGAATGGAAAAGGAAAATAATGTGTTTGGAAAGAAGTCTCATGAAAAGACCAGTCAAGAAACATAGAGGAATGCATGTGTTCTGAAGTAGAAAGTGATTGAAAGTGACACAAATGCAAATAATTTTGCTAACTTGTGGATGAAATACATATCCTATGATGTGAATAAACTGAAGAAATAGTAAAGAACCAGTGTTGAATAAAAATGAACGTCAAAATGTACATCATGTCCCATAGTAATCTACTTGGATTGATGTTAAACTGGGTCAGTTACTGTAGAAATATTAGGATTTGTATGCACCATTCACTGATGTTACTTGTCAGTACTAGAAAACAAATATGTATTTCAGGTGGATGAATAATTCTGAGAATAATCTTGTGAAAAGTTTATTATAAATCCACATACATGAATATGAATGAATTTAGGGTGTGTAAAAGAAGACAGAAGTATTTCATATTTTTAAAAATTTGGAGAGTATATATATATATATATATATATATATATACACACACACACAAACAAACACATATACACACAGAGACATTGAAATGTAGCAATATATATGCCAATTGAAATTGATGTAGAAATACATATCGTCCAAAGATCCAAAAATATTTAATTTACTGAACATGGATTTGTGTATAATGTTGTTCAACTAGGAAGCTCCCCCTTAGGTTAAATTTTCAGTTCCAACAGCGTTTAGGAGGAGTGATCTCTTCTCATAATTTGTATCTGCCAAGTCAGCCACCTCACAAGAATGTACATTTGATACCAGGTAGGATTCTATATGTGCATATAAAAATGCATGTGCTGAATAGGCTACAGACAAACGGAGACAGGAATTCAAATACTTGTTAAATTTAAAAACACATGGACAACTATGTCAACAAAATATTGATTAGATTTATAACTCCTACACTATATAATGCAAAAGGCAAGTTCAACTATACACCATGCCTCCTCTGAACTTCTTGGATTTCTATTCTGTTTGGGTTATTGTTCTCCATCATATTAGGATTAGTAGTCAGATTCTAGTAGGTTATGGGTTAGTGTCAGGAATTCAGTATTTCGAATGGAAAATTGGAAAATGAATCCAATGTGTATGCAAATATGTGCTACAAAAAAATCTTCCAACTCTCATCCACAACAATGCCTTGAAATTACCTTCACCCCAAATAAGACACAATTAGAAGAGAAGAGGTAGAAAATCTGTGAATATATATCTCTAGTGGAATATGCTCAAAAGTTCACAATTTTGGAGGTTGTAGAGCAGTTTCCAAAAGTAAGGGACAGGGTAAACACTCCACAAACATGGAGCTCTGTTGGCCAAAAGATTTCTTGAGAAACTGCCTCTGAGGGTGGGCACTTGAAATATATGTGTTTGTCAGAAGCTTTAGCTTCCTTTCTAGTGAGACCATCAAAGCTGGGTCTGTATCTATGTGACATGAAGATCTTGGTTTCTTATTTTCCAATGATCCTGAGGCAGCAGTGCTGATTTCTCTCTTTGTATGTAAACTGTGGCCACTGGGGGCTAAGTGTCACCCCATGTGGACTCTGAAGCCATTTGTTCATCCTCCAACTTTTGTGGTGTTTCTTGCTGCTGAACTGGGACATTGGTATTTGCTTCACGAAATACAATGAGTTCAACTGGAACACAGTGCTGGAGGAAGTTCTGTCACGTGTTGTGGGTCACGTTCTGCAGGAGAATGTACCAACCAGGCTTCAATACCAGATAGCTTGTCCCCTTAACCTCAGCAACCTGATTCTTAACATTACCCTGAAACCTCTCCATATACAAGATGCCTTTACATAGAAGGGTCTGCTGGCTGCACCATGTCAGTCACAAGCCATTTGGAAGTCAATAGCAGATCCACATGGTCCCACCACAGATATTTTATCACACACTACTGCTCTAGGTCCACTACTCAGCAGGCTCCAACTTATTGGCATTGCTGTTCTAGATAATTTTTATGAAACTCAGTCAATAAAGGCCCTGGCTAGTATACTCATGATCAGCAACAGACCATTTAAGAGTTCTCCAGTGCCACCTGTTAATGGCCTCCACAGGGCTTTGAAGAACTCATTTGACCCAAAGAATGCCTAATCTCACTTGATGGAGGTCAGGAACCTTACAGAGGAAGGCAAGAGACTTCATCCACAATTACTGATCTTTTTGCCATTTTGGTTTTGAATGCACACATGGGATCTTTCTTTAGATCCATCAGGTGCTGAGAATCTAAGCTATAGCCTCACATAGGACCAAGAGGCTGATTCAGACGCATCCCTTTCCAAAGCAATTAAGCACAGAGCCACAGTTGATGTCCATTTATTTCCATTTGAAAGCTGTTTTCTTCAGGATTCACAAAGGGATGGCCTGAGGCAAAGACTTTCCTGACATTCAGGGCAACAGAACAATAGCAAAAGGCCCAAAGCAGGGTTTATCCACTGAGACTTTCCTGGACACACTGATATTAGAGTTTTCTGAGATGCTCGCCATTCCCTTCATCTATCTTGTACATGGCCATGTCACTCAGATTGGAGGTGGTACATATCTTGGACACAAAACAATGAGCCTATTCTTGAGAGTGACCAGAATTGAGGAAGAAATCAGGAACTTAGGAAGATTGCAGGTGTTGCCCATCCATAAGGCAAGGGGCAGTCCACTCCTAAATTGGGCAGGATGAATGCTGGGAAGATTTCTACTAGACAGGACACATTGATGCATTCTTTTTTCTAAGGTCTACAACCACGAACACAGTGGGTTACAAAGACATGCAAAAAATCGCCTTGTCAAACGACTTACTAGAAGCAGTCCACTCCAAACCAAACAAACCGCCTTTCCTACCTATTCTCATAAGAAGAGACTAAACCACAAAATCACACACACATGCGCAAACGCACCTCCTTCATTCAAGTAGGTCTGTGACTATCTGGAGTGTCCTCTGACTGGTGGGCCATACTATGTTCCCCCAAAAGGCCTGTCCTGTCTCAGATCTGGTCGCGGTGAACCACTACCTGCTTTCTCAGGAAAGGCCCCTCTTCAGAGCTCTCCTGGCATTTGAAATCCTCATATCAGTAGGTACCAAGGAATACTTAGTCTATCCTTGGTTTTTCCAAACAATGGAGCCCACTGGCACTGGAACTGTGACAAGGTCTTGGTATTCTCTGTCTTCCTGGAGCCCAAGGTCAGGGAGTTTCTTCACCAAGGAAGTGAGGTAGGTTGCTTCATTCAGGAACTGAGTGACTTTACTGCCTTTGCAACCACTTTGTCCTAACAGGTGATTGCAAGGTTCCCATGAGGTGGAGGCTGCCCCTACTTCCCGAGACAGTTTCAACAGTTAGAATGGTATATCAACCATAGGAATCCGGGAACAGCTCTCCACACAGGCCTGGTTTGGTCCCTCTTCTCTACATTAAGAAAAGAGAGGCTGATTCAGACACAATGCTTCATCCTGAGTACGTTGTTTGCCATGGAAGATGACTTTTGCTCTCTCAGGTCCTTCATAGCTGCCTATGTCTTCTCCAGGGATCGTTTCTGCTTAAAACTTTGAGGATCTCAGCATCTGGAAGATCCCCTACATTCCTGTATTGTAAGACCAACTCTGTCGCTGCTCTTCTGTAAAGTTAGATTGAGGGAACAGTGTTTGGTTAGGCTTAATAACAGGTTCGATTTGGATTAAGAATCATTCTGAGCGATGAATAATGGTATTGGGAATGTGCGATATTTACAAGAATATTTAGGTGAAATATAAGTATGAAAACAGAAATCTAGGTAAAATTTGAAGCCCAGAAGGGCATTGGGCCTTTAATTGGGATACTTAGCTTTGACTTACGTTCTGCACAGATGTCTTAAATAAATCCATATACAATGTCATAGGACCTTGTACCTTGGATGATTGAATGTCACGAGAATATCCAGTCAAAAAGCTATAGTCGGTAGGATTAGGAAAAGTGTCGGTAGGTTTAGAAAGAATAGTGATTATAGGTTTTGGAGGAAATGTTTTTAGCAATTGGGTTTCGGTTAGAAAGTGAATTTAAATGTCAGCACATGTGAAGAGTCAGTCAAAATGATAAACTGGGAAAATATTTAGGAAAGCAGAAATCTATAGAGACATTAGGATATCAGGCAAAGTATAAAGTGAGTGATAGGATTACACATTTTCAACAGGCTTGAGGTTGAATATATAATCTTAGGAGGAAACAAATATATAGTCACCAATAGGATTGACATTTGAGAGCGGTAGCAACCTGGACAGGAATATTTTTAATAATCCATGCTCACTTTTCATTTAGGTTTTGGTACAATCATAACTGTGACCTTTGCATTTTGTTTCCAGAATATTACTGTGATAACATGTACATGTAGATCAGGTGACATGAGTATTTCTTCCACCATTTCTGGGAGCAATATTGTGAAGACGTATAAGTTAGTACTGGGGGTACAAATATGTGTACCCTGTGTCTATGAATATAGAGATAATGCATGAATAGACCATACTGTGAATAAATAGTATTACTGGTTCCAACTTTGAATAATGGATTGAATTGATAAATGAAAACATAGAGGAAATCTTATATTGATATATATATACATTCATTAAAACCAAATATACATCTAATGGTAATATTAGGGTTATGGTTCATCATGAAGAGTGTGTGAGTTTTGCTTCAAAAATGATTAAGGAAATCGAAAAAGAAACCTCATGAAAAGATCAGTCAAGAAATATGGAGTTATACATGTGTTCTGAAGCAGGAAGTGATTGAAAATGAAACAAATGCCTATTAATTTTCGAATTTCTAGATGAAATATATATTTTATGATGTGCATAAACGGAAGAAATTGCAATGTACCAGTGTTGAATAAAAATGAATTTCAAAATACACATCATGTCCCATAGAAATCTATTTGCATTGATGTTAAACTGGGTAAGTTACTGCAGAAATACAAGGATTTGTATGCACCATTCACTGAAGATAGTTCTCAGTATGAGGAAACAAATATGTTTTTCACGTGTGTGAATATTCCTGGGAATAATCTAGTGAAAAGTTGATTAAAAATCCACATACAGGAATATGAATTATTTTAGGGAGTGTATAATAAGACACATATTTCATATTTTGAAAAATCTGGAGA
The DNA here is from genome assembly GCF_048772815.1 of Callospermophilus lateralis. NCBI lineage: Eukaryota > Metazoa > Chordata > Mammalia > Rodentia > Sciuridae > Callospermophilus > Callospermophilus lateralis. Next base: position 166,778 of record NW_027514627.1, read on the forward strand.
GTATGTATACACACACACACACAAACAGACTTTAAAAAGTAGGAATATATATGCCAATTGAAATTCACCATGAAATATATATCATCCACAGATCAGAAATATTTATTTTACTGAACATGGGTTTTTGTGTTAAGTTGTTCAACCAGGAAGCTCACCCATTGGTTGAATTTTCAGTTCCAGCATCATTTAGGAAGAGTGAACTATTCTAACAATTTGTATCTGCCAAGTGAGCCATCTCACAAGAATGTACGTGTGATTCCAGGTAGGATTCTATATGTGCATATAAAATTACATGTGCTGAATAGGCTGCAGAGAAAGGGAGTCAGGTATTCACATATTTGTTAACTTTAGAAATACATGGAGAAATATTTCAACAGAAATTTGACTAGATTTATAACTCCTACCCTATATAATGCAAAAGGCAAGTCCCACTATACAACATGCATCCTCTGAACTGCTTATATTTCTATTCTGTTTGGGTTTTTATTCTCCATCATATTAGGATTAGTAGTCAGAGTCTAGTAATGTAGTGGTTAGTGTCATGGATTCAGTATTTCTAATGGAAATTTGGAAAATGAATCCAATGTGTATGTAAATATATGCTACACAAAAATCTTCCCACTCTCATCCAGAAAAATGCCTTGACATTACCTTCGCACCAAGAAAGACACAATTAGAGGAGAAGAATTAGAAAATGTGTGAATACATATATTCAATGAAAAATCCTCAGAAATTCACAACCTTGGAGGTGGTAGAGGAGTTTCCAAAAGTAAGGGACAGGATAAACACTCCACAAACATGGAGCTCTGCTGGCCTAAAGACTTCTTGAGAAATGCCTCTGAGTTTGGGCACTTGAAATATATGTTGTTTTCAGGAGCTTTAGCTTCTTTCTAGTGAGACCATCAAAGCTGGGTCTGCATCTATGTGACCTGGAGGACATGGCATCTTATTTTTCAATGAACATGAGGCAGCAGTGCTGGTTTCTCTCTTTGCAGGTAAACTGTGGCCACTGGGGGCTAAGTGTCTCCCCGTTTGGACTGTGAAGCAATTTGGTCATGATCCACTTTTCGTTGTGTTTCTTGCTGCTGCACTGGGAGTTTGGTGTTTGCTTCATGAAATACAACGAGTTTATCTGGGACACAGTGCTGGAGGGAGTTCTGTCACGTGTGGTGGGTCAGTGTCTGCAGGAGAATGCACCAACCAGGCTTCTATCCAGATAGCTTTCCCCCTTGACCATAGCAACCTGATTCTGAACATTGCCCTGAAACCTCTGCATATAACAAGATGCCTTTACATAGAAGGGTCTGCTGCCTGCACCATGTCAGTCACAAGGCATTTGGAATCCAATGCTAGATCCTCATGGCCGTACCACTGATGTTTTATCACACACCTGCCCACCACTGCTCTAGGTCCACTTCTCAGCAGACTCCAACTTACTGGCATCTGTGTTCTACACCATGTTAAAGAAACCCAGTCAATCTAGGCACTCTCTGGTATACTCATGATCAGCAACAGGACATCCAAAGGTTCTCCAGTGCCACCTGGTCATGGTAATTTTAAAAATTTCATGATATTTATGTAACCATTTTCAAGGATGAAGTTGGAGGCATTGTGGGTTTCAATTATTCAGAAACCATTAAACGGTGAGGAATCTCATTTTAATGAAAGCTCTGGAGAACTCTCACAGGCAAGGCTTCCCAAATAGTGGCCAAAACGTCACTTGAAGCCAGGCCCATTGAGGTCTAAAATGTGAGGTCCATGTGTGTTTTGGCTCTCAATTGTGGCTGCCATGTCTTTCAGAATAAAATTATGTGATTCTCTGGCTGAGAGTCCCAGTGAACTGTGGAAAGTCCCCCTGGGACTAGATCACAGCTTCCAATGGCGACTCTCATGCGTTGCCTCCGAAAATCTTAACACAATTCATGGCAATTCTTCTCTGAGGTCAGTTCAAGAACTGAGTCTCTAAGGGGAATCACACCAGAATTCAACCCAGGTTGAACCAGTAATCTCTCACAATTAAAACCTAAACACTCCCACATGACCCTCATCTTCTTCCATATAGACACTCATCATAACCTCTGGCTGGAGGTTTCCATGAGGGCACAGCCCAAGACAGTGTCCAAAATAAGCTTCCTTGTCCCTCATTTGCCTAAAGTCACGTTTGCCTGGACACCCTTCCTATGAACCAGGAGTGATCAAATAGGCCTGACATTTATACTGCTCCACTTCTCCAATTTGAGGCCTACTGACTGAGGGGTTTAAATTCTTTTTGGGAATTGGACGCATGAGAAACCACAAGAACTATGGGCAAGCCACTGCAGAGCTTTGAAGAACCCATTTGACACAAAGGATCCCTATTCTTCCTTGATGGAAGTAAGTGCCCTACCAGAGGAAGGCAAGAGACTTCATCCACAATGACTCTACTTTTAGCCATTTTGGTTTTGGATGCACATATGGAATCTTTCTTTAGATCCATAAGGTGCATAGAATCTAAGCCACAGCCTCACACAGGGTCAAGAGGCTGATTCAGACACATCCCTTTCCAAAGCAATTAAGCAAAGAGCCACAGGAGATGCACATTTATTTCCAATTGAAAAGTCTCTTGTTAAGGCTTCCAAAAGTTTTGGCCTGAGGAAAACACCTTCCTGACATTCAGGGCAACAGAAAAATATGTATGCATAAGGCCCAAAGCAGGGTTTCTCCACTGAGATATTCCTGGTCACACTGCTATCTGAGTTTTCTGAGATGCTCGGCCATTCCATTCAGCTATCCAGTACATGGCCATTTCACAGACCTTGGAGGTGGTACATATCTTGGACACACAACCATGAGTCTATTCTTGAGAGTGACCAGAATTGAGTAAGAAATCAGGAACTTAGGAAGATTGCAGGTGTTGCCCATCCATAAGGCAAGCCGCAGTCCATTCATAAATTGGGCAGGATGAATGCTGGGAAGCTTTCTACTAGACAGGACACATCCATTGATGCATTCTCTTTTCTAATGTCTACAACCACTAACACAGTGGGATACACAGACATAGAAAAACTCGCATTGTCAAAGGACTTAGAAGAATCAGATAATTCCAAACCAAACAAACCTCCTTTCCTACCTATTCTGAGAACATGAGACAAAACCACAAACCCCACCCGAACTCACAAATTCAACTTCTTCCCCCAAGTAGGTCTGTGACTATCCGGAATGTCCTCTGACTTGTGGGCCATACTGTGTTCTCCCGAAATGGCCTGTCCTGCCTCAGATCTGGTCACCTTGGCCAACTCTGTGAAGTTGTCAGGAGCCAGTGTTGAGCCACTACCTGCTTTCTCAGGAAAGGCCCCTCTTCAGAGCACTCCTGGCATTTGGCCATCCTCACATCAGTAGGTACCAAGAATGACTGACGCTGTCCTTGGTAAATCCAACAAGTGAGCCCACTGGAACTGTGACTGGGACTGGCTCTGGGTGCCTGGCTACTTGGGTCACAAGTTCAGAGAGTTCCATCACCAAGGAAGTTAGGAAGGTCATTTCTTCGGGAACTGAATGAGGTCACTGCCGTGGCAACCACTTTGTCCTAACACTTGCTTCCAAGGGTCCCATGAGATGGAGGCTGCCCCTAATTCCTGAGACACTTTCAAAAGTTAGAATGGTATACCAACCATAGGTACCCAGGAACAGCTCTCCACACAGGCCCGGTTTGCTCCATCTCCTCTACGTTAAGGATAGAGAGTTGATTCAGACTCAACCCTTCATCCTGACCAGGTTGTTTTCCATGGAAGATTACTTTTGCTCTCTCCGGTCCTTCATAGCTGCCTACATCTTCTCCAGGGATAATTTCTGCATTGACCTTTGAGGTTTTCAGCAGGTTGAAGATCCCCTACATTCCTGTATTGTAAGAACAAATCTGTCCCTGCTCTTCTGAATACTTAAATTGATGGAACAATGTATGGTTAGTGTTATTAACATGTTCAATTAAAACCAAAACACTACCACATGGCCCTTATATTCTTCCATATAGACACTCATCATTACGTCTGGCTGGAGGTTTCCACAAGGGGCGAAGCCAAGACAGTGTCCAAAATAAGTTCCCTTGCCCCTCATTTGCCTAAAGTCTGGGTTTCCTGGACACCCTTCCTGTGAACCAGGATTGATCAAATAGGCCTGCCATTAATAATGCTCTTTTTCTCCTTTTTGAGGCCTACTGAACGTGAGGTATAGATTCTTTATGTGATTTGGAGTCATGTGAAACCCAAGCACCTTTTCTCGTCTTTGAAGAACTCATTAGACCCAAAGGATCCCTATTCGTACTTGATGGAGGTGAGGAGCCTAACAGAGGAAGCAAGAGACTTCATCCACAATGTCTGATCTTTTTGCCATTTTGGTTTTGGATGCACACATGGGATCTTTCTTTAGATCCATCAGGTGCTGAGATTGTAAGCCACAGCCTCACACAGAGCCGAGAGGATGATTTAGACACATCCTTTTCTAAAGCAATTAATCTAAGAGCCACGGGTGATGCTCATTCATTTCCATTTGAAAGCAGTTTCTTCAGGCTTCACAAACTGGTGGTCTGAGGCAAAGACCTACCTGACATTCAGGTCAACAGAACAGTAGGTAAGCAAAAGGCACAAAGCAGGGTTTCTCTACTGAGACTTTACTGGTCACACTGATATCTGAGTTTTCTGAGATACTCCCCATTCATTTCAGGTATCCAGTAAATGGCCATGTCACAGAGCTCGGAGGTGGTACATATCTTGGACAAAAAAAAAATGAGCCTATTCTGGAGAATGGCCAGAATTCAGGAAGAAAACAGGAACTAAGGAAAATAGTAGGTGTTGCCCATCGATAAGGCAAGCAACAGTCCATTCATAAATTGGGCAGGATGTGTCCTGGAATGCTTTCTACTTGTCAGGACACATGCATTGATGCATTCACTTTTCTCATATCTTCAACCACCGACAAAGTGGGATACACAGACATAGAATCACTCACCATGTCAAATGACTTATTAAAAACAGTCCACTCCAAACCAAACAAACTGCCTTTCCTACCTATTCTCAGAACATGAGACAAAACCATAAACTCACATCTACACCCTCAAAGGCATATCGTTTACCCACATAGGTCTGTGAGTAACCAGAGTGTCCTCAGACTGATAGGCCATACTATGTTCCCCTGAAATGGCCTGTCCTGTCTCAGATCTGGTCTCCTTTACCAACTCTCTAAAGTTTTCAGGAGCCATCGGTGAGTCACTACCTGCTTTCTCAGGAAAGGCCCCTCTTCAGAGCTTTCCTGGCATTTAGTGATCCACAAGAAAGACTGACTCTGTCCTTGGTAAATCCAAACAAGTGAACCCACTGGGAAAGGGACTGGGACTGACTCTTGGTGCCTGGCTTCCTGGATCCCAAGTTCAGAGGGTTCCATCACCAAGGAAGTGAGGTAGGTCACTTCTTTCAGGAACTGAATGAGGTCACTGCCTTGGCAACCACTTTGTTCTAACATTTGCTTCCAATGGCTCCATGACATGGAGGCTGCCCCTACTTCCTGTGTCACATTCACAAGTTAGAATGGTATACCAACCATAGGCACCCGGGAACAGTCAGAGTCTACTAGGGTATGGCTTACTGTCAGGAATTCAGTATTTCAAATAGAAAATAGGAAAATGAATCTAATGTGTATACAAATATATGCTAGACAAAAATCTTCCCACTGTCCTCCACAACAATGCCTTGATATTTCCTTCACCACAAGTAAGACACAATTAGTGGAGAACAGTTTGAAAATCTGTGAATATATATCTGGAAAAGAAATGAATGGAGTTCACAACCTTGGAGGTGGTAGAGGAATTTCCAAATGTAAAAGAAAGGATAAACACTCCACAAACATGGAGCTCTGGTGGCCTAATAAATTTTTGAGAAACTGCCTCTGAGTTTGGGCCCTTGAAATATTTGTTGTTGTCAGGAGCTTTAGCTTCCTTTGTAGTGAGACCATCAAATCTGGGTCAGCATCTATGTGACCTGGATGACATGGTTCCTTATTTTCTATTGAACATGAGGCAGCAGTTCTGAATTCTCTCTTTGTAGGTAAACTGAGGCCACTGGGGTCTAAGTGTCTAACCGTGTGGTCTGTGAAGCCATTTGGTCATACTCGAATTTTTGTGGTGTTATTTACTGCAGTACTCTGAGTTTGGTATTGGCTTCATGAAGTACAAGGAGATAAACTGGGACACAGTCCTAGAGGGAGTACTCTCATGTGTGGTGAGTGAGGGTCTGCAGGAGAATGCACCAACCAGGCTTCTATCCCAAAAAGCTTGCACCCATGTCCATAGCAACCTGATTCTGAACATTGCCATGAAACCTCTCCATATAACAAGATCCCTTTATTTGTAAGGGTCTGCTGGCTGCACCATGTCAGTCACAATCCATTTGGAAGCCAAGGGAAGATCCATGTGGCCCCACGACAGATGTTTTATCATACACCTGCCAACCACTGCTCTAGGCCCACTACTCAGCAGGTTCCAACTTTCTGGCATCTCTGTTCTACAACATTTTCATGAAACCCAGTCAATCAGGGCACTGTCTGGTATACTCGTGATCAGCAACAGACATCCAAAGATTTTCTAGTGCCACCTGTTCATAGGAATATCAAAAATTTTATGGTGTTTATCTAGCCAATTTTCAAGGATGAAGTTGGAGGCACTGTGGGTTTCAATTCATTCAGGAACCATGAAATAGTGAGGAAGCTCATTTCAATGAAAGCTCGGGACAACTCTCACAGGCAAGGCTTCCCAAGGAGTGGCCAAAAGGTCACATGAAGCCAGGCCCATTGAGGTTTACAATTGAGGTCCATGTGTGTTTTGACTCTCAACTATGACTGCTAAGTCTTTCTGAATAAAGTCATGTGATATCCTGGCTGAGAATCCCAGTGCTCTTTGGAAAGCCAACCTGGGCCTAGATCTCAGTCTCCAAGGGCAACTCTCATGTGTGGCCTCCTAAATTCCAAACACAATTCATGCCAATACATCGCTGAGATCTGTTCCAGAACTCAGTCTCTAAAGGGAATCACACAAGAGTTAAAGCCCAGGTTGACCCTGGAATCTTTTCCAACCATAACACAAATGACCACAATTAAACCAAAACACTCCAACATGGCCCTCATCTTCTTCCATATAGACAGTCATAATAAACTCTGGTTGGAGGTTTCCATGAGGGGCGCAGCCCAAGACAGTGTTCAAAATAAGCTCACTTGCCACTCATTTGCCTAAAGTCAGGGTGACATGGAAACCCTTCCTGTGAACGAGGGGTGATCAAATAGGCCTGCCATTAATAGTGCTCTACTTCTCCAATTTGAGGCCTACTCTCTGTGGGGTATAGATTCTTTATGAGAATTGGGGTCATGAGGAAACCCAAGCACCTATGGGCTACCCTCTGAAGGGATTTGAAGAACCCATTTGAGTGAACCAAGGAGTTGGATCAAAAGACTTTAGATATAGGGTTTTGGTTAGAGAGTGAATGTAAATTTCAGCATATGTGAAGAGTCAGCCACAGTGATGAACTGGGGAAAATGTGTAGGAAAGCAGATATCAATAGAGATATTAGGAAATCAGGCAAAGTACAAAGAGAGTGATAGGATAAGACATTTTTAACAGGGTTGAGTTTGAATATACAATCTTAGGAAGAAACAAATATGTAGTCACCAATAGGAATGATATTCGAGATCATTAGTGAATCAGGACATGGATGTTGTTAGTAATACATGCTCACTTTCAATATAGGCTTTGGTACAATCATAAGTGTGACACTTGCATTTTTTGTCAGGAATATTACTGTGATGAAATGCATATGTATATCAGGTGACTAGAATATTTCTTCCACCATTTTTGAAAGCAATATTTTAAAGGCTTATAAATTAGTATTGGGGATACAAATAGGTATACCCTGGGTCTATGAATATAGAGATGATTCTTTAATAGACCATACTGTGAATAAATAATATAACTGGTTCAAAATTTAAATAATGGATTGAATTGATATCTGAAAATATACAAGAAATCTTACATTGATATACATACATTCATTCCGAACAGTTATACATCTAATGATAATATTAGTGTTACGGTTTATTATGAAGAGTGTGTGAGTTTTGTTTCAAAAGTGATTATGGAAATCGAAAATAATGTGTTTGGAAAGAATCTCATGAAAGGAACAGTCAAGAAACATGGAGGAATACATGTCTTCTCAAGTAGGAAGTGATTGAAATTGAACCAAATGCCTATAAATTTGTAAAATTGTGGATGAAATGATATATCCTATATTGCCCATAAACTGCAGAAATAGTAATGTACCAGTGTTGAATAAAAATGAACTTCAAAATACACATCATGTCCCATAGGTGTCTACTTGCATTGATGTTAAACTGGGTGAGTCACTGTAGAAATATTAGGATTTCTTAGCACCATTCCCTGAAGTTAGTTTTCAGTACTAGGAAACAAATATGTATTTCAGTGGATGTATATTTCTAAGAATAATCTTGTGAAAAATTGATTATATATCCCCATACAGGAACATGAATGAATTTAGGCAGTGTATAGTAAGACACTTATATTTCATATTTTGAAAATCTGGAGACTATATATATATATAGACACAAACACACACACATTATAATGTAGCAATATATATGCCAATTGAAATTCATCATGAAAAATAACTTATCTGCATATCAAAAAATATTCATTATACTGAACATGGATTATGTATAATGTTGTTCATCTAGGAAGGTCACCCATGGGTTGAATTTTTAGTTCCAACAGCCTTTAGGAGAAGTGATCTCTTCTCACAATTTGTATCTGCCAAGTCAGCCACCTCACAAGAATGTACGTGTGAAACCAGGTAGGATTCTATTTTTGCATATAAAAATACATGTGCTTAATAGGCTAAAGAGAAAGAGAGACAGAAATTCACATATTTCTTAACTTTAAAAACACATGGAGAATTATTTCAACAAATAATTGACTAGATTTATAACTCCTACCTTATATCATGCAAAAGCCAAGTACAACTACACACCATGCCTCTTTTGAACTGCTTGTATTTCTATTCTGTTTTGGTTATTTTTCTCATCATATTAGTATTAGTAGTCAGAGTCTATAAGCGTATGGGCTAGTGACAAGGATTCAGTATTTCGAATGAAAAATTGAAAAATGAATCCAATGTGTATGCAAATATGTGCTACAAAAAAATCTTCCTTCTCTCATATAGAAGAATGACTTGACATTACCATTGCCCCAAGTAAGTCACAATTAGAGGAGAAGAGTTAGAAAATCTGTAAATATATATCTGCAACGAAAATGCTCAGGAGTGCACAACCTTGGAGGTGGTAGAGGAGTTTCCAAAAGTAAGTGACATGGGAAATACTCCACAGACATGAAGATCTGCTGGCCTAAACACTTCTTGAGAAACTGCCTTTGAGGTTGGGCACTTGAAATATATGTTGTTTTCAGGAGCTTTCGCTTCCTTTATAGTGAGACCATCTAAGCTGGGTCTGCATCTATGTGACCTGGAGGACATGGCATCTTATTTTCCAATGAACATGAGGCAGCAATGCTGAATTCTCTCGTTGTAGGTAAACTATTGCCACTGGGGGCTAAGTGTCTCCCCGTGTGGACTGTGAAACCATTTGGTCATCTTCCACTTTTCGTGGTGTTTCTTGCTGCTGCACTGGTAGTTTGGTATTGGCATCACGAAATACAAGGAGTTCAACTGGGACACAGTGCTGGAGGGAGTTCTGTCACGTGTGGTACGTGTACCCTGGTCTACAGTAGAATGCACCAACCAGGCTTCTATCCCACATAGCTTGCCCCCTTGATCATAGCAACCTGATTCTAAACATTACTCTGAAACTTCTCCATATAACAAGATGCCTTTATATACAATGGTCTGATGGCTGCACCATGTCTGTCTCAAGACAATTGAAAGTCAATGGCAGATCCACATGGCCCCACCACAGATGTTTTATCACACACCTTCCCACCACTGCTCTAGGCCCACTACTCTGCAGTCTCCAACTTTCTGGCATCTCTGTTCTAAACATTTTCATGAAGCCCAGTCAATCAAGGCACTGTCTGGTATACTCATGATCAGCAAAAGTACATCAAAAGGTTCTCCAGTGCCATCTGGTCATGAAAATTTCTAAACATTCATGGTATTGATCTAGACAAATTTCAAGGATGAAGGTGGAGGCACTGTGGGTTTCAATTCATTCAGGGACCATTAAATGTTGAGGAAGCTCATTTCAATGAAAGATCTGGAGAACACTCACAGGCAAGGCTTCCCAAAGAGTGGCCAAAAGGTCACATGAAGCCAGGCCCATTGAGGTCTACAATGTGAGGTCCATGTGTGTTTTGACTCTCAACTATGGGTGCCAAGTCTTTCAGAATAAAATCATGTGATATCCTAGCTGAGATTCTCAGTACTCTTGGGAAAGCCACCCTGGGCCTAGATCTCAGTTTCAAAGGGCGACTCTCATGTGTGGCCTCCTGAAATCGCAACACAATTCATGGCAATACTTATCTGAGGTCAGTTCCAGAACTCATTCTCTAAGGGGAATCACACCAGTGTTCAAGCCCAGTTGGACCCAGTCATCTCTTCCATCTGCCACACAAATGACCACAATTAAAACCAAAACACTCCCACATTGTCCTCATCTTCTTCCACATAGACACTCCTCATAACCTCTGGCTGGAGTTTTTCATGAGGGGCACAGCCCAAGACAGTGGCACAAATAAGCTTTCTTGCCCCTCATTTGCCTAAAGTCAGGGTGGCCTGGACACCCTTCCTGTGAACCAGGAGTGATTAAATAGGCCTGCCATTAATACTGCTCCACTTCTCCACTTTGAGGCCTTCTTACTGTGGGGTTTAGTTTCTTCTTTTTTAAAAAAAAAAAATTGAAATTTAATTGGAAAGTTAAAAAAAATTGTATTGCAGAATATTAAATTTCTTATGCAAAAGCCTTTATCTTGTTTGTGAGGGAAACCTTGATGCCTTGCCAATCTGGTTATATGGAGACACTGAAAATTTTCTGTTACATACTACATGGATGAATGGCTACAGCACATCGTTTTTTCAAACTGAAAGGCAGATAACAGCAAGTAAGATAACAAATAAAAGCCAATTTTATTAAAAAATAAAGTTGTAAAATGTCTCAAATATTGGAAATTAAATTCCTTTTTTTTTCTTTTTTTTGGTTGTTCAAAAGCTCATGCTATATCATCTTTCATACATTTGACTCATTTGGGTTATGAACTCCCATTTTTACCCCAATACAAATCGTAGAATCACATCAGTTACACACTCACGTTTTTACATAATGGCATATTAGTGATTGTTGTATTCTTCTACCTTTCCTATCCCCTACTATCCCCCTCCCCTCCCCAACCATCTACCCTCTATACCTCATCTGCTATTGTTCAATTCTCTCCCTTGTTTCCCCCCCTTTCCCCTCACAACCTCTTATATGGAATTTTGTGTAACATTAAGTGTCTCCTACCATTTCCATATGCTTTCCATTCTCTCTCCCTTTCTCTCCCCCCACTCATCTCCATTTAGTGTTAATATTTTCCTCATGCTCTTCTTCCCTGTTCTGTTCTTATTTGCTCTCTTTATATCAAAGAAAACATTTGGCATTTGTTTTTTAAGGATTGGCTAGCTTTGCTTAGCATTATATGTTCTAATGCCATCCATTTCCCTTCAAATTCAATGATTTTTGTCATTTTTTAATGCTGCATAATACTCCATTGTGTATAGATGCCCCTTTTTTATCCATTCGCCTATGGAAGGTCATCTAGTTTGGTTCCACAGTTTAGCTATTATGAATTGTGCCGCTATGATCAGTGATGTGGCAGTATCCCTATAGTGCGCTCTTTTAAGATCCTCAGGGAATAGTCCGAGAAGTGAGATAGCTGGGTCAAATGGTGGATCCTTTCCCTGCTTTCCCAGGTATCTCCATACTGCTTTCCAAATTGGCCTCAACATTTTCCAGTCCCACCAGCAGTGTACAAGTGTACCCTTTTCCCCACATCCTCGCCAACACTTATTGTTGTTTGATTTCATAATGGCTGCCAATCTTACTGGAGTGAGATGGTATCTTAGGGTGGTTTTGACTTGAATTTCCCTAACTGCTAGAGATGGTGGGCATTTTTTCATGTTCTTGTTGATGGATTGTATGTCCTCCTCTGTGAAGTTTCTGTTCAGGTCCTTGGCCCATTTGTGGATTGGTTTATTTGTTATCTTATTGTTTAATTTTTGAGTTCTTTGTATATTCTAGATATTAGGGCTCTATCTGAAGTGTGAGGGGTAAAAATTTGTTCCCAAGATGTAGGCTCTCTATTTACCTCTCTTATTGTTTCTCTTGTTTCGAAAAAAACTTTTTAGTTTAAATAAGTCCCATTTGTTGGTTCTTGTTATTAACTCTTGTGCTATGGCTGTCCTATTAAGGAATTTGGAGCCCAACCCCACAGTATGTACATCGTAGCCAAATTTTTCTTCTATTAGATGCATTGTCTCTGATTTTATATCTTGCTCCTTGATCCATTTAGAGTTAACTTTTGTGCATGGCGAGAGAAAGGGATTCATTTTCATTTTGTTGCATATGGATTTCCAATTTTCCCTGGACCACTTGTTGAAGATGCTATCCTTCCTCCATTGCATGCTTTTAGGCCCTTTTTCAAATATAAGAAAGTTGTACTTTTGTGGATTGGTTTCTGTGTCCTCTATTCTGTACCATTGGTCCAGCTGACTTTTGTGATACCAGTACCACGCTGTTTTTGTTACTATTGCTTTGTAGTACAGTTTGAACTCTGTTATCACTATACATCCTGATTCACACTTCCTGCTTAGAATTGCTATTGCTATTCTGTGTCTATTGTTTTTCCATATGAAATTCATGATTGCTTTATATATTTCTACAAGAAATGCCATTGGGATTTTGATTGGCATTGCATTAAACCTGTAGAGAACTTTGGGTAATATCGCAATTTTGATGATGTTAGTTCTGCCTATACATGAACAGGGTACATTTTTCCATCTTCTAACATCTTCTTCTATCTCTTTCTTTAGAGTTATGTAACTTTCATTGTATAAATCTTTCACCTCTTTTTTTAGGTTGATTCCCAAGTATCTTATTTTCTATGAGGATATTGTGAATGGAGTGGTTTTCCTCATTTCAATTTCAGAAGTTTTGTTGCTGATATACAGGAATGCCTTTGATTTTTTCTTGTTGATTTTATATACTGGCACTTTGCTGAATTCATTTATTAACTCTAGCAGTTTATTTGCATACCCTTTAGGGTTTGTTAAGTATATTATCATGTCATCCTCAAATAGCGAATATTTAAGTTCTTCTTTTTCTATTTTTATGCCTTTAATTTCTTTTGTCTGTCTAATTGCTCTGGCTAGTATTTCAAGAACTAAACTGAATAGAAGTGGTGATAGAGGGCATCTCTGTCTTGTTCCAGATTTTAGAGGGAATGCCTTCAGTTTTTCTCCATTTAGGATGATGCTAGCCTGAGGTTTAGCATATATAGCTTTTACCATGTTGAGGTAAGTTCTTGTTATCCCTAATTTTTATAGTGTTTTGAACATAAAGGAATGCTGTACTTTGTCAAACGCTTTATCTACATCTATCGAGATGATCATATGGTTTTTGTCTTTAAGTCTATTGATGTGGTGGATTACATTTATTGATTTCCATAAATTGATCCAGGCTTGCATCCCAGGGATGAATCCTACTTGATCATGAAGCACAATTATTTTGATATGCTTTTGTATTCAATTCACCATGATTTTATTGAGAATTTTTGCATCCAAGTTTATTAGAGGTATTGGTCTGTAGTTTTCTTTCTTTGAAGTGTCTTTGTCTGGTTTTGGAATCAGGGTGATGTTGGCCTCATAGAATGAATTTGGAGGAACTCCTTCTTTTTCTATTTTTTGAAATTGCTTGAAAAGTATTGGTATTAATTCTTCTTTGAGGGTTTTGTAGAACTCCACTGTATACCTATCCGGTCCAGGGCTCTTTTTGGTTGGTTGTCTTTTGATGGTTTCTTATTTTTCTTCCTTTGTTATTGGTCTATTTAAATTGTGGGTGTCTTCCTGACTCAATCTGGGCAGATCATATGACTTAAGAAATTTATCGATATCTTCTTTATCTTCTATTTTATTGGAATATAGGGTTTCAAAATACTTTCTAATTATCTTCTGTGTTTCTGTAGTGTGTGTTGTGATATTTCCATCTTTATTCCATATGTTAGTAATTTGAGTTCTCTCTCTTCTTCTCTTCGTTAGCATGGCTAAGGGCCTGTCGAACATATTTATTTTTTCAAAGAACCAACTCTTATTTATTTCAATTTTTACAATGTAGATTTTTTGTTTCAATTTCATTGATTTCTCCTCTAATTTCAATTATTTCTTGTCTTCTACTACATTTGATGTTCTTTTGCTCTTCCTTTTCTAGGTTTTTGAGGTGTAGTGTGAGTTCATTTATTTGTTGTTGTTTTTTTCTTTTTTTGAGGAAAGAATTACAAGAAATGAATTTCCCTCTTAAAACGGCTTTCATTGTGTCCCATACAAACCGGTATGTTGTGTCTCTATTGTCATTTGTCTCTAAGAATTTTTTTATCTCCTCCTTATGTCTTCTGTAACCCACTGATCATTCAGTAACATATTGTGCATTTTCCATGTGATGTAGAATTTTTCCTTCCTTTTTTTTTTTTCATTGATTTAAAGTTTCAATCCATTATGATCAGATATGGTGCATGGTATTATCTCCATACCTTTATATTTACTAAGAGTTTCCCTATTGCATAATATATGGTCTATATTGGAGTAGGATCAATGTGCTGCTGAGAAGAACGTGTATCCACTTGATGATGGTTGATATATTTTATATATGTTGGTTACGTCTAGGATATTGACTGTGCTATTGAGTTCTATAGTATCTTTATTCAGCTTTTGTCTGGAGGAAGGCAAGAGACTTCATCCACTATGACTGCCCTTTTTGCCATTTTAGTTTTGGATGCACACATGGGATCTTTCTTTAGATCCATCAGGTGCTGAGAATCTAAGCCACAGGCTCACACAGGGCCAAGATGCAGATTCAGAAACATCCCTTTCCAAAGCAATTAAGCAAAGAGCCACAGGTGATGCACATTTATTTCCATTTGAAAACTCTTTTCTTCAGTCTTCACAAAGGGGTTGCCGGAGGCAAAGACCTTCCTGACATTCAGGGCAACAGACAGGGAAGCAAAAGGCCCAAAGCAGGGTTTCTCCACTGAGACTTTCTTGGTCACACTGATATCTGAGTTTTCTGAGATACTCGCCATTCCCTTCAGCTATCCAGTACATTGCCATGTCACAGTGCTTGGGGTGGTACATATCTTGGACACAAAACCATGAGCGTATTCTAGAGAGTGGCCAGAATTCAGGAAGAAAACAGGAACTTAGGAAGATGGCGAGTGTTGCCCATTTATAAGGCCAGCTGCAGTTCATTCATAAATTGCACAGGATGAATGCTGGGAAGCTTTCTAGTAGACTGGACAAATCCCTTGATGCATTTTCTTTTCTAATGTCTACAACCACGGACACAATGGGATATATAGACTCAGAAACACTCGCCTTGTCAAATGACTTACTAGAAACAGTCCACTCCAAAACTAACAAACCACCTTTCCTACCTATTCTGAGAACAGGAGACAAAACAACAAACCCACAACCACACCCACAAAGACACCTCCTTCCCCCAGTAGGTCTCTGACTATCCAGAGTGTCCTCTGACTGGTGGGCCATGATATATTCCCCCATATTGGGGTGTCCTGTCTCTGATATGGTCTCCGTGGCCAACTCTGTGATGCTGTCAGAAGCCAGCGATGAGCCACTACCTGCTTTCTCAGGAAAGGCCCCTCTTCAGATCTTCCTGGCATTTGGCCAACCTCACATCAGTATGTACCAAGAAAGACTGACTCTGTCCTTGGTAAATCCAAACAAGTTTGACCACTGGGACTTGCACTGGGACTGGCTTTGGGTGCCTGGCTTCCTGGATCCCATGTTCAGAGAGTTTCATCACCAAGGAAGTAAGTTGAGTTCATTTCCTTCAGGAACTGAATGAGGTCACTACCCTGGCAACCACATTTTCCTAACAGTTCCTTCCGAGGGTCCCATCAGATGGAGGCTGCACCTACTTGCTCTGACATTTTCACAAGTTAGAATGGTATATCAACCGTAGGCACCCGGGATCAACTCTCCACACAGGCCTGGTTTGGTCCATCTTCACTACATTAAGAAAAGAGAGGCTGATTCAGACACATCCTTTCATCATGACCAGGATGTTTTCCATGTAAGATGACTTTTGCTCTCTCAGGTCCCTCATAGCTGCCTACATCTTCTCCAGGGATTATTTCTGCATGGACTTTTGATGTTGTCAGCTGGTGGAAGATCCCCTACCTTCCTGTATTGTAAGACCAACTCTGTTCCTGCTCTTCTGTAAATGAGATTGAGGGAACAGTGTATGGTTAGGGTTAATAGCATGTTCGATTTGGGTTAGGAATAATTATGCTGGATGAATAATGGTATTGGGAACCTGTGATATTTATAAGAATATAGACGTGAAATATATGTATGAGAACAGAGATCTAGGAAAGATTTGAAGCCCAGATAGGAATTGAAACCACGATTGGTATACTTAGCTTGAATTATGTTCTGCACCGAGGTCTCAGATAAATTGATATACAATGGCATAGGACCGTGTACCTCGGATGTTTGAATGTAGAAGAGAACATGCAGTCAAAAAGGGATAGTCTGTAGGATTAGGAAGATAGTCAGTAGGTTTAGGAAGAATAGTGAGTATAGGAGTTGGACCAAAAGTTCTTTAGCAATAGGGTTTCAGATAGAGAGTGAATGTAAATGTCAGCACATTTGAAGTTACAGTCACAATGATGAACTGGGGACAATATGTAGAAAAGCAGATATCAATAGGGACATTAAGAAATCAGGCATAGTATAAAGTGAGTGATAGGATTAGATATTTTCAAAAGGCTTGAGGTTGAATATATAATCTTAGGAAAAAAACAAATATGTAGTAACAAAGAGGATTGACATTTGAGAGCATTACTCAACCTGGACAGATGTTTTTAATAATCCATGCTCACTTTCCATTTAGGCTTTGGTACAATCATAAGTGTGACCTTTGCATTTTGTGTCCAGAATACTACTGTGATAAATGTATATGTAGATCAGGTGACATGAGTCTTTCTTCCACCATTATGGGGAGCAATATCCTGAAAACTTATAAATTAGTACTGGGGATACGAAAAGGTGTACCCTGTGTTGATGATTATTCAGATGATGCATGAATAGACCATATTGTGAATAAAGTATATAACTGGTTCCAACTTTAAATAATGGATTGAATTTGCATCTGAAAAAAATATATGAAATCTTATATTGATATACATAAATTCATTCCAACCTGTTATATATCTAATGGTAATATTAGGGTTACAGTTTATCATGAAGAGTGAGTTTTGCTTGAACAATGATAATGGAATCGAAAATAATGTGTTTAGAATGAAGTCAAGTGAAAAGAACAGTAGAGAAATATGGAGGAATACATGTGTTCTGAAATAGTAAGTAATTGAAAGTGAACCAAATGCCTATAAATTTGTGAAGTTGTGAATGAAAAAAATATATCCTATGTTGTACATAAACTGAAGAAATTTTAATGTACCAGTGTTTAATAAAAATGAACTTCAAAATACACATCATGTCCCATAGAAATCTATTTGCATTGATGTTAAACTGGGTCAGTTACAGTAGAAATATTAGGATTTGTAAGCACCATTCACTGAACTTAGTTTTCAGTAGTAGGAAACCAATATGTATTTCAGGTGGTTGAGTATTTCTTAGAATAATCTTGTGTAAAGTTGATTATACACCCAAATACATGAATACGAATGAATTTAGGGAGTGTATAATAAGATACATATATTTCATATTTTGGAAATTCTGGAGAATATATATATATATATATATATATATATATATATATATATATACACACACACAAATACACACACAAACACACACACAAATTAATATGTAGAAATATATATGCCAATTGAAATTCATCATAAAATATAATTCATCCACATATCCAAAAATATTCATTTTACTTAACATGGATTTATGTATAATGTTTTTTACTAGGAAGCTCACCCATAGGTTGAATTTTCAGTTCAATCAGTATTTAGGGGGAGTCATCTCTTTTCACAATTTTTATATTCCAATGTCAGTGAGCTCACAAGAATGTACGTGGGATACCAGGTAGGATAGTATATGTGCATAAAAAATACATGTGCTGAATAGGATACAGAGAAAGGGAGACAGGAATTTACATATGTGATAACTTCAAAAACTCATGAAGAAATATTATAATAAAAAGTTGACTAGATTTAAAACACATACTCTTGATAAAGCAGAAGGCAAATACAAGTATACACCATGCTTCCTATGAAAGGACTGTATTTCTATTCAGTTAGGTTTCTTTTTCTCCATCATATTAGGATTAGTAGTCAGATTCTAGTAGGGTATGGGTTGGTGTCAGGGATTCAGTATTTCAAATGGAAAATAGAAAAATTAATCTAATGTGTATGCAAACATGTACTACAGGAACAATTTCCCACTCTCTTCCAGAACAATGGCTTGACATAACCATCACTCCAAGTAAGACACAATTAGAGGAGAGGAGTTAGAAAATCTGTGAATACATATGAGAAATGTAAAATGCTCAGAAGTTCACAACACTGGAAGTAGAAGAACAGTTTCCAAAAGTAAGGGAGAGGGTAAACACTTCACAAACATGGAGCTCTGCTGGCCTAAAGACTTCTTGAGAAACTTCCTCTGTGGTTGGGCACATGAAATATTTGTAATTGTCAGGAAATTTAGTTTCGTTTGTAGTGACACCATGAAATCTGGGTCTGCATCTATGTGAGCTGGAGGACATGGTTCCTTATTTTCTAATGAAAATGAGGCAGCAGTTCTGAATTCTCTCTTTGTAGGTAAACTGTGGCCACTGGGAGCTAAGTGTCTTCCCGTGTGGTCTGTGAAGCCATTTGGTCATGCTCCAATTTTCAGGGTGTTTCTTACTCCTGAACTGGGAGTTTCGTATTAGATTCATGAAATACAAGGAGTTCAACTGCGACACAATGATAGAGGGAGTTCTGTCACGTGTGGTTTGTCATGGTCGACAAGAGAATGTACGAACCAGGCTTTAATCCCACATAGCTTTCCCACTTGACTATAGCAACCTGATTCTGAACATTGCCCTGAAACCTCTCCATATAAAAAGATGCCTTTACATATAAGGGTCGGCTGCCTGCACCATGTCAGTCGCAAGTCTTTTGGAAGCCAATGGAAGATCCAGGTGATCCTACCAAAAATATTTATTTACACACCTACAGTCCACTGCTCTATGCCCACTACTCAGCAGGCTCCAACTTACTGGCATCTCTGTTCTACAACATTTTCACGAAACCCAGTCAATCAAGGCACAGTTTGGAACCATCATGATCAGCAACAGGACATTCAAAGTTTATCCAGTGCCACCTGGTCATGGAAATTTCAAAAATTTCATGGTATTTATCTAGCCATTTTTCAAGGATGAAGTTGGAGGCACTGTGGGTTTCAATTAATTCAGGAACCATTAAATGGTGAGGAAGCTCATTTCAATGAAAGCTCTGGAGATCACTCACGGGGAAGGCTTCCCAAAGAGTGGCCAAAAGGTCACATGAATCCAGGCCCATTGAGGTATACAAAGTGAGATCCATGTGTGTTTGTATTCTCAACTAAGGGTCCCAAGTCTTTAAGAATTAAATCATGTGATATCCTGGCTCAGAATCCCCGAGCACTGTGGAAAGCCATCCTGGGCCTAGATCTCAGATTACAAGGGTGATTCTCATGCGTGACCTCCTAAAATCCCAACACTATTTTTTGCAATACTTCTCTGAGGTCAGTTCCAGAACTCAGTCTCTAAGGGTAATCACACCAGAGTTCATGCTCCGGTGGACACAGTCATCTCTTCCAACTACCACACAATTGACCACAATTAAAACCAAAACACTCCCATATGGACCTCATCTCCTTCCATATAGACACTCATCATAACCTCTGGCTGGAGGTTTCCATGAGGGGCGCAGACCAAGACAGTATCCACAATAATCTACCTTGCCCCTCATTTGCCTAAAGTCAGGGTGGCCTGGACACGCTTCCTGTTAACCAGGAGTGATCAAATAGGCCTGGTGTTAATACTGTTCTGCTTGTCCAATTTGAGGCCTACTGACTGTCAGATATTGATTCTTTATGTGAATTGGAGTCATGAGAAACCCAAGCACCTATGGGCTAGCCTCTGCAGGTTTTGAAGAACTCGTTTGACCCAAAGGATTCCTATTCTCACTTGATGGAGGTCAGGAACCTTACAGAGGAAGGCTAGAGACTTCATGCCAATGACTGCTCTTTTGGCCATTTTGGTTTTGAATGCACGCATGGGAAATTTCTTTAGATCCCTCAGGTGCTGAGAATCTAAGCCACTGCCTCATACAGAGCCAAGGGGCTGATTCAGACACATCCCTTTTCAAAGCAGTTAAGGAAAGAGCCACATGTATGCCCAATAATTTCCATTTGAAAACTGTTTTCTTCAGGCTTCACAAAAGGGTGGCCTGAGTCAAAGACCTTCCTGAAATTCAGGAAAACAGAACAATAGGTAAGCAAATGGTCCAAAGCAGGGTTGCTCCACTGAGAATTTCCTGGTCACACTGATACTTGAGTTTTCTGAGATGCTTGCCATTTCTTTCAGCTATCCAGTACATGGCCAGTCACAGAGCTTGAAGGTGGTACATATCGTGAAAAAAAAACCATGGTCCTATTCTGTAGAGTGGCCAGAATTCAGAAAGAAAACAGGAACTTAGGAATATAGCAGGTATTGCGCATCAATAGGGCAAGCTACAGTCCATTCATAAATGGGGCAATTTGAATGCTGAGAAGCTTTCTACTAGACAGGACACATCCATTGATGCATTCTCTTTTCTAATGCATACAACCACTGACACAGTGAAATACTGAGACATAGAAACACTCGCCATGTCAAAAGACTTACTAGAAACACTAAACTTCAATCCAAACAAACCGACTTTAATACCTATTCTAGGAAAATGAGACAAAACCACAAACCCACAACAACACCCACAAAGGCACCTCCTTCCCCCAAGTAGGTCTGTGATTATCCAGAGTGTCCTCTGACTTGTGGGCCAAAATATGTTCCCCCAAATTGGCCTGTCCTGTCTCAGATCTGGTCTCCTTGGCCAACTCTGTGAAGTTCTCAGTAGCCAGCGGTGAGCCACTACCTGCTTTCTCAGGAAAAGCGCCGCTTCAGAGATTTCCTCTCATTTGGCCTTCCTCACATCTGTAGGTACCAACAAAGACTGACTCTGTCCTTGCTGAATCCAAACAAGTGAGACCACTGGGACTGGAACAGGGACTGGCTCTGGGTGCCTGGCTTCCTGGATCCCAAATTCAGAGAGTTCCATCACCAAGGAAGTTAAGTGAGGTCCCTTCCTTCAGAAATTGAATGAGGTCACTGTCTTGGCAACCACTTTGTCCTAACTGTTGCTTTCAAGGGTCCCATGATACGGAGGCTGCCCCTACTTTCTGTGACACTTTCAAAAGTTAGAATGGTATATCAACAATAGGCACCAAGGAATAGATCTCCACACAGGCCTAGTTTGGTCCAACTTCTCTACGTTAAGAAGAGAAGCTGATTCATACACAACCTTTTATCCTGACCAGGTTGTTTGCCATGGAAGATGACTTTTGGTCTCTCAGGTCCTTCATAGCTGCCTACCTCTTCTCCAGGGATCATTTCTGCATGTACCTTTGAGGTTCTCAGGAGGTGGAAGATTCCCTACATTTCAGTATTGTAAGATCAACTCTTTCCCTGCTCTTCTGTAAAGTTAGATTGAGGGAACAGTGTATGGTTATGGTTAATAACATGTTCGGTTTGGGTTAGAAATCATTCTGCTGGATGAATAATGGTATTGGGAACTTGCTATGTGTATAAGAATATATAGGTGAAATATATGTATGAAAACAGAAATCTAAGTATGATTTGAAGTCCAGAAGGGCATTGGGCTCTTGATTGGGATATGCAGCTTTGAATTACGTTCTGCAGAGGTGTCTTAATTAAATCGATATACAATGCCATAGGACCTTGTACCTTGGATGAATTAATGTAGAAGGAACATCTAGTCGAAAAGGGATAGTCCGTAGTGAAAGGTTAATAAAATAGGTACTTGTCACTTCCTGTTTTTCTGTATGCTTAACAAAACACTGTTGAAATCTTGAGAAATGTTTGCTAATCTTGTTTCCAGAATGTTCTGTTCCCAACTGCCAAACTGCAGAATGTACTCCCTCACTCAGTGTCATGCAAACCGCCCACATGCCCTCACCCATTAGTAAACTTCCCTCTCTTCCCTCTCCAAGGAAAGTATATAAGCTGTGCTTAAGGTGTTCTCAGGGCTCTCTGCTCTATTTAAGTGAGTTCTGAGCCACAGCATGCTGAACCCCAAATAAACCCATTGCTGTTGCATGAGACAGACTCTTGGTGGTCTCTTCCTTCGACACTCGCCCGACCTTTACATATTGAGGTTCCACAGAGTTCTGGCAGTGGCAGACGAGAGACCCCAATGGGCTCCTCTCGGAGCAAGTAAGGCACCTCTTTCTGGTTTCAGGTTTCATGTTAGGGCTTGGCAAAATCTCTGGCGATGAAGAGCCTGAGCTCCCTCCGAAGGTGGCTGAGAGACGTGTCATGGAGACACAGGGCACCTCCCTGGGGGACGCCGCAGAAAACTCGGGAAATTAAGGAACAATAGTCTCCTCAACTCAGTGATATTTTGTTTCAGATTCGGTATTGTCATCCCATCGGGTTTTGCCGGCTACTCATTCCTGGTTTCAGTGTTTGACGTCCATTGCCTGTGTTTATGGTCTTGTCTTATCTGTGTCATGTGTCCTTGCTTTTGCTGTTTGTGTACCTTTCATTATGGGACAGAGCAGTTCAATGCCTCTGTCCCTGACCCTTGATCACTGGAACAAAGTCCGCTTAAGAGCTCAGAATCTTTCTTGTTTTAGTAAAATGCTGGACCTGGCAGAAT
Source organism: Callospermophilus lateralis (assembly GCF_048772815.1). Lineage (NCBI taxonomy): Eukaryota > Metazoa > Chordata > Mammalia > Rodentia > Sciuridae > Callospermophilus > Callospermophilus lateralis. The sequence continues at coordinate 190,017 of NW_027514627.1, forward strand.
CTCTGTGCCTCAGAATGGCCCACCTTTGAATTCGGATGGCCCCTAGAAGGATCTTTCTACTTCGCACTAATTTAAAAATTCAGAGATATTATCTCAGCCGGGGACACATAGCCATCTGGATCAACAGCCATATATCTTAACTTGGCAGAACATCTGCAAATCTCCTCCTCCATGGGTGAAGCCTTTCCTTGCCCCTGCCTCTGCTCCTACTCCTTCCCCCATGATCTCTCAAACCCTCTCAACCTCCTCCTCCTCCACCCCCTGTTCTCCCCGAGTCACAGATTTGACTCTACTGGACTCTTCTTCCCTTACTAATCCCCTGCCCTTGTCCCCTAACCCACAACACCCTCAAATGGATTTCCCTGCTGCTGACTCAGCCTCTTTACCATTGGAGGAAGCTAAGCCGGTAATAGGGTCTGATAATGGACCGGTGTTCATGGCCCAGGTAAGTCAGGGGTTAGCCAGGAACCAGGGAATTAATTGGAAGTTATATTGTGCTTATATATACCCGAGTTCAGGACAGGCAGATAGAATAAATTGAACCATTAAAGAGACCTTAAGAAAATTAAACTTAGAGAACAGCATAAAAGATTGGACTATGCTCCTGCCTTATGCAATGTTTCATGCAAGAAATACTCCCTCTGTTTCTTTGAGTAACCTTAGCCCCTGTGAAATTCTCTATTGTTGCCCTCCTGCAGTAAGGGACCTAAGCCCGACTCAAAGACCTAACCATTCCATCCACACCCCCTTGCTTGACAGACTTAAAGCTCTAAAAAGAACTCAGTGATACCTGTGTATACAGCTGGCCACTGCCTACCAAACTGGGGACAAAGGGACTCCACATCGATATCAAGTAAGAGACTTCATCTACGTAAGACGACATCAGGTATCATGCTTGAAACCCCGCTGGAAAGGACCATAGCCGATGCTACTTATAACACCTCCAGTGGTAAAGGTAGATGGAATCAATTTCTGGATCCATGCCTCTCATCTCAAGCCTGCGCCCTGTCCAGACTCTGGCTGGAAACTGGAAAAGACTGGTAAAACCTTCAAATTGCATATTCGCCATGTGGATAAGTCTGTGGACTCTCTCCTTGGCCACAAGTAGTCCTAAGCCACATCAGCCCATTCAGCAGTGATGGCTGATCACAATTCCTACTGGAAAAGAAGTATAATCTATCTCGCATACAGCCCCCTGAGGGACCTGGTGGCCATCATTCCTCCCAGACATTTGTCAGCTGGCTATAGGTCTTACCTATTGGGATATCCCTGATGAAGAGGATACCACTAAAATTCCATTAAATTACTTCTGTAGCATAGATAATGGAAACAAACATTATGGATGAAGGGACATGCAAGCCAGATGCAGGTTGGCTAGCCTAGATTACTATGTTTGCCGGGCAGACTCTCAAAGCCACAGTCACGGCTGTGTGGGGGGAAAGCCGACTTCTTCTGTAAGTCATGGGGATTTGAGCAAACAGGGGCTGCCTGATGGAACCCAAACTCCTCATCAAATTCAGTACACATCATTGGCCATATTACCAATTAGATAAGAAGAACCGATGGCCCCCAGAGGGGTCTCTAGATCCTCAAATTCTGCGTGACCTTTTCCCTCCTTCACTCACATCCTGAACTATGCTTCTCCAATAGATCCTCACCCTCAGCCTTCTGCTCCAGACATTCTGCTGTCACTCCCACCTCAGCAACCTGATTTCTCCCCTCCAATTACTAGATCAAAAACCCAAACCTCTGCCGGTTCTCAGACCATTGCCTCCTTGCTGAGGCAGCAGTTACTGAAGTACCCCTCCACCCACTCACTCCTCTCTTGTCCTGTCAGTGCCCGCACCGGGTCCCGCCAGGTCTTCTTACCAGCTAAACCAAAGCTCAAACCAGCTGAGGAGAGCCCTCAGTCCCCTATCTAAGATGTAATAAAAATGGCCTTTAAAGTTGGTTTGTCATCACTGAAAACAGTTTACTAATAATTAAACGTCCCTCATATGCGTTTTGAGATACTCACTCCCATCATCCTCTCTGCTCTACCTGTTCTACTGCTCAAGTTTTTGTTGCTAGGAAAATCTCAAACCCGTTTCCCATTATTCTTTTACATCTCTCCTTCCTCATTCTCAGATCCACGGAGCTGATCACAGCCCACCTTCCCCGTCTTCCCCCTCTGCACTAGGCCCACAGAAAAGTCTTAACTGACCTTCTCCAGAAGTCTTCACCATGGCTGACTTTAGGACTTTCAGCAAAAGAGTCCCTATAAAAGAGTTCAATGTAGATAAACTTCCTCTTTTCGTGTTGCCCTGTTCTACTTGGCCAGTGGCTAAAAAAATCAGCACTTCTCAGGTAGACACCCTTTTTCTAGTTTTTCACAAAATATGTGAACAAGGCCTCTGTCCTTGAGCTGGGGATTCACAGAGATGGCTACATTTCTAAGATAAAGAAGTTACCAACTGGTCTCCATGGTAACAGCTGGCAGGGGTAAAATAAGAAAGGGAAGAAAAAGCTCTCCCCCTCCCAGGTGTCCTTTAAAAGTTAACTTGCCCAGAACAGGGGAAAAACAGGAACAAATACTGCGTTTTTGAACTTCTGCAGACTGTGAGCTTCTGAGCACCTTCCCTTACATGTTGGGTACAAAATTCTGAAACTACCTAAACTTGAGTTTCAGGGGATTAATTGATTACAACAGAAGCAATGCCCTCTGAATCCGGTTGCAACCAAATAGGACTGTTTCCCTGTCTTTAGTGCTATCTTAGGTGCCTTGCCTTGTCCTCCTTACAACAGAATAATTCTATATACTTAAACCTTGTTTATGTTTTCATGAAATGGTCAACAGATGTGATTAATCGTGTAATGGTGCAGATGTTTCCCAGAGTGCTCTATTATGAAGCAGGTTCATTTGAAGATCAAATAGGGGGACATACAACCAGGTTCCACTGGGAGCATATATCCCTCACTTTAGCCATCATATTAGGAATAGGATTTGCTGCACGGGTGGGCCCAGGAACCACTGCCCTTGTCCATGTGACACAATAAATTACCCAATTAGAAGCAGCAATAGACCAAAACTAAGATATTAGAAACCACCATCAGAGCTTTGCATGAAACTTTAACCTCTCTCTCTGAAGTTGTTTTACAGAACAGTTGAGGTTTGGACCTCCTCTTCATTAAAGAAGGGGGCCTTTGTGCTGCATTGAGGGAAGAATGTTGTTTTTATGCCAAACATACTGGAGTTGTAATAAAATCTATGAGTAAATTAAAAAGAAACATTAAAGAGCATCAACAAGAGAGAGAGAGACCCAAAAAGGGTTGTTTGAGTCTTGGTTCACACAGTGCCCCTGGTTAACTACGTTTTTATCAACCCTGGCCGGTCCAATAATAATCCTCATATTATTGCTAACTATAAAACCCTGTTTTCTCAACCGTGTAATTTCTTTTCTCCAGGCTCAAATTGGACGAGTTAAACTTATGGTAATACCCCACTAGGAGACATAGAATGTGAAACCCCCCAATGATAATTTTTATGATTAAATGTAGCCAGAAAAAGAAGTGAGGAATGAAAGGTTAATAAAATAAGTACTTGTCACTTCCTGTATTTCCCTATGCTTAACAAAAAACTGTTGAAATCTTGAGAAATGCTTGCAAAACTTGTTCCCAAAATGTGCTGTCCCCAACTGCCAAACTACAGAATGTACTCCCTCACCCAGTTGCATGCAAACTGCCCACTCGTCGTGACCCATCAATAAACTTCCCTCCCTGCCTTCTCCAGGGAAAGTATACAAACTCTACTTAAGCTATTCTCAGGGCTATCTGCTCTATTAAAGTGAGCTCTGAGCCCCAGCATGCTGGAAACCCAATAAACCTTTTGCTGTATCATGAGTACTCTGTTGGTCGTCTCCTTCTCCGAAGCTTCCCCGACATTTACTTGGATGATTGAATGTAGAAGAGAACATCCAGTGAAAAAGGTATAGTTGGTAGGATTAGGAAGATAGTCAGTAGGTTTAGGAAGAAGAGTGAGTATAGAATTTAGAACAAAAGTTCTTTAACAATACGGTTTCAGTTAGAGAGTGAATGTAAATGTGAGCACAGTTGAAGAGTCAGTCACAATGATGAACTGGGGAAAATATGTAGGAAAGCAGATATCAATAGAGACATTATGAAATCAGGGAAATTACAAAGTGAGTGACAGGACTAGATATTTTGAAAAGGATTGAGTTTGAATATATAATCTTAGGAAAAAACAAATATGTAGACACCAATAGGATTGATATTTGAGAGCATTAGGCAAATTTCAGGTGCATGAATATTTCTGAGAATAATCTTGTGAATAGTTGATTATAAATCCAGATACATGAACATGAATGAATTTAGGGAGTGTATATGAGACACATATATTTCATTTTTTGAAATATCTGGAGAGTGTGTATATATATATATATATATATATATATATATATATATACACAAACACAAAACACACACAGACAAAAAAGTAGCAATATATATGTCAATCAAAATTCATCATATAATATATATTATCCACAGATCTAAAAATATTCATTTTACTGAACATGGATTTATGTATAATGTTGTTCAACTAGAAAGCTCACCCATATGTTGAATATTCAGTTTCAATGGGGTTTAGTAGGAGTGATCTTTTCTCTCAATTTGTATCTGCCAAGTCAGCCACCTCACAAGAATGTACGTGTGGTACCAGGTAGCCAACCTGATTCTGAACATTGCCCATAAACCTATCCATATAACAAGATGCCTTTACATATAAGGGTCTGCTTGCTGTACCCTGTCAGTCACAAGGCATTTGGAAGCCAATGGCAGATAAACATGGCCCCACCACACATGTTTTATCACACACCTTCACACCACTGCTCTAGGCCCACTAATGAGCAGGCTCCAACTTACTGGCATCACTGTTCTACACAATTTTCATGAAACAAAGTCAGTCAAGGCACTGTCTGGTACACTGATGGTCAGCAACAGGATATCCAAAAGTTCTCCAGTGCCACCTGGTCATGGGAATTTCAAAAATTTTATGGTATTTATCAAGCCATTTGTCGAGGATGAAGTTGGAGGCTCTTTGGGTTTCAATTTATTCAGGAACCATTAAATGTTGAGGAAGCTCATTTCAATGAAAGCTCTAGAGAACACTCACAGGCAAGACTTCCCAAAGTGTGGCTAAAAAGGTCACATGAAGCCAGGCCCATTGAGGTCTACAATGTGAGGTCCATGTGTGTTTTGACTCTCAACTGTGGCTGCAAAGTCTTTCAGAATAAAATCATGTGATATCCTGGCTGAGATTCCCAGTGCTCTGGGGAAAGCCACCCTGCACCTAGATCTCAGGTTCCAAGGGCGACTCTCATGCATGGCCTAGTAAAAACCAAACACAATTCATGAAAATACTTCTCTGAGGTCAGTTCCAGAATTCATTCTCTAAGAGGAATCACAACAGAGTTCAAGCCCAGGTGGACCCAGTCTTTTCTTCTAAGTGCCACACAAATTACCACAATTCCAAACAAAATGCTCCCACATAACCCTTTTCTTCTTCCATATAGACACTCATCATAACCTCTGGATGGAGGTTTCCATGAGGGGCGCAGGACAGGACAGTGTCCAAAATAACCTCCCTTGCCCCTCATTTGCCTAAAGTCAGTGTGGCCTGGAAATCCTGACTGTGAAACAGGAGTGATCAAATCGGCCTGCCGTTAATACAGCTTGGCTTCTCCAATTTGAGGCCTACTGACTGTAGGGTTTAGATTCTTCATGTAAATTGGGGTCATGAGAAAACCCAAGCACCTATGGGATAGCCTCTGCACGGCTTTGAAGAACTCTTTTGAAACAAAGGATCCCTATTCTCACTTGATGGATGTCAGGAACCTTAGAGAGGAAGGCGAGAGTCTTCATAAACAATGACTGCTCTTTTGGCCATTTTGGTTTTTAATGCACCCATGGGATCTTTCTTTAGATCCATCAGGTGCTGAGAATCTAAGCTACAGCCTAACACAGGGCCAAGAGGCTGATTCAGACACATCCCTTTCCAAAGCAATTAAGCAAAGAGCCACAGGTGTTGCCCATTCATTTCCATTTGAAAACTGTTTTCTTCAGGCTTCACAATGGGGTGGCCTGAGGCAAAGAACTTCCTGACATTCAGGGCAACAGAACAATAGGTAAGCAAAAGGCCCAAAGCAGGGTTTCTCCACTGAGATTTAATGATCACACTAATATCTGATTTTTCAGAGATGCTCGCCATTCCTTTGAGCTATCCAGTACATGGTCATGGCACACAGCTTGGAAGTGGTACATACCTTAGACATAAAACCATGAGCCTATTCTGGAGAGGGGCAGAAGTCCAGAAGAAAACTGAAACTTAGGAAGATTGCAGGTGTTACCCATCGAAAAGGCAATCTGAAATCCATTCATAAATTGGACAGGATGAATGCTGGGAAGCATTCTACTAGACAGGACACATCCATTGATGCATTTTCTTTTCTAATATCTGCAACCACGGACACAGTGTGATAGACAGACATAGAAACACTCGCCTTGTCAAATGACTTACTAGAAACAGTTCATTCCACACCAAAAAAAGCGCCTTGCCTACCTATTCTCTGAACATGAGACAAAACCAGAAACCCACCCCCACACCCACAAAGGCACCTCCTTCCCCCAAGAAGTTCTGTGACTATCCGGACTGTCCTCTGACTGGTGAGCCATACTATATTCCCACGGAATGGCCTGATCTGTCTCAGATCTGGTCTCCTTGGCCAACTCTGTGCAGGTGTCAGGACCCAGAGGTGAGAAACTACCTGCTTTCTCAGGAATGACCCCTCTTTAGAGCTTTCCTGGCATTTGGCCATCCTCACATTAGTAGGTACCAAGAAAGACTGACACTGTCCTTGGTAAATCCAAACAAGTGAGACCACTGGGACTGGGACTGGGACTGGCTCTGGGTGCCTGGCTTCATGAATCCCAAGTTCAGAGATTTCCATCACCAAGGAAGTGAGGTGAGGTCACTTCCTTTAGGAACTGAATGAGGTCACTGCCTTGGCAACCACTTTGTCCTACCAGTGGCTTCCAAGTGTCACATGAGAAGGAGGCTGCCCCTACTTCCTGTGACACTTTCACAATTTAGAATGGTATACAACCATAGGCACCCAGAAACAGCTACCCACACAGGCCTGGTTTGGTCCATCTTCTCTAAATTAAGATGTGAGAGGCTGATTCAGACAGAACCCTTCATCCTGAACAGGTTGTTTGCCATTGAACATGACTTTTGTTCTCTCAGGTTCTTCATAGCTGCCTACATCTTCTTCAGTCAACATTTCTGCATGGAACTTTGAGGTTCTCAGCAGGTGGAAGATCCCCTACTTTCCTGTATTGTAAGACCAACTCTGTCCCTCCTCTCTGTAAATTTAGAATGAGGGAACAGTGTATGGTTAGGGTCAATAACATATTTGACTTGTGTTAGGAATCATTCTGCTGGATGAATAATGGTAATGGGAACCTGCAAAATTTATAAGAATATATATTTGAAATATAAGTATGAAAACATAAATCTAGTTACGATTTGAAGCCAGAAAGGGCATTGGGCCCTTCTTTGGGATATTTAGCTTTGAATTACATTCTGCATTTTAGTCTCAGATAAATCTATACACAATGGAATAAAACCTTGCACCTCAGATGCCTGAATGTCGAAGAGAACATCCAGTCAAAAATGGATAGTCGGTAGGATTTGGAAGATAGTAGGTTTAGGAAGAAGAGTGAGTCTTCGAGTTGGACCAATAGTTTTTTAGCAATAGGGTTTCGTTTAGAGAGTGAATGTAAATGTCAGCACATGTGAAGAGTCAGTCACAATGATGAACTGGGGAAAATATGTAGGAAAGCAGGTCTCAATAGAGACATTAGGAAATCAGACAAATTATAAAATGCGTGATAGGATTAGACATTTTCAACAGGGTTGAGGTTGAATATATAATCATAGGAAGAAACAAATATATAGTCCCCAACAATATTGACACTTGGGAGAATTAGGCATCCTGGACAAGGATGTTTTTAGTAATATATACTCACTTTCAATTTAGGGTTTGGTACAATCATAAGTGTGACCTTTGCATTTTTGTCCAGAATATTACTGTGATAAAATGTATATGTAGATCAGGTGACATGAGTATTTCTTCCACCATTATGGGAAGCAATATTTTTAAAACCCATAAATTAGTATTGGGTATACAAATAGGTGTACCCTGTGTCAATGAATATAGAGATGATGCATGAATAGATCGTACTGTGAATAAATAATATAACTGGATCCAACTTTAGAAATTGGAGTTAGAATAAATTGATATCTGAAAATATACAGGAAATCTTATATTGATATTGGTATACATACATTCATTACAACCAATTATAAGTCTAATGGTAATATTAGGGTTACGGTTTATCATGAAGAGGGTGTGTGAGTTTTCCTTCAAAAGTGATTATGGAAATCGAAAATAATGTGTTTGTTAAGAAGTCTCATGAAACGACCAGTCGAAAAACCTGGAGGACTACATGTGTTTGGAAGCAGGAAGTGATTGAAAGTGAAACAAATGTCTTTAATTTTGAAATTTTGGGTGAAAAATTTATCCATGGATGTGCATAAACTGAAGAAATAGTACTGTACCAGTTTTAAATAAAAATGAACGTCAAAATACACATCATATCTCATAGGAATCTACTTGCATTGATGTTAAACTTGGTAAGTTACGGTAGAAATATTAGGATTTGTATGCACCTTTCACTGAAGTTTGTTTTCAGTACTAGGAAACAAATAAGTATTTCAGGTGGATGAATATTTCTGAGAATAATCTTGTGCAAAGTTGATTACAAATCCACATACATGAATATGAATGTATTTAGGGAGTGAATAATAAGACACATATTTCATATTGTGAAAAATCTGGAGAGTATATATATACAAAACACACACAGACATTATAAAGTGGCAATATATATGCCAATCGAAATTCATGGTGAAATATATATCATTCGTTGATCCCGAAATATTAATTTTAATGAACATGGATTTATGAATAATGTTGTTCAACTAGGAAGGTCACCCATAGGTTGAATTTTAAGATCCAACAGCATTTAGCAGGAGTGATCTCTTCTCATAATTTGTATCTGCCAAGTCAGCCACCTCACAAGAATGTATATGTGATACCAGGTAGGATTCTATATGTGCATATAAAAATACATGTGCTGAATAGGCTACAGAGAAAGGGATACAGGAATTCACATATTCATTAACTTTAAAAACACATGGAGAACTATTTCAATTAAAAATTAACTAGATTTATAACACCTAACCTACATAATGCAAACGGCAAGTCCAACTATACACCATGCCTCTTCTGAACTGCTTGTATTTCTATTCTGTTTGAGTTATTTTTCTCCATCATATTAGGAATAGTAGTCAGAGTCTAGTAGGGTATAGTTTCGTGTCAGGGATTCAGTATTTTGAATGGAAAATTGGAAAATGAATCCAATGTGTATGCAAATATGTGCTACACAAAAATCTTCCCACTTTCATCCACAACAATGCCTTGACATTACCTTTGCCACAAGTAAGACACAATTAGAGGAGAAGAGTTAGAAAATACGTGAATACATATCTGGAATGGAATACGCTCAGGATTTCCCAACCTTGGAGGTGATAGAGCAGTTTCCATAAGTAAGGGACATGGTAAACACTCCACAAACATGGAGCTCTGCTGGCCTAAATACTTCTTGAGAAACTGCCTCTGAGTTTGGGCACTTGAAATATATGTTGTTGTCAGGAGCTTTAGCTTCCTTTATAGTGAGCCCATCAAAGCTGGGTCTGCATCTATGTGACCTGGAGGACATGGTTTCTTATTATCCAATGAACCTGAGGCAGCAGTGCTGAATTCTCTCTTTGTAGGTAAACTGTGGCCACTGGGGGCTAAGTGTCACCCCGTGTGGACTGTGAAGCCATTTGGTCCTCTTCCACTTTCTGTTGTGGTTCTTGCTGCTACACTGGGACTTTGGTATTTGCTTCACGAAATACAACAATTTCAACTGGGACACAGTGCTGGAGAGAGTTCTGTCACTGTGGTGGGTCACGGTCTGCAGGAGAATGCACCAACCAGGCTTCTTTCCCACATAGCTTGCACCATTGACCATGTCAACCTGATTCTGAAAATTGCCCTGAAACCTCTCTATATATCAAAATGCCTTTACAAATAAGGGTCTGCTGGCTGCACCATGTCCTTCACAAGGCATTTGGTAGCCAATGGCCAAACCACATGGACCTACCACAGATGTTTTATCACACACCTGCACACCTGCCCACCACTGCTCTAGGCCCACTACTCAGTAGGCTCCAACTTACTGGCATCTTTTTTCTACATTATTTTTATGAAACCCAGTCAATCAAGGCACCCTCTAGTATACTCATGATCAGCAACAGGACACCCAAAGATTCTCCAGTTCCACCTGGTCATGGGATTTTCAAAAATTTCATGGTATTTATCTAGCCATTTTTCAAGGATGAAGTTGGAGGCACTGTGGGTTTCAAGAACCACTAAATGTTGAGGAAGCTCATTTCAATGAAACTCTGGAGAACTCTCATAGGCAAGGCTTCCCAAAGAGTGGCCAAAAGGTCAAATATAGCCAGGCCCATTGAGGTATACGTTGTGAGTTCCATGTGTGTTTTGACTCTCAACTATGGCTACCAAGTCTTTAAGAATAAAATCATGGGATATCTTGGCTGATATTCCCAGTGCTCTGTGGAAAGCCACCCTGGGCCTTGATCTCAGTTTATAAGAGCGACTCTCATGCGTGGCCTCCTAAAATTTCAACACAATTCATGCAATACTTCTCTGAGGTCAGTTCCAGAACTCAGTCTCTAAGGGGATTCACACCAGACTTCAAGCCCAGGTGGACCCTGTCATCTCTTCCAACCGTCACACAAATGACCACAATTAATACCAAAACAATCCCACATTGCCCTCCTCTTCTTCCATAAAGGCACTCATCATAACATCTGGCTGGAGGTTTCCATGAGGGGCACAGCCCAAGACAGTGTCCAAAATAAGCTCCCTTGGCCCTCATTTGCCTAAAGTCAGGGTGGCTTGGACACCCTTCTTGTGCACCAGGAGTGATCTGTAAGCGTAAAAGAAATTGAAATTAAAGTGTAAAAGTTAAAGTGTAAAAGACCGGGTGTTGTAAAGTTTTTAAGCAGCAAGGCTTGAGTTAAAATGTAAAGGACCAGGTATTGTTAAGTTCCTATGCTACACGCAAAACCTGAAATTCCTGTAGCTTGTAGGACAATTCCCGGACTACCCAGCAAATATTCCCCCTGACCGCCTGGTTTTTTAATAACCTAGGACCCTGTGAGGCCTGGCACATAGGCATTGCAGGGCCTAAACCAATCATTTTGAATGTGTACCCCGCTTTAGAACTGACCTATCACTCCCGCCTTACATGTTCCCACCAATAAATGAACTAATCATGTTTAGGAATTGTTGTTTGATTTTCCCGTGGTGTATGATGATTTCTTAAAGGAGACTGTAATATATGTAAAGTCCCGCCCTGCCCAAAAAGTGTACTTAAGCACTGCTCAACCCCTGCTCGGGGCTCTGGGATGCTCTCCCATCTTGAGTGAGCACGTAGCCCCAGCATGCTGGATTGGATCCTCAATAAACGGCTTTTACTGTTGCATGAGCCGCAGTTTCTTGATGGTCTCTTCCTCCAACATTCGCCGGAACCTTACATTTGGTGCATTGGCCGGGAATCACGCAGCGCAGGACAAGAAGACCTCAACGAACCTTTCTGGGGGTAAGTAAGGCGCCTCTTTCCTTCAAAAATGATTATGGAAATCGAAAATAATGTGTTTGGAAAGAATCTCATGAAAAGAACAGTCAAGAAACATGGAGGAATACATATGTTCTGAAGCAAGAAGTAATTAAAAGTGAACCAAATGCCTGCAGATTTGTGAACTTGTGGATGAAAAGTTATATCCTATGATATCCATCAACTGAAGAAATAGTAATGTACCACTGTTGAATAAAAATGAACTTCAAAATACACATCATGTCCCATAGGATTATACTTGCATTAATGTTAAACTGGGTCAGTTACCATGCAAATATTAGGATTTGTAAGCACAATTCACCGAAGTTTGTTTTCAGTACTGGAAAATAAATATGTATTTTATGTGGATGAATTTTTCTGAGAATAATCTTGTGCAAATTTGATTACAAATCCACATACATGAATATGAATGTATTTAGGGAGTGAATAATAAGACACATATATTTAATATTGTGAAAAATCTGGAGAGTATATATATATATATATATATATATATATATATATATATATATATATATATTTATAAAGATAAAAACACAGACATTAAAATGTAGCAATATATATGCCAATCAAAATTCATCATGAAATATATATCATCCTCATATCCAAAAATATTCTTTTTACTGAGCATGGATTTATGTATAATGTTGTTCATCTAGAAAATTCACCAATTTGTTGAATTTTCAGTTTCATCAGTATTTAGGGGGAGTGATCTCTTTTCACAATTTGTATCATCCAAAAACAGTGAGCTCACAAGAATGTATGTGTGATACCAGGTAGGATTCTAAATATGCATAATAAAATACATGAGATGAATAGGCTACAGAGAAAAGGAGACAGAAATTTACATATGTGTTAACTTTAAAAACTCATGGAGAAGTACTACAATGAAAAGTTGACTAGATTTATAACACATACACTTGATAAAGCAGAAGGCAAGTCCTAGTATACACCATGCCACCTATGAATGGCCTGTATTTCTATTCTGTTAGGTTTCTTTTTCTCCATCATATTAGGATTAGTAGTCAGAGTCTAGTAGGGTATGGGTTAGTGTCAGGGATTCAGTATTTCAAATGGAAAATAGGAAAATGAATCTAATGTGTATGCGAATATTTGTTAGACAAAAATCTTCCTACTGTCATCCAAAAAAAATGCCTTGATAGTTCCTTCACCACAAGTAATACACAATTAGTGGAGAAGAGTTTGAAAATCTGTGAATATATATCTGGAAAAGAAAATGCTCAGGAGTTCACAACCTTGGAGGTGGTAGAGGAATTTCCAAAAGTAAGGTAAAGGGTAAACACTTCACAAACATGGAGCTCTGGTGGCCTAATTAATTTCTGAGAAACTGCCTCTGAGTTTGGGCCCTTGAAATGTTTGTTGTTGTCAGGAGCTTTCGCTTCCTTTGTAGTGAGACCATCAAAGCTGCGTCAGCATCTATGTGACCTGGATGACATGGTTCCTTATTTGCAATAGAACATGAGGCAGCAGTTCTGAATTCTCTCTTTGTAGGTAAACTGAGGCCACTGGGGTCTAAGTGTCTAACCATGTGGTCTGTGAAGCCATTTGGTCATACTTCACTTTTCGTGGTGTTTCTTACTGCTGCACTGGGAGTTTGGTATTGGCTTCACAAAATAAAAAAAGAAAAACTGGGACACAGTGCTATAGAGAGTACTCTCACGTGTAGTGGGTGAGGGTCTGCAGGAGAATGCACCAACCAGGCTTCTATCCCCAAAAGCTTGCACCCATGTCCATATCAACCTGATTCTGAATATTGCCCTGAAACCTCTCCATATAATAAGGTCCGTTAACTTGTATGGTTCTGCTGGCTGCACCATGTCAGTCACAAGGCATTTGGAAGCCAATGGCAGATCCACCTGGCCCCACGACAGATGTTTTATCATACACCTGCCCACCACTGCTCTAGGCCAACTAGTCAGCAGGCCTCAACATTCTGGCATCTCTGTTCTCACCGTTTTCATGAAACCCAGTCAATCAATGCAATGTCTGGTACACTCGTCATCAGCAATAGACATCCAAAGGTTCTCCAGTGCCACCTGTTCATAAGAATTTAAAAAATTTCATGGTATTTATCTAGCCAATTTTCAAAGATAAATTTGGAGGCACTGTGGCATTCAATTCATTCGGGAACCATGAAATGGTGAGGAAGCTCATTTCAATTAAAGCTCGGGAGAACTCTCAGAGGCAAGGCTTCCCAAAGAGTGGCCAAAAGGTCACATTAAGCCAGGCCCATTGAGGTCTACAATTGAGGGCCATGTTTTTTTTGACTCTCAACTATGGCTTCCAAGTCTTTCTGAATAAAGTCATGTGATATCCTGGCTGAGATTCCCAGTGCTCTTTGAAAGCTATCCTGGGCCTAGATCTCAGTCTCCAAGGGCAACTCTCATGCGTGGCCTCCTAAAATCCCAACACAATTCATGCCAATACTTCTCTGAGATCTGTTCCAGAACTCAGTCTCTAAGGGGAATCACTCCAGAGTTCAAGCACAGGTGGACCCAGTCATCTCTTCCAACCACCACACAAATGACCACAATTAAACCAAAACACTCCCACATGGCCCTCATCTTCTTCAATTTAGAGACTCATCATAACCTCTGGCTGGAGGTTTCCATGAAGGGTGCAGCTTAAGACAGTGTCCAATATAAGCTCACATGCCTCTCATTTGCCTAAAGTCAGGGTGGCATGGAAACTCTTCCTGTGAAGCAGGAGTGATCAAATAGGCCTGCCAATAATACTGCTCTACTTCTCCAATTTGAGGCCTATTCTCTGTGGGGTATAGATTCTTTATGTGAATTGGGGTCATGAGAAAACTCAAGCAACTATGGGCTACCCTCTGCAGGGCTTTGAAGAATCCATTTGAGTGAGTCGAGGAGTTGGACCAAATGTTCTTTAGATATAGAGTTTTGATTAGAGAGTGAGTGTAAATGTCAGCATATGTGAACAGTCAGTCACAGTGATAAACTGGGGAAAATGTGTAGGAAAGCAGATATCAATAGATACATTAGGAAATAAGGCAAAGTACAAAGTGGGTGATAGGATAAGACATTTTTAACAGGGTTCAGTTTCAATATATAATCTTAGGAAGAAACAAATATGTAGTCACCAATAGGAATGATATTTGAGATCATTAGTTAATCAGGGCATGGATGTTGTTAGTAATACATGCTCACTTTCAATATAGGCTTTGATACAATCATAAGTGTGACCCTTGCATTTTGTTTCAGGAATATTACCGTGATGAAATGTATATGTATATCAGGTGACTACAGTATTTCTTCCACCATTTCTGAAAGCAATATTTTAAAGACTTAAAAATTAGTATTGGGGATACAAACAGGTATACCATCGGTCTACGAATATAGAGATGATGCCTTAATAGACCATACTGTGAATAAATAATATAACTGGTTCAAACGTTAAATAATGGATTGAATTGATATCTGAAAATATATAGGAAATCTTATATTGATATACATACATTCATTCCAACCAGTTATACATCTAATGGTAATATTAGCGTTATGGTTTATCATGAAGAGTGTGTGAGTTTGGCTTCAAAAGTGATTATGGAAATCAATAATACTGTGTTTGGAAAGAATCTCATGAAAAGAACAGTCAAGAAACATGGAGGAATACATGTGTTCTGAAGTAGGAAGTGATTGAAAGTGAACCAAATGCCTATAAATTTGTGAAATTGTGGATGAAAGGATATATCCTATAATGTCCATAAACTGCAGAAATAGTAATGTACCAGTGTCTGAATAAAAATGAACTTCAAAATACACATCATGGTCCCATAGGTGTCTACTTACATTGATGTGAAACTGGTTCAGTCACTGTAGAAATATTACGAATTGTATACACCATTCACTTAATTTACTTTTCAGTACTAGGAAAAAATATGTATTTAAGGTGGATGAATATTTCTAAGAATAATTTTGTGAAAAGTTGATTATAAATCTACATACACACACATGAGTTTACTTAGGGAGTGTATAATAAGACACATATATTTCATATTTTGAAAATCTTAAGAGTAGATATCTATATCTATATAGATAGATAGATAAATAGATAGATACACACATACACAGACATTAAAATGTAGCAATATATATGCCATTCGAAATTCATCATGAAATATATATCATCCACGTATCCAAAAATATTCATTTTACTGAACATTTATTTATACATAATATTGTTCATCTAGGAAATTCACCCATAGGTGGAAATTCCAGTTCCATCTGTATTTAGAGGGAGCGATCTCTTCTCACAATTTGTATCTTCCAAAATAAGCGATCTCACAAGAATGTACATGTGATACCAGGTAGAATTCTAAAAATGCATTAAAAAATACATTTGATGAATAGGCTACAGAGAAAGGGAGACAGAAATTTACATATGTGTTAACTTTAAAAACTCATGAAGAAGTATTATAATGAAAAGTTGACTAGATTTATAACACATACCATTGATAAAGCAGAAGGCAAGTCCAAGTATACACCATGCCTCCTATGAAAGGCCTGTATTTCTATTCTGTTAGGTTTCTTTTTCTCCATCATATTAGGTTTAGTAGTCAGAGTCTAGTAGGGTATGGGTTAGTGTCAGGGATTCAGTATTTCAAATGGAAAATAGGAAAATGAATCTAATATGTATGCAAATATGTGCTACACAAAAATCTTCCCACTCTCAGCCAGAACAATGCTTTGACATTACCTTCGCCCCAAATAAGACACAATTAGTGGAGAAGAGTTAGAAAATCTGTGAATACATATGTGGAAAGGAAAATGCTCAGAACTTCACAAACTTGTAGGAGGTAGAACAGTTTACAAAAAGGGAGAGGGTAAACACTTCACAAACATGGAGCTCTGCTGGCCTAATGACTTTTTGAGAAACTGCCTCTGAGGTTGGGCAGTTGAAATATGTTTTTGTCAGGAGGTTTGCTTCCTTTGTAGTGAGACCATCAATGCTGGGTCTCCATCTATGTGACCTGGATGACATGGTTCCTTATTTTCTAGTGGACATGAGGCAGCAGTGCTGAATTCTCTATTTGTAGGGAAACTTTGGCCACTGGGGTCTAAGTATCTAACCGTGTTGTCTGTAAAGCCATTTGTTCATGCTCCACTTTCGTGGTGTTTCTTACTGCTGCACTGTGAGTTTTGTATTGGCTTCACGAAATACAAGGAGCTCCACTGGGACACAGTGCTGGAGGATGTACTCTCATATGTGGTGGGTGAGGATCTGCAGTAAAATGCACCAATGAGGCTTAAATCCCACATAGCTTTTCAACTCGACAATAGCCCCCTTATTCTGATCATTGGCAGGAATCCTCTCCATATAACAAGATGCCTTTACATAGAAGGGTCTGCTGGATGTACCATGTCAGTGACAAGTCATTTCTAAGCCAATGCCAGATCCACGTGGACCCACAACTGATGTTTTTTCACACACCTACACTCCACTGCTTTATGCCCACTAGTCTGCAGGCTCCAACTTACTGGCATCTATGTTCTACAGCATTTTCATGAAACACAGTCAATTAAGGCACTGTCTGGTACAATCATGATTAGCAACAGGACATCCAAATGTTCTCCAGTGCCACCTGGTCATGGTAATTTCAAAAAATTCATGGTATATATCTAGATATTTTTCAATAATGAAGTTGGAGGCACTGTGGGATTCAATTTATACAGGAACCAATAAATGGTTAGGAATCTCATTTCAATGAAAGCTCTGGTGAACTCTCACAGGCAAGGCTTCCCAAAGAGTGGGCAAAAGGTCTCATGAAGCCAGGCCCATTGAGGTCTACAATGTGAGTTGCATGTGTGTTTTGACTCTCAACTATGGCTGGAATCTTTCAGAATAAAATCTTGTGATATCCTGGCTTAGATTCCCAGTGCTCTGTGTAAAGTCACCCTGGGCCAAGATATCAGATTCCAATGGTGAATCTCATGTGTGGCCTCCTGAAATCCCAACACAATTCATGGCAATACTTCTCTGAGGTCAGTTACACAACTCAGTCTCTAAGGGGAATCACAACAGAGTTCAAGCCCAGGTGGACCCAGGCATCTCTTCCAATTGCTACACAAATGATGACAATTAAAACCAAAACACTCTCACACGGCCCTCTTCATCTTTTATATAGACACTAATCATAACCTCTAGCTGGAGGTTTCCATGAGGGGCACAGCCCAAGACAGTGTCAAAAATAAACTCCCTTGCCCCTCATTTGCCTAAAGTCAGGGTGGCCTGGACAACGTTAGTGTGAAACAGAAGTGATCAAATAGGCCTGCCGTTAATACTACTCCACTTCTCAAATTTGAGGCATACTGACTGTGGGGTATAGATTTTTAGTGTGAATTGGAGTTATAAGAAAACCCAAGCACCTATTGTCTCCCCTCTGCAGCCCTTTGAAGAACTTATTTGACACAAATGATCCCTATTCTCACTTGATGGAGGTCAGGAATCTTACAGAGGAAGGCGAGAGGCATCATCCACAATCACTGATCTTTTTTCCATTTAGGTTTTGGATGCCCACATGGGATCTTTCTTTAGATTCATCAGGTGCTGAAAATCTAAACCACAGGCTCACACAGGGCCAAGAGGCTGATTCAGACACATCCATTTCCAAAGCTATGAAGCAAAGAGCCACAGGTGATGCCCATTCATTTCCATTTTAAAACTGTTTTCTTCAGGCTTCACAAAGGGGTGGCCTGAGGCAAAGACCTTTCTGACATTCAGAGCAACAGAACAATAGGTAATCAAAAGGCCCCAAGCAGGGTTTCTCCACGGAGACTTTCCTGGTTACTCTGATATATGAGTTTTCTGAGATGCTCGCCATTCCCTTCAGCTATCCAGTACATGGCCATGTCACAGAGCTTGGAGGTGGTACATATCTTGTACAAAAATACATGATACTAATCTTGAGAGTGGCCAGAATTCATGAAAAAATGGAAAATTAGGTAGATAGCCGGTGTTGCCCATGGATAAGGCAAGCCTCAGTCCATTCATTAATTGGAAAGGATGCATGCTGGGAAGCTTTCTACTAGACAGGACACAACCAATGAGCTATTTTTTTTCTAATATCTACAAAGAAAAATACAGTGGGATACACAGACATAGAAACAGTCTCCTTGTCAAATGACTTACTGGAAACAGTCCACTCCAAACCAAACAAACCTCCTTTTTTACCTATTCTCAGAACATGAGAAAAAAACCACAAACACAAACCAACACCCACAAATGCAACTTTTTCCCACAAGTAGGTCTGTCACTATCTGGAGTGTCCTCTGACTGGTAGGCCATATGATGTTCCCCAGAAATGGCCTTTCTGTCTCACATCTGGTCTCCTTGGTCAACTCTGTGAAGTTGTCAGGAGGCAGTGGTGAGCCAATTCCTGTCCTCTCAGGAAAGACCCCTCTTCAGAGCTTTCTTGGTATTTGGCAACCCTTACATCAGTAGGTACCAAGAAAGACTGACTCTGTCCTTAGTGAATCCAAACAAGTGAGCCCACTGCAACTGGGACTGGGACTGGCTCTGGGTGCCTGGCTTCCTGGATCACAAAATTCAGAGAGTTCCATCACCAAGGAAATGAGGTGAGGTCACTACCTTCAGGAAATAAATGAGGTCCCTGTCTTGGCCACCACTTTGTCCTAACAGTTGCGTCCTAGTGTCTCCTGACATGGAGGCTGCCCTACTTCCTGTGATACATTCACATGTTAGAATGGTATAGAAACCATAGTCACCTGGGAACAGCTCTCCACACAGGCCTGCTTTGGTCCATCTTCCCTGCATTAAAAATAGAGAGGATGACTCAGACACATCCTTTCATCCTGACCATGTTGTTTGCCATGGAATATGACTTTTGTTCTCTCAGGTCTTTCATAGCTGCCAACATCTTCTCCAGGGATTATTTCTGCATGGATTTTGAGGTACTCAGCAGGTGGAAGATCTCCTAACTTCCTGTATTGTAATATCAACTTTATCCCTCCTCTTCTGTAAAGTGAGATTGAGGGAACATTGTATGGTTAGGGTCAATAGCATGTTCCATTTGGCTTAGGAATCATTCTGCTGGATGAATAATGGTATTGGGAACCAGCGATATTTAAAAGAATATAGAGGTAAAATATAAGTATGAAAACAGAAATCTAGGTAATATTTTAAGCCCAGAAGGATTTGGGCCCTTGATTGGGATCCTTAGCTTGAGTAATGTTTTGCACCGAGGTCTCAGTTAAATCGATATACAATGGCATAAGACCCTGTACCTCAGATGATTGAATGTAGAAGAGAACATCCAGTGAAAAAGGGATAGTGTGTAGGATTAGAAAGATAGTCCGTAGGTTTAGAAGGAAGAGTGAGTCTAGGATTTGGACCAAAAGTTCTTTAGCAATAGGTTTCGGTTAGAGAGTGAATATTAATGGCACCATATGTGAAAAGTCGGGCACAATGATGAACTGGGAAAAAATATGTAGGAAAGCAGACATCAATAGAGACATTAGGAAATCAGGCAAAGTATAACGTGAGTGATAGGATTAGACATTTTCAACAGGGTTGAGGTTGAATACATAATCTTAAAAAGAAACAAAAATGTAGTCACCAATTGGATTGACATTTGAGAGCATTACGCAAACTGGGCATGGATGTTTTTAGTAATCCATGTTCACATTCCATTGAGGCTTTATTGCAATCATAACGGTGACCTTTGCATTTTGTGTCCAGAATATTACTGTGATAATATGTATATGTAGATCAGGTGACATGAGTATTTCTTCCACCTTTTCTGGGAGCAATATTTTGAAAACATATGAATTAGTACTGGGGATACTAATAGGTTTACCCTGTGTTGATGAATATAGAGATGATGCATTAATAGACCATACTGTGAAAAAATTATATGACTGGTTCCAAATTTAAATAATGGATTGTTTTAATATCTGAAAATATAGAGGAAATCATATATTGATATACGTACATTAATTCCAACCAGTTATATATCTAATGGTATTATTAGGGTTACCGTTTATCATGAATAGTGTGTGAGTTTTGCTTCAAAAATGATTATTCAATCGAAAATAACGTGTTTAGAAAGAAGTCCAGTGAAAAGACCCGTCAAGAAACATGAAGGAATATATGTGTTCCGAAGGAGGAAGTGATTGAAAGTGAACCAAATATTTATAAATTTGTGAACTTGTGAATGAAAGGATATATTTTATGATGTCCATAAACTGAATAAATAATAACGTACCAAGTTTGAATAAAAATGAACTTTAACAAACACATCATATCAAATAGGAATGTATTTGCATTGATGTTAAACTTGGTCAGTTACTCTAGAAATATTAGGATTTGTAAGAACCCTTCCCTGAAGTTAGTTTTCAGTACTAGGAAACAAATATGTATGTCAGTGGATGTATATTTCTGAGAATAAACTTGTTAAAAGTTAATTATAAATCCACATATATGAATATGAATGAATTCAGGCGGTGTATAAGAAGACATATATTTCATATTTTGGAAAATCTGGAGACTATATATATATATATATATATATATATATATATATATATATATAGACACACAAACACACACACATTATAATGTCACAATATATATGTCAATCGAAATTCATCATGAAAAATAACTCATCCGCATATCCCAAAATATTCATTTTACTGAACATGGATGTATGTAGAATGTTGTTCATCTAGGAAGCTCACCCATGGGTGGAATTTTCTGTACCAACAGCATTTAGGAGGAGTGATCTCTTCTCACAAATAGTATCTGCCAAGTCAGCCACCTCACAAGAATGTACGTGTGAAACCAGGTAGGATTCTATTTGTGCATATAAAAATACATGTGCTTAATAGGCTACAGAGAAAGGGAGACAGGAATTCATATATTTCTTAACTTTAAAAACACATGGAATAGTGTGTAGTGTCCCTCTTTATTCCTTTTGATTAACTTTGGCTTAAAAAAAAGAATTTTATTGAGAATTTTTGTATATATGTTTGTCAGGAATATTGCTCTGAAGTTTTCTTTCCTTGATGTGTCTTTGTCTGATTTTAGTATGTGAGTGATACTATCCTCATGAAATGAGTTTGGAGGAGTTCCATGCTTTTCTATTTTATGGAATAATTTGAGGAGTATTGTGATGAATGCTTCTTTGAAGGTCTTGTAGAACTTGACTGAGAATCTGTCTGTTCCTGGGCGTTGCTTGATTGGTAGGCTGTTGACAGCAACTTCTATTTCATTGCTTGAAATTGATTTGTTTAAATTGTTCATGTCCTACTAATTCAGTTTGGGTATATCTCTAAAATTTTATTGATGTCATCATGGTATTTTAATTTATTAGAGTATAAATTTTCAAATTAGTTTTTAATTATTCTCTGTATTTTAGTTGTGTACTCTGTAAAAGTTCTTTTACGATCCTTAATTTTAGTAATTTGAGGGTTTTTTTCTTCATTAGCTTGGTTAAGGATGTGTCAATTTTATTTAGTTTTCGAAGATTAAATTTTGTTTTGTGTCAAAAAAAAAT
The DNA here is from genome assembly GCF_048772815.1 of Callospermophilus lateralis. Lineage (NCBI taxonomy): Eukaryota > Metazoa > Chordata > Mammalia > Rodentia > Sciuridae > Callospermophilus > Callospermophilus lateralis. The sequence goes on from NW_027514627.1 coordinate 212,464, forward strand.
AACATATGGAAAAGTATTTCAGCAAATTGAATAGATTTATAACTCCTACCTTATATCATGCAAAAGCAAGTCCAACTATACACCATGTCCCTTCTGAAATGCTTGTATTTCTATTCTGTTTGGGATATTTTTCTCCATTATATTAGTATTAGTAGTCAGAGTCTAGTAGGGTATATGAATGTTTCTGAGAATAATCTTGAGAAAAGATGATTATAAATACACATTCATGAATATGAAAAATTTAGGAAGTGCAAAATAAGACAAAAATATTCCATATTTTCAAAAATTTGGAGAGTATATCTATATCTATCTATATCTATATCTATATCTATACACACACACACACACACACAACACTCACAGACATTAAAAAGTACCAATATAAATGCCAATAGAAATTCATCAGTAAATATATATCATCCACAGATGCAAAAATATTTATTTTACTGAACATGAGTTTATGTATAATGTTGTTCTACTAGGACGCTCTCCTATAGGTTGAATTTTCATTTAAAACAGTTTTAGGAGGAGTGAACTCTTCTCACAATTTGTATCTGCCAAGACAGCCACCTCACAAAAATGTACGTGTGATACCTGGTAGGATTCTATATGTGCATATAAATATACATATGTGAATAGGCTACAGAAAAGGAAAACAAGAATTCACATATTTGTTAAATTTAAAAACACATGGAGAATATTTCCATTAAAATTTGACTAGATTTATAACACCTACCTTATATAATGCAAATGTCAAGTCCAACTATACAACATGTCTCCTCTGAAGTGCTTGTATTTCTATTGTGTTGGGTTAATTTTTCCCATTATAATAGGATGAATAGTCTGAGTCTACTAGGTATGGGTTAGTTTCAGGGATTCAGTATTTGAATGGAAAATTGGAAAATGAATCCAATGTGTATGTAAATATATGCTGCACAAATATCCTCCCGCTCTCATCCAGAACAATGCCTTGATATTACCTTCACCCCAAGTAAGACGCAATTAGAGGAGAAGAGTTACAAAATCAGTGAATACATATCTGGAATGGAAAATGCTCAGGAGTTCACAACCTTTGAGGTGGTAGAGGAGTTTCCAAAATTAAGGGACAGGGTAAACACTCCACAAACATGGAGCTCTGTTGGCCTAAAAACTTTTTGAGAAACTGCGTCTGAGCTCCTGCAATTGAAACATATGTTGTTTTCAGATGATTTGGCTTCCTTTGTAGTGAGACCATCAAAGCTGGGTCTGCATCTATGTGACCTGGAGGACATGGTTTCTTATTTTCCAATGAACAAGATGAAGCAGTGCTGAATCCTCTCTTTGTAGGTAATCTGAGGCCACTGGGGACTAAGTGTCTCCCCGTGTGGACTGTGAAGCCATTAGGTCCTCCACCACTTTTTGTGGTGTTTTTCCTGCTGCATTGTGAGTTTGGTATTTGTTTCACGAAATACTAGGAGCTAAACTGAGACACAGTGCTGGAGGGAGTTGTGTCACGAGTGGTGGGTCAGGGTCTGCAAGAGAATTCACAAACTAGGCTTCTATCTCTCACAGCTTGGCCCATTGCCCCCTTGTCCATATCAACCTGATTCTTCATTTTCCTCTGAAAACTCTCCATATAACAAGATGCCTTTACATATAAGGGTCTGCTGGCTGCACCATGTCAGTTACAAGCCATTTGGAATCCAATGGTAGATCCACATGGCCCTACCACGGATGTTGTATCAAACACCTCCCCACCACTGCTCTAGACCCACTACTCAACAGGCTCCAACTTACTGGCATCTCTGTTCTACATCATTTTCATGAAACTCAGTAAATCAAGGCACAGTCTGGTATACTCATGAACAGTAACAGGACATCCAATATTTCTCCAGTGCCACCTGGTCATAGGAATTTTAAAAATTTCATGGTATTTATCTATCCATTTCTCGAGCATGAAGTTGGAGGCACTGTGGATTTCAATTCATGCAGCAAACATTAAATGGTGAGGAAGCTCATTTCAATGAATTCTCTGGAGAACTCTCACAGGCAAGGCTTCCCAAAGAGTGGACAAAAGGTCACATTAGGCCAGGCCCATTGAGGTCTACAATGTGAGGTCCATGTGTGTTTTGACTCTCAACTATGGCTGCCATTTCTTTAAGAATAAAATCATGTGATATCCTTGCTGAGATTCCCAGGCCTCTGTGGAAATCCACCCGGGGCCTAGGTCTCAGTTTCCAAGAGCGACTTTCATGCTTGGCCTATTAAAATCCCAACAAAATTCATGACAATGTTTCTCTGAGTTCAGTTCCAAAACCCAGTCTCTAAGGGGTATCACACCAGAGTTCAAGCCTACGTGTACCCAGTCATTTTTTTCCAATGCCACACAAATGACCAAAATTAAAACCAAAACACTCCCACATGGCCCTCATCTTATTCCATATAGGGAATCATCTTAACCTCTGGCTGGAGGTTTCCATGAGGGGCGCCGCCCAAGACAGTGTCCAAAATCAGCTCGTTTGCCCCTCATTTGCCTAACGTCAGGGTAGCCTGGACACAGTTTCTGTGAACCAGGAGTGAACAAATAAGCCTGCCGTTAATACTTCTGTCTTCCTCCAATTTGACGCCTACTGATTTTAGATATCGATTCTTTAGGTGATTTAGAGTCATGCAAAAACACAAGCACCTCTGCAGGGCTTTGAAAAACTCATTTGACCCAAAGAATCCCTATTCTCATTTGATGGAGTGCAGGAACCTAACAGAGGAAGGCAAGAGACTTCATCCACAATGAATGATATTTTTTGCCATTTTGGTTTTGGAAGCTCACATGGGATCATTCTTAAGATCCATCAGGTGCTGAGAATCTAAGTCACAGCCACACACAGGTCCAAGAGGCTGATAAAGACACATCCCTTTCGAAAGCAATTAAGCAAGAGCCACAGGTGAGGCCCATTCATTTCCATTTGAAAACTGTTTTCTTCAGGCTTCACAAAGGGGTGGCCTGAGCAAAGACCTTCCTGACATTCAGTGCAACAAAACAATAAGTAAGCAAAAGGCCCAAAGCAGGGTTTCTGCACTGAGACTATCCTGGTCACACTGATATCTGAGTTTTCTGAGATGCTCGCCATTCTCTTCAGCTATCCAGTACATGGTCATGTCACAGAGCTTGGAGGTGGTACATATTTAGGACACAAATCCATGAGCCTATTCTGGAGAGTGGCCAGAATTCAGGAAGAAAACAACAACTTAGAAAGATAGCAGGTGTTGCACATCGATAAGACAAGCTGCAGTCCATTCATATATTGGGCAGGATGAATTATGGGAAGATTTATACTAGACAGGACACATCCATTAATGCATTCTCTTTTCTAATGTGTACAACAACGGACACAGTGGGATACACAGAAACAGAAACACTCGCCGTGTCAAATGACTTACTAGAAACTGTCCAGTCCAATCCAAACAAACCGCCTTTCCTATCTATTCTCAGAACATGAGACAAAACAACAAACCCACACCCACTCCCACAAAGGCACCTCCTTCCCCCAAGTAGGTCTGTGACTATCCGGAGTGTCCTCTGACCAGTGGGCCATACAATGTTCCCCCGAAATGGCCTGTCTTATCTCAGATTGTGTTTCCTTGACCAACTCTGTGAAGATGTCAGGAAAAAGTGGTTATCCACTACCTGTTTTCTCAGAAATGGTCCACCTTCAGAGCTCTCCTGACATTTGGCCATTCTCACATCATTAGGTACCAAGAAAATTGACTCTGTCCTTGGGAAATCCAAACAAGTGAGCCCACTGGGACTGGGACTGGGACTGCATCTGGGTGCCTGGCTTCTTGGATACCAAGTTCAGAGAGTTCCATCACCAAGGAAATGAGGTATGTCACATTCTTTGGAACTGAATGAGGTCACTGCCTTGGCAACCACTTTGTCCTAACAGTTGCTTCCAAGGGTAACATAAGATGGAGGTTGCCCCTACTTCCTGTGACACTTTCATAAGGTAGAATGTATATCAACCATTGGCACCCGGGAACATCTCTCCACTAAGGCCTGGTTTGGTCCCTCTTCTCTACAATAAGAAGAGAGATGCAGATTCAGAAACATCCCTTCATTCTGACCAGGTTGTTTGCCATGGAAGATGACTTTTGCTCTCTCAGTTGCTTCATACCTGTGTACAACTTCTCCAGGTATCATTTTTGCATGGACATTTGAGGTTCTCATTAGGTGGAAGGTCCCCAACTTTCCTGTATTGTAAGAACCACTCTGTCCCTGCTCTTCTGTAAAATGATTGAGGGAACAGTGTATACTTGGGGTTAAAAACAGGTTTGATTTGGGTTACGAACGATTCTGTGCGATGAATAATGGTATTGGTAACCTGCAATATTTACAAGAATATAGAGGTGATATATAAGTATGAAAAGAGAAATCTAGGTATGATTTGAATCCCAGAAGGGTTTTGCCCTTGATTGGGATACTTAGCTTTGAATTATGTTCTGCAAAGATGTCTCAGATAATTCGATATACAATGGCATAGGACTTTGTACATTGGATGATTTAATTTAGAAGAGAACATCCAGTCAAAAAGGGATATTCAGTACTATTAGGAAGATAGTCGGTAGTTTTAGGAAGAAGAGTGAGTATAGGATTTGGACCAAAAGTTCTTTAGCAATACACTTTTGGTTATAGAGTGAATGTAAATGTCAGCTCATATGAAGAGTCAGTCACTATGTTGAACTGGGGAAAATATGTAGAAAAGCAGAGATCAATAGAAACATTACGAAATCAGGCAAATTATAAAGTGAGTGATAGAATTGGACATTTTCAACAGGGTTGGGTTTGAATATATAAATTAGGAAAAAACAAAAATGTAGTCACCAATAGGATTGACAATTGACAGCATTAGGCAACCTGGACACGGATGTTTTTAGAAATCCATGTTCACTTTCCATTTAGGATTTGGTACAATCATAAGTGTGACCTTTCCATTTTTGTCCAGAATATTACTGTGATAATGAGGTGACATGAGTATTTCTTTAACCATTTCTGGGAGCAATATATTGAAGATGTAAAATAAGAATCGGGGTACAAAGAGGTGTACCCTGTTTCTATGAACATAGAGAAAAAGCATGAATAGACCATACTGTGAATAAATAATATAACTTTTTTGAACTTTAAATAATGAATTGAACTGATATCTGAAAAATTAAAGGAAATCGTATATTGATATACAATCATTCATTCCAACCAGTGATATATCTAATGGAAATATTAGTGTTTTGGTTTATCATGAAGAGTGTGTGAGGTTTGCTTAAAAATGATTATGGAAATTCAAAATAATGTGTATGGAAAGAAGTCTCATGAAAAGACCAGTCAAGAAACCCTGAGAATACATGTGTTCAGAAGCAAGAAGTGATTAAAGTTGAAACAAATGCCTATTAATTTGTGAACTTGTGGATGAAATGTATATCCTATGATGTGCAAAAACTGAAGAAATAATAATGTACCAGTGTCGAATACAAATGAATGACAAATTACATATCATCTCCCATAGGAGTCTACTTGCATTGATGTTAGACTGGGTCAGTTACTGTAGAATAATTAGGATTTGTATGCACCATTCACTGAAGTTAGTTTTCAGTACTAGGAAACAAATATGTATTTCAGGTGGATGAATATTTCTGATTATAATCTTGTGAAAAGTGGATTATAAATCCACATACATGAACATGAATGAATTTAGAGAGTGTATATTAGACATATATATTTCATATTTTGAAAAATTTGGAGAGTATATCTATATCTATATCTACACACACACACACACACACACACACACACAAACACACACAACACTCACAGACATTAAAAAGTGCCAATATACATGCGAATCGAAATTCATCAGTAAATATATATCATCCACAGATGCAAACATATTTATTTTACTGAACATGAGTTTATGTATAATGTTGTTCTACTCGGACGCTCTCCTATAGGTTCAATTTTCATTTCCAACAGCATTTAGGAGGAGTGAACTCTTCTCACAATTTGTATCTGCCAAGACAGCCACCTCACAAAAATGTACGTGTGATACCTGGTAGGATTCTATATAAGCATATAAATATACTTGTGTGAATAGGCTACAGAAAAGGGAAACAAGCATTCACATATTTGTTAAGTTTAAAAACACATGGAGAATATTTCCATTAAAATTTGACTAGATTTATATCTCCTAACTCATATAATGCAAATGTCACGTCCAACTATACAACATGTCTCCTCTGAAGTGCTTGTATTTCTATTGTGTTGGGTTAATTTTCCCCATTATATTAGGATGAATAGTCTGAGTCTACTTGGTATGGGTTAGTGTCAGGGATTCAGTACTTCGAATGGAAAATTGGAAAATGAATCCAATGTGTATGTAAATATATGCTGCACAAATATCCTCCCGCTCTCATCCAGAAGAATGCCTTGACATTACCTTCACCCCAAGTAAGACACAATTAGAGGAGAAGAGTTACAAAATCAGTGAATACATATCTGGAATGTAAAATGCTCAGGAGCTCACAACCTTGGAGGTGGTAGAGGAGTTTCCAAAACTAAGGGACAGGGTAAACACTCCACAAACATGGAGCTCTGCTGGCCTAAAAACTTTTTGATAAACTGCCTCTGAGCTTCCGCACTTGAATTATATATTGTTTTCAAGAGATTTGGCTTCCTATGTAGTGAGACCATCAAAGCTGGGTCTACATCTATGTGACCTGGAGGACATGGTTTCTTATTTTCCAATGAACAAGATGAAGCAGTGCTGAATCCTCTCTTTGTAGGTAAACTGAGGCCACTGAAGACAAATTGTGTCCCCGTGTGAACACCGAAGCCATTTGGTCCTCCTCCACATTTTGTGGTTATTTTTCTGCTGCAATGTGAGTTTGGTATTTGTTTCCCGAAATACTAGGAGCTAAACTGGAACACAGTGCTGGAGGGAGTTCTGTCACGTGTGGTGGGTCAGGGTCTACAAGAGAATGCACCAACTAGGCTTCTATCTCTCACTGCTTGCCCCATTGCCCCCATGTCCATATCAAACTGATTCTTCATTTTCCTCTGAAAACTCTCCATATAACAAGATGCCTTTACATATAAGGGTCTGCTGGCTGCACCATGTCAGTTACAAGCCATTTGGAATCCAATGGTAGATCCACATGGCCCTACCACGGATGTTGTATCAAACACCTCCCCACCACTGCTCTAGACCCACTACTCAGCAGGCTCCAACTTACTGGCATCTATGTTCTACACCATTTTCATGAAACTCAGTAAATCAAGGCACTGTCTGGTATACTCATAATCAGCAACAGGACATCCAATGTTTCTCCAGTGCCACCTGGTCATAGGAATTTCAAAAATTTCATGGTATTTATCTAGCCATTTTTCAAGCATGAAGTTGGAGGCAATGGGGGTTTCCATTCATTCAGAAAACATTAAATGGTGAGGAAGCTCATTTCAATGAATTCTCTGGAGAACTCTCACAGGCAAGGCTTCCCAAAGAGTGGACAAAAGGTCACATTAGGCCAGGCCCATTGAGGTCTACAATGTGAGGTCCATGTGTGTTTTGACTCTCAACTATGGCTGCCATTTCTTTAAGAATAAAATCATGTGATATCCTTGCTGAAATTCCCAGGCCTCTGTGGAAATCCACACGGGGCCTAGGTCTCAGTTTCCAAGAGTGACTTTCATGCGTGGCCTCTTAAAATCCCAACAAAATTCATGGCAATGCTTCTCTGAGTTCAGTTCCAAAACCCAGTCTCTAAGGGGAATGACACCAGATTTCAAGCCCACGTACACCCAGTCATTTTTTCCAATGCCACACAAATGAACAAAATTAAAACCAAAACAAAAACCAAAACACTCCCACATGGCCCTCATCTTATTCCATATAGTCAATCATCTTAACCTCTGGCTGGAGGTTTCCATGAGGGGCGCAGCCCAAGACAGTGTCCAAAATCAGCTCGTTTGCCCCTCATTTGCCTAAAGTCAGGGTAGCCTGGAAACCGTTTCTGTGAATGAGGAGTGAACAAATAAGCCTCCAGTTAATACTTCTGTGTTTCTCCAATTTGAGGCCAACTGAATTTAGGTATCGATTCTTTAGGTGATTTCGAGTCATGCGAAAACACAAGCACCTCTTCAGGGCTTTGAAGAACTCATTTGACCCAAAGAATCCCTATTCTCATTTGATGGAGTGCAGGAACCTAACAGAGGAAAGCAAGAGACTTCATTCACAATGAATGATATTTTTTGCCATTTTGGGTTTGGAAGCTCACATGGGATCTTCTTAAGATCCATCAGGTGCTGAGAATCTAAGTCACAGCCACACACAGGTCCAAGAGTCTGATAAAGACACATCCCTTTCCAAAGCAATTAAGCAAAGAGCCACAGGTGAGGCCCATTCATTTCCATTTGAAAACTGTTTTCTTCAGGCTTCACAAAGGGGTGGCCTGAGGCAAAGACCTTCCAGACATTCAGTGCAACACAACAATAAGTAAGCAAAAGGCCCAAAGCAGGGTTTCTGCACTGAGACTTTCCTGGTCACACTGATATCTGAGTTTTCTGAGATGCTCGCCATTCTCTTCAGCTATCCAGTACGTGGCCATGTCACAGAGCTTGGAGGTGGTACCATTTTGGACACAAATCCATGAGCCTATTCTGGAGAGTGGCCAGAATTCGGGAAGAAAACAACATCTTAGAAAGATAGCAGATGTTGCACATCGATAAGACAAGCTGCAGTCCATTTATATATTGGCAGGATGAATTATGGGAAGATTTATACTAGACAGGACACATCCATTAATGCATTCTCTTTTCTAATGTCTACAACAATGGACACAGTGGAATACACAGAAACAGAAACACTCGCCGTGTCAAATGACTTACTAGAAACTGTCCACTCCAAACCAAACAAACCTACTTTCCTATCTATTCTCAGAACATGAGACAAAACAACAAACCCACACGCACTCCCACAAAGGCACCTCCTTCCCCCAAGTAGGTCTGTGACTATCTGGGGTGTCCTCTGACTGGTGGGCCATACTATGTTTTCCCGAAATGTCCTGTCTTCTCTCCGATCTTGTTTCCTTGAACAACTGTGTGAAGAAGTCAGGAAAAAGTGGTTAGCCACTACCTGTTTTCTCAGGAAAGGTCCATCTTCAGAGCTCTCCTGGCATTTGGCCTTCCTCACATCATTAGGTACCAAGAAAACTGACTCTGTCCTTGGTAAATCCAAACAAGTGAGCCCACTGGGACTGGGACTGGGACTGCCTCTGGCTGCCTGGCTTCTTGGATACCAAGTTAAGAGAGTTCCATCACCAAGGAACTGAGGTATGTCACATTCTTTGGAACTGAATGAGGTCACTGCCTTGGCAACCACTTTGTCCTAACAGTTGCTTCCAAGGGTAACATAAGATGGAGTTTGCCCCTACTTCCTCTGACACTTTCATAAGGTAGAATGTATATCAACCATTGGCACCCTGGAACAGCTCTCCACCCAGGCCTGGTTTGGTACATGTTCTCTACAATAAGAAGAGAGAGGCCGATTCAGACACATCCCTTCATCCTGACCAGGTTGTTTGCCATGGAAGATGACTTTTGCTCTCTCAGGTGCTTCATACCTGCTTACAACTTCTCCAGGTATGATTTGTGCATGGACATTTGAGGTTCTCTTAATGTGGAAGGTCCCCAACTCTCCTGTATTGTAAGAACCACTCTGTCCCTGCTCTTCTGTAAAATGATTGAGGGAACAGTGTATACTGGGGGTTAAAAACAGGTTTGATTTTGGTTATGTATGACTCTGTGCGATGAATAATGGTATTGGGAACCTGAAATATTTACAAGAATATTGAGGTGAAATATAAGTATGAAAACAGAAATCTAGGTATGATTTGAAGCCCAGAAGGGTTCTGCCCTTGATTGGGATACTGAACTTTGAATTATGTTCTGCAAATTTGTCTCAGATAATTTGATATACAATGGCATAGGGCCTTGTACATTGGATGATTGAATTTAGAAGAGAACATCTAGTCAAAAAGGGATATTCAGTAGGATTAGGAAGATAGTCAGTAGGTTTCGGAAGAAGAGTGAGTATAGGATTTGGACTAAAAGTTCTTTAGCAATAGACTTTCAGTTATAGAGTGAAAGTATATTTCAGCACATATGAAGAGTCAGTCACTATGTTGAACTGGGGAAAATATGTAGAAAAGCAGATATCAATAGAAACATTACGAAATCAGGCAAAGTATAAAGTGAGTGATAGAATTAGACATTTTCAACAGGGTTGAGTTTGAATATATAAACTAGGAAAAAACAAAAATGTAGTCACCAATAGGATTGACAATTGACAGCATTAGGCAACCTGGAAATGGATGTTTTTAGAAATCCATGTTCACTTTCCATTTAGGCTTTGGTACAATCATAAGTGTGACCTTTCCATTTTTTGTCCAGAATATTACTGTGATAATGAGGTGACATGAGTAATTCTTTCACCATTTCTGGGAGCAATATATTGAAGATGTAAAATAGAATCGGGGGTAGAAAGAGGTGTACCCTGTTTCTATGAACATAGAGAAAAAGCATAAATAGACCATACTGTGAATAAATAATATAACTTTTTTGAACTTTAAATAATGAATTGAACTGATATCTGAAAAATTAAAGGAAGTCGTATATTGATATACAATCATTCATTCCAACCAGTTATTTATCTAATGGAAATATTAATGTTTTGGTTTATCATAAAGAGTGTGTGAGTTTTGCTTCAAAATGATTATGGAAATTCAAAATAATGTGTTTGGAAAGAAGTCTCATGAAAAGACCATTCAAGAAACCCTGACAATACATGTGTTCTGAAGCAAGAAGTGATTAAAGTTGAAACAAATGCCTGTTAATTTGTGAACTTGTGGATGAAATGTATATCCTATGATGTGCAAAAACTGAGGAAACAATAATGTAGCAGTGTCGAATACAAATGAATGACAAATTACATATCATGTCCCATAGGAGTCTACTTGCATTGATGTTAGACTGGGTCAGTTACTGTAGAATAATTAGGATTTGTATGCACAATTCACTGAAGTTAGTTTTCAGTACTAGGAAACAAATATGTATTTCAAGTGGATGAATATTTATGATTATAATCTTGTGAAAAGTTGATTACAAATCCACATACATGAACATGAATGAATTTAGAGAGTGTATATTAGACACATATATTCCATGTTTTGAAAAATTTGGAGAGTATATCTATATCTATATCTACATCTATATATATATATATATATATATATATATATCTATTTATATATATATATATATATATATATATACACACACACACACGCACACACACACACACACACACACACACACACACAACACTCACAGACATTAAAAAGTACCAATATAAATGCCAATCGAAATTCATCAGTAAATATATATCATCCACAGATGCAAACATATTTATTTTACTGAACATGAGTTTATGTATAATGTTGTTGTACTAGGACGCTCTCCTATAGGTTGAATTTTCATTTCCAACAGCATTTAGGAGGAGTGAACTCTTCTCACAATTTGTATCTGCCAAGACAGCCACCTCACAAAAATGTACATGTGATACCTGGTAGGATTCTATATATGCATATAAATATACATGTGTGAATAGGCTACAGAAAAGGGAAACAAGAATTCACATATTTGTTAAGTTTAAAAACACATGGAGAATATTTCAATTAAAATTTGACTAGATTTATAACTCCTACCTTATATAATACAAATGTCAAGTCCACCTATACAACATGTCTCCTCTGAAGTGCTTGTATTTCTATTGTGTTGGGTTAATTTTCCCCATTATATTAGGATGAACTGTCTAAGTCTACCAGGTATGGGTTAATGTCAGGGATTCAGTACTTCGAATGGAAAATTTGAAAATGAATCCAATGCGTATGTAAATATATGCTGCACAATTTCCTCCCGCTCTCATCCAGAAGAATGCCTTGACATCACCTTCACCCCAAGTAAGACACAATTAGAGGAGAGGAGTTACAAAATCAGTGAATACATATCTGGAATGGAAAATGCTCAGCAGTTCACAACCTTGGAGGTGGTAGAAAAGTTTCCAAAACTAAGGGACAGGGTAAACACTCCACAAACATGGAGCTCTGCTGGCCTAAAAACTTTTTGAGAAACTCCTCTGAGATTCCGCACTTGAAATATATGTTGTTTTCAGGAGATTTGGCTTCCTTTGTAGTGAGACTATGAGAGCTGGGTCTGCATCTATGTGACCTGGAGGACATGGTTTCTTATTTTCCAAAGAACTAGATGAAGCAGTGCTGAATCCTCTCTTTGTAGGTTAACTGATGCCACTGGAGACTAAGTGTCTCCCCGTGTGGACTGTGAAGCCATTTGGTCCTCCTCCACTTTTTGTGGTGTTTTTCCTGCTGCACTGTGAGTTTGGTATTTGTTTCACGAAATACTAGGAGCTAAACTGGGATACAGTGCTGGAGGGAGTTGTGTCACGTGTGGTTGGTCAGGGTCTGCAAGGGAATGCACCAACTAGGCTTCTATCTCTCACAGCTTGGCCCATTGCCCCCTTGTCCATATCAACCTGATTCTTCATTTTCCTCTGAAGACTCTCCATATAACAAGATGCCTTTACATATAAGGGTCTGCTGGCTGCACCATGTCAGTTACAAGCCCTTTGGAATCCAATGGTAGATCCACATGGCCCTACCACGGATGTTTTATCAAACACCTCCCCACCACTGCTCTAGACCCACTACTCAGCAGGCTCCAACTTACTGGCATCTCTGTTCTACACCATTTTCATGAAACTCAGTAAATCAAGGCACTGTCTGGTATACTCATAATCAGCAACAGGACATCCAATGTTTCTCCAGTGCCACCTGGTCATAGGAATTTCAAAAATTTCATGGTATTTATCTAGCCATTTTTCAAGCATGAAGTTGCAGGCACTGTGGGTTTCAATTCATGCAGCAAATATTAAATGGTGAGGAAGCTCATTTCAATGAAATCTCTGGAGATCTCTAAAAGGCAAGGCTTCCCAAAGAGTGGACAAAAGGTCACATTAGGCCAGGCCCATTGAGGTCTACAATGTGAGGTCCATGTGTGTTTTGACTCTCAACTATGGCTGCCATTTCTTTAAGAATAAAATCATTTGATATCCTTGCTGAGTTTCCCAGGCCTCTGTGGAAATCCACCCGGGGCCTAGGTCTCAGTTTCCAAGAGCGACTTTCATGCGTGGCCTCTTAAAATCCCAACAGAATTCATGGCAATGCTTCTCTGAGTTCAGTTCCAAAACCCAGTCTCTAAGGGGAATCACACCAGAGTTCAAGCCCACGTGGACACAGTCATTTCTTCCAACTGTCACACAAATGACCAAAATTAAAACCGAAACACTCCCACATGGCCCTCATCTTATTCCATATAGTAACTCATCTTAACCTCTGGCTGGAGGTTTCCATGAGGGGCGCAGCCCAAGACAGTGTCCAAAATCAGCTCGTTTGCCCCTCATTTGCCTAAAGTCAGGGTGGCCTGGACACCGTTTCTGTGAACCAGGAATGATCAAAGAAGCCTGCCGTTAATTCTTCTGTGTTTCTCCAATTTGAGGCCTACTGATTTCAGGAATACATTCTTTATGTGATTTAAAGTTATTCAAAAACCCAAGCACCTCTGCAGAGATTTGAAGAACTCATTTGACCCAAAGAATCCCTATTCTCACTTATGGAGTTCAGGATTTTAACAGAGGAAGGCAAGAGAATTCATCCACAATGAAAGATTTTTTGCCCTTATGGTTTTGGATGCACGCAGGGGATCATTTTTAGATTCATCAGGTGCTGAGAATCTAAGTCACAGCCACACACATGGCCAAGAGGCTGATTCAGACACATCCTTTCCCAAAGCAATGAAGCCAGAAGCCACAGGTGATGCCCATTCATTTGTATTTGAAAACTGTTTTCTTCAGGCTTCACAAAGGGGTGGCCTGAGGCAAAGACCTTCCTGACATTCAGTGCAACACAACAATAAGTCAGCAAAAGGCCCAAAGCAGGGTTTCTGCACTGAGACTTTCCTGGTCACACTGATATCTGAGTTTTCTGAGATGCTCGCCATTCTCTTCAGCTATCCAGTACGTGGCCATGTCACAGAGCTTGGAGGTGGTACCATTTTGGACACAAATCCATGAGCCTATTCTGGAGAGTGGCCAGAATTCGGGAAGAAAACAACAACTTAGAAAGATAGCAGATGTTGCACATCGATAAGACAAGCTGCAGTCCATTCATATATTGGGCAGGATGAATTATGGGAAGATTTATACTAGACAGGACACCTCCATTAATGCATTCTCTTTTTAATGTTTACAACAACGGACACATTGGGATACACCGAAACAGAAACACTCGCCTGATCAAACAACTTACTAGAAACTGTCCACTCCAAACCAAACAAACAGCCTTTCCTACCTATTCTCAGAACATGAGACAAAACAACAAACCCACACGCACTCCCACAAAGGCACCTCCTTCCCCCAAGTAGGTCTGTGACTATCCGGAGTTTCCTCTGACTGCGGGCCATACTATGTTCCCCCGAAATGTCCTGTCTTCTCTCAGATCTTGTTTCCTTGTTCAACTCTTTGTAGTTTTCAGGAAAAAGTGGTGAGCCACTACCTGCTTTCTCAGGAAAGGTCCATCTTCAGAGTTCTCTTGGCATTAGGCCATCCTCACATCAGTAGGTACCAAGAAAACTGACTCTGTCCTTGGTAAATCCAAACAAGTGAGCCCACTGGGACTGGTACTGGGACTGCCTCTGGGTGCCTGGCCTCTTGGATACAAATTTCAGAGAGTTCCATCACCAAGGAAATGAGGTATGTCACTTTCTTTGGAACTGAATGAGTCACTTCCTTGGCAACCACATTGTCCTAACTGTTGCTTCCAATGGTCCCATGAGATGGAGGCTTCCCCTACTTCCTGTGACACTTTCACAAGGGAGAGTGGTATATCAACCATAGGCACCCAGGAACAGCTCTCCACATAGGCCTGGTTTGGTCCATCTTCTCTACAATAAGAAGAGAGAGGCTGATTCAGACACATCCCTTCTTTCTGACCAAGATATTTGCCATGGAAGATGACTTTTGCTCTCTCAGGTCCTTCATACCTGCCTACAACTTCTCTAGGTATCATTTCTGCATGGACCTTTGAGGTTCTCATCGGGTGGAATATCCCCAACTTTCCTGTATTGTAAGAACCACTCTGTCCCTGCTCTTCTGTAGGATGATTGAGGGACCAGTGTATAATTGGGGTTAAAAACAGGTTTGATATGGGTTACGAATGATTCTGTGCGATGAATAATGGTATTGGGAACCTGCAATGCTTACAAAATATAGATGTGAAATATAAGTATGAAAACAGAAATCTAGGTATGATTTGAAGCCCATAAGGGTTCTGCCCTTGATTGGGATACTTAGCTTTGAATTATGTTCTGCAAAGATGTCTCAGATAATTCGATATACAATGGCATAGGACCTTGTAAATTGGATGATTGAATTTAAAAGAGAGCACCCAGTCAAAAAGGGATATTCAGTAGGATTAGGAAGATAGTCGGTAGGTTTAGGAAGAAGAGTGAGTATAGGATTTGGACCAAAAGTTCTTTAGCAATAGACTTTCGGTTATAGAGTGAATGTAAATGTCAGCACATATGAAGAGTCAGTCACTATGTTGAACTGGGGAAAATATGTAGAAAAGCAGAGATCAATAGAAACATTACGAAATGAGGCAAAGTATAAAGTGAGTGATAGAATTAGACATTTTCAACAGGATTGAGTTTGAATATATAAATTAGAAAAAAACAAAAATGTAGTCACCAATAGGATTGACAATTGACAGCATTAGGCAACCTGGACATGGATGTTTTTAGAAATCCATGTTCACTTTCCATTTAGGATTTGGTACAATCATAAGTGTGACCTTTCCATTTTTTGTCCAGAATATTACTGTGATAATGAGGTGACATGAGTAATTCTTTCACCATTTCTGGGAGCAATATATTGAAGATGTAAAATCAGAATCGGGGGTACAAAGAGGTGTACCCTGTTTCTATGAACATAGAGAAAAAGCATGAATAGACCATACTGTGAATAAATAATATAACTTTTTTGAACTTTAAATAATGAATTGAACTGATATCTGAAAAATTAAAGGAAATCGTATATTGATATACAATCATTCATTCCAACCAGTTATTTATCTAAACGAAATATTAGTGTTTTGGTTTATCATGAAGAGTGTGTGAGTTTTGCTTCAAAATGACTATGGAAATTCAAAATAATGTGTTTGGAAAGAAGTCTCATGAAAAGACCATTCAAGAAACCCTGACAATACATGTGTTCTGAAGCAAGAAGTGATTAAAGTTGAAACAAATGCCTAGTAATTTGTGAACTTGTGGATGAAATGTATATCCTATGATGTGCAAAAACTGAAGAAACAATAATGTACCAGTGTCGAATACAAATGAATGACAAATTACATATCATGTCCCATAGGAGTCTACTTGCATTGATGTTATACTGGGACGGTTACTGTAGAATAATTAGGATATGTATGCACCATTCACTGAAGTTAGTTTTCAGTACTAGAAAACAAATATATATTTCAGGTGGATGAATATTTCTGATTATTATCTTGTGAAAAGTTGATTATAAATCCACATACATGAACATGAATGAATTTAGAGAGTGTATATTAGACATATATATTTCATATTTTGAAAAATTTGGGGAGTATACCTATATCTATATCTATATCTATATCTATATCCACACACACACACACACACACACACACAACACTCACAGACATTAAAAAATACCAATATAAATGCCAATCGAAATTGATCAGTAAATATATATGATCCACAGATGCAAAAATATTTATTTTGCTGAACATGAGTTTATGTATAATGTTGTTTTACTAGGACGCTCTCCTATAGGTTGAATTTTCATTTCCAACAGCATTTAGGAGGAGTGAACTCTTCTCACAATTTGTATCTGCCAAGACAGCCACCTCACAAAAATGTACGTGTGATACCTGCTAGGATTCTATATATGCATATATATATACATGTGTGAATAGGCTAAAGAAAAGGGAAACAAGAATTCACATATTTGTTAAGTTTAAAAACACATGGAGAATATGTCCATTAAAATTTGAATACATTTATAACTCCTACCTTAAATAATTCAAATGTCAAGTCCAACTATACAACATGTCTCCTCTGAAGTGCTTGTATTTCTATTGTGTTGGGTTAATTTTCCCCATTATATTAGGATGAATAGTCTGAGTCTACTAGGTATGGCTTTGTGTCAGGAATTCAGCATTTCGAATGGAAAATTGGAAAATGAATCCAATGTGTATGTAAATATATGCTGCACAAATATCCTCCCGTTCTCATCCAGAACAATGCTTTGACATTACCTTCACCCCAAGTAAGACACAATTAGAGGAGAAGAGTTACAAAATCAGTGAATACATACCTGGAATGTAAAATGCTCAGGAGTTCACAACCTTGGAGGTGGTAGAGGAGTTTGCAAAACTAAGGGACAGGGTAAACACTCCACAAACATGGAGCTCTGCTGGCCTAAAAACTTTTTGAGAAACTGCCTCTGAGCTTCTGTACTTGAAATATATGTTGTTTTCATGAGATTTGGCTTCCTTTGTAGTGAGACCATCAAAGCTGGGTCTGCATCTATGTGACCTGGAGGACATGGTTTCTTATTTTCCAATGAACAAGATGAAGCAGTGCTGAATCCTCTCTTTGTAGGTAAACTGAGACCACTGGGTACTAAGTGTCTCCCCGTGTGGACACTGAAGCCATTTGGTCCTCCTCCACTTTTTGTGGTGTTTTTGCTGCTGCACTGTGAGTTTGGTATTTGTTTCCCGAAATACTAGGAACTAAACTGGGACACAGTGCTGGAGGGAGTTCTGTCACGTGTGGTGGGTCAGGGTCTGCAAGAGAATGCACCAACTAGGCTTCTATCTCTCACAGCTTGCCCAATTGACTCCATGTCCATATCAACCTGATTCTTTATTTTCCTCTGAAAACTCTCCATATAACAAGATGCCTTTACATATAAGGGTCTGCTGGCTGCACCATATCAGTTACAAGCCATTTGGAATCCAATGGTAGATCCACATGGCACTACCATGGATGTTTTATCAAACACCTCTCCACCACTGCTCTAGACCCACTACTCAGCAGACTCCAACTTACTGGCATCTCTGTTCTACACCATTTTTATGAAACTCAGTAAATCAAGGCACTGTCTGGTATACTCATGATGGGCAACAGGACATCCAATGTTTCTCCAGTGCCACCTGGTCATTGGAATTTCAAAAATTTCATGGTATTTATTTAGCCATTTTTCAAGCATGAAGTTGGAGGCACTGTGGGTTTCAATTCATTCAGCAAACATTAAATGGTGAGGAAGCTCATTTCAATGAAATCTCTGGAGAACCCTCACAGGCAAGGCTTCCCAAAGAGTGAACAAAAGGTCACATTAGGCCAGGCCCATTGAGGTCTACAATGTGAGGTCCATGTGTGTTTTGACTCTAAACTATGGCTGCCATTTCTTTAAGAATTATATAATGTGATATCCTTGCTGAGATTCCCAGGCCTCTGTGGAAATCCACCGGGGCCTAGGTCTCAGTTTCCAAGAGCGACTTTCATGCGTGGCCTCTTAAAATCCCAACAAAATTCATGCCAATGCTTCTCTGAGTTCAGTTTCAAATCCCAGTCTCTAAGGGGAATCACACCAGAGTTCAAGCCCACGTGGACCCAGTCATTTTTTCCAATGCCACACAAATGATCAAAATTAAAATCAAAACACTCCCACATGGCCCTCATCTTATTCCATATAGTCAATCATCTTAACCTCTGGGTGGAGGTTTCCATTAGGGGCGCAGCCAAAGACAGTGTCCAAAATCAGCTCGTTTGCCCCTCATTTTCCTAAAGTCAGGGTAGCCTGGACACCGTTTCTGTGAACCAGGATTGAACAAATAAGCCTGCCGTTAATACTTCTGTGTTTCTCCAATTTGATGCCTACTGATTTTAGGTATCGATTCTTTAGGTGATTTCGAGTCATGCGAAAACACAAGCACCTCTGCAGGGCTTTGAAGAACTCATTTGACCCAAAGAATCCCTATTCTCATTTGATGGAGTGCAGGAACCTAACAGAGGAAGAAAAGAGACTTCATCCACAATGAATGATATTTTTGCCATTTTGGTTTTGGAAGCTCACATGGGATCATTCTTAAGATCCATCAGGTTCTGTGAATCTAAGTCACAGCCACACACAGGTCCAAGAGGCTGATAAAGACACATCCCTTTCCAAAGCAATTAAGCAAAGAGCCACAGGTGAAGCCCATTCATTTCCATTTGAAAACTGTTTTCTTCAGGCTTCACAAAGGAGTGGCCTGAGGCAAAGACCTTCCTGACATTGAGTGCAACAAAACAATAAGTAAGCAAAAGGCCCAAAGCAGGGTTTCTGCACTGAGACTTTCCTGGTCACACTGATATCTGAGTTGTCTGAGATTCTCGCCATTTTCTTCAGCTATCCAGTACATGGCCATGTCACAGAGCTTGGAGGTGGTACATATTTTGGACACAAATCCATGAGCCTATTCTGGAAAGTGTCCAGAATTCAGAAAGAAAACAACAACTTAGAAAGATAGCAGATGTTGCTCATCGATAAGACATGCTGCAGTCCTTTCATATATTGGGCAGGATGAATTATGGGAAGATTTATACTAGACAGGACACACCCATTAATGCATTCTCTTTTCTAATGTCTACAACAACGAACACAGGGGATACACAGAAACAGAAAAACTCGCCGTGTCAAATGAGTTACTAGAAACTGTCCATTCCAAACCAAACAAACCTACT
Organism: Callospermophilus lateralis; assembly: GCF_048772815.1. Classification (NCBI taxonomy): domain Eukaryota; kingdom Metazoa; phylum Chordata; class Mammalia; order Rodentia; family Sciuridae; genus Callospermophilus; species Callospermophilus lateralis. The sequence continues at coordinate 232,442 of NW_027514627.1, forward strand.
TTCCTATCTATTCTCAGAACATGAGACAAAACAACAAACCCACACCCACTCCCACAAAGGCACCTCCTTCCCCCAAGTAGGTCTGTGACTATCCGGAGTGTCCTCTGACCAGTGGGCCATACTATGTTTCCCCAAAATGGACTGTCTTCTCTCAGATCTTGTTTCATTGACCAACTCTGTGAAGATGTCAGGAAAAAGTGGTTAGACACTACCTGTTTTCTCAGGAAAAATCCATCTTCACAGCTCTCCTGGCATTTGGCCATCCTCACATCATTAGGTACCAAGAAAACTGACTGTCCTTGGTAAATCCAAACAAGTGAGCCCACTGGGACTGGGACTTGGACTGCCTCTGGGTGCCTGGCTTCTTGGATACCAAGTTCAGAGAGTTCCATCACCAAGGAAATGAGGTATGTCACATTCTTTGGAACTGAATGAGGTCCCTGCCTTGGCACCCACTTTGTCCAAACAGTTGCTTCCAAGGGTAACATAAGATGGAGGTTGCCCCTACTTCCTGTGACACTTTCATAAGGTAGAATGTATATCAACCATTGGCACCTGGGAACAGCTCTCCACTCATGCCTGGTTTGGTCCATCATCTCTAAAATAAGAAGAGAGAGGCAGATTCAGACACATCCCTTCATCCTGACCAGGTTCTTTTCCATGGAAGAGGACTTTTGCTCTCTCTGGTGCTTCATACCTGCCTACAACTTCTCCAGGTATCATTTGTGCATGGACATTTGAGGTTCTCATCAGGTGGAAGGCCCCCAACTTTCCTGTATTGTAAGAACCACTCTGTCCCTGCTCTTCTGTAAATTGATTGAGGGAACAGTGTATACTTGGGGTTAAAAACAGGTTTCATTTGGGTTAGGAATGATTCTGTGCGATGAATAATGGTATTGGAAACATGCAATATTTACAAGAATATAGAGTTGAAATATAAGTATGAAAACAGAAATCAAGGTATGATTTGAAGCCCAGAATAGTGTTGCCCTTGATTGGGATACTTAGCTTTGAATTATGTTCTGCAAAGTTGTCTCAGATAATTCGATATACAATGGCATAGGACCTTGTAAATTGGATCATTGAATTTAGAAGAGAACATCCAGTCAAAAAGGGATATTAAGTAGGATTAGGAAGATAGTCGGTAGGTTTAGGAAGAAGAGTGAGTATAGGATTTGGACCAAAAGTTCTTTAGCAATAGACTTTCGGTTATAGAGTGAATGTAAATGTCAACACATATGAAGAGTCAGTCAGTATGTTGAACTGGGGAAAATATGTAGAAAAGCCGATATCAATAGAAACATTACGAAATGAGGCAAAGTATAAAGTGAGTGATAGAATTAGACATTTTCAACAGGGTTGAGTTTGAATATATAAATTAGGAAAAAACAAATATGTAGTCACCAATAGAATTGACAATTGACAGCATTAGGCAACCTGGACATAGATGTTTTTAGAAATCCATGTTCACTTTCAATTTAGGCTTTGGTACAATCATAAGTGTGACCTTTCCATTTTTTGTCCAGAATATTACTGTGATAATGAGGTGACATGAGTATTTCTTTCACCATTTCTGGGAGCAATATATTGAAGATGTAAAATTAGAATTGGTTGTACAAAGAGGTGTACCCTGTTTGTATGAACATAGAGAAAAAGCATGAATAGACCATACTGTGAATAAATAATATAACTTTTTTGAACTTTAAATAATGAATTGAACTGATATCTGAAAAATTAAAGGAAATCGTATATTGATATACAATCATTAATTCCAACCAGTTATTTATCTAATGGAAATATTAGTGTTTTCTTTTATCATGAAGAGTTTGTGAGTTTTGCTTCAAAATGATTATGGAAATTCAAAATAATGTGTTTGGTAAGAAGTCTCATGAAAAGACCAGTCAAGAAACCCTGACAATACATGTGTTCTGAAGCAAGAAGTGATTAAAGTTGAAACAAATGCCTATTAATTTGTGAACTTGTGGGTGAAATGTATATCCTATGATGTGCAAAAACTGAAGAAACAATAATGTAGCAGTGTCAAATACAAATGAATGACAAATTACATATCATGTCCCATAGGAGTCTACTTGCATTGATGTTAGACTGGGTCAGTTACTGTAGAATAATTAGGATATGTATGCACCATTCACTGAAGTTAGTTTTCAGTACTAGGAAACAAATATGTATTTCAGGTGGATGAATATTACTGATTATAATCTTGTGAAAAGTTGATTATAAATCCACATACATGAACAAGAATGAATTTAGAGAGTGTATATTAGACACATATATTTCATATTTTTAAAAATTTGGAGAGTATATCTATATCTATATCTATATCTATACACACACACACACACACACACACACACACACACACAACACTCACAGACATTAAAAAGTACCAATATAAATGCCAATCGAAATTCATCAGTAAATATATGTCATCCAGAAATGCAAAAATATTTATTTTACTGAATATGACTTTATGTATAACGTTGTTCGACTAGGACGGTCTCCTATAGGTTGAATTTTTATTTCCAACAGCATTTAGGAGGAGTGAACTCTTCTCACAATTTGTATCTGCTAAGAAAGCCACCTCACAAAATGTACATGTGATACCTGCTAGGATTCTATATATGCATATATATATATACATGTGTGAATAGGCTAAAGAAAAGGGAAACAAGAATTCACATATTTGTTAAGTTTAAAAACACATGGAGAATATGTCCATTAAAATTTGAATACATTTATAACTCCTACCTTATATAATGCAAATGTCAAGTCCAACTATACAACATGTCTCCTCTGAAGTGCTTGTATTTCTATTGTGTTGGGTTAATTTTCCCCATTATATTAGGATGAATAGTCTGAGTCTACTAGGTATGGCTTAGTGTCAGGAATTCAGCATTTCGAATGGAAAATTGGAAAATGAATCCAATGTGTATGTAAATATATGCTGCACAAATATCCTCCCGCTCTCATCCAGAAGAATGCCTTGACATTACCTTCACCCCAAGTAAGACACAATTAGAGGAAAAGAGTTACAAAATCAGTGAATAGATATCTGGAATGTAAAATGCTCAGGAGTTCACAACCTTGGAGGTGGTAGAGGAGTTTGCAAAACTAAGGGACAGGGTAAACACTCCACAAATATGGAGCTCTGCTGGCCTAAAAACTTTTTGAGAAACTGCCTCTGAGCTTTCGCCCTTGAAATATATGTTGTTTTCAGGAGATTTGTCTTCCTTTGTAGGGAGACCATCAAAGCTGGGTCTGCATCTATGTGACCTGGAGGACATGGTTTCTTATTTTCCAATGAACAATATGAAGCAGTGCTGAATCCACTCTTTGTAGGTAAACTGAGGCCACTGGGGACTAAGTTTCTCCCCGTGTGGACTGTAAAGCCATTTGGTCCTCCTCCACTTTTTGTGGTTTTTTTGCTGCTGCACTGTGAGTTTGGTATTTGTTTCACGAAATGCTAGGAGCTAATCTGGGACAGAGTGCTGGAGGGAGTTCTGTCACGTGTGGTGGGTCAGGGTCTGCTAGAGAATGCACCAAATAAGCTTCGATCTCTCACACCTTGCCCCATTTCCCCCTTGTCCATATCAACCTGATTCTTAATTTTCCTCTGAAAACTCTGCATATAACAAGATGGTTTTACATATAAGGGTCTGCTGGCTGTACCACGCCAGTTACAAGCCATTTGGAATCCAATGGTAGATCCACATGGCCCTACCACGGATGTTTTATCAAACACCTCCCCACCACTGCTCTAGACCCACTACTCAGCAGGCTCCAACTTACTGCCATCCTATTCTACACCATTTTCATGAAACTCCGTAAATCAAGGCACTGTCTGGTATACTCATGATCAGCAACAGGACATCCAATGTTTCTCCAGTGCCACCTGGTCATAGAAATTTCAAAAATTTCATGGTATTTATCTAGCCATTTTTCAAGCATGAAGTTGGAGGCACTGTGGGTTTCAATTCATTCAGCAAACATTAAATGGTGAGGAAGCTCATTTCAATGAAATCTCTGGAGAACTCTCACAGGCAAGGCTTTCCAAAGAGTGGTCAAAAGGTCACATTAGGCCAGGCCCATTGAGGTCTACAATGTGAGGTCCATGTGTGTTTTGACTCTCAACTATGGCTGCCATGTCTTTAAGAATAAAATCATGTGATATCCTTGCTGAGATTCCCAGGCCTCTTTGGAAATCCACCCGGGGCCTAGGTCTCAATTTCCAAGAGCGACTTTCATGCGTGGCCTCTTGAAATTCTAACAAAATTCATGGCAATGCTTCTCTGAGTTCAGTTCTAAAACCCAGTCTCTAAGGGGAATCACACCAGAGTTCAAGCCCACGTGGAACCCGTCATTTTTTCCAATGCCACACAAATGACCAAAATTAAAACCGAAACACTCCCACATGGCCCTCATCTTATTCCATATAGTAACTCATCTTAACCTCTGGCTGGAGGTTTCCATGAGGGGCGCAGCCCAAGACAGTGTCCAAAATCACCTCGTTTTCCCCTCATTTGCCTAAAGTCAGGGTGGCCTGGACACCGTTTCTGTGAACCAGCAATGATCAAATAAGCCTGCCGTTAATTCTTCTGTGTTTCTCCAATTTGAGGCCTACTGATTTCAGGAATAGATTCTTTATGTGATTTAAAGTTATTCGAAAACCCAAGCACCTCTGCAGAGATTTGAAGAACTCATTTGACTCAAAGAATCCCTATTCTCACTAGATGGAGTTCAGGAACCTAACAGAGGAAGGCAAGAGACTTCATCCACAATGAATGATTTTTTGCCCTTATGGTTTTGGATGCACGCATGGGATCATTCTTTAGATTCATCAGGTGCTGAGTATCTAAGTCACAGCCAAACACATGGCCAAGAGGCTGATTCAGACACATCCATTCTCAAAGCAATGAAGCCAGAAGCCACAGGTGATGCCCATTCATTTGTATTTGAAAACTGTTTTCTTCAGGCTTCACAAAGGGGTGGCCTGAGGCAAAAACCTTCCTGACATTCAGTGCAACACAACAATTAGTAAGCAAATTGCCCAAAGCAGGGTTTCTGCACTGAGACTTTCCTGGTCACACTGATATCTGAGTTTTCTGAAATGCTCGCCATTCTCTTCAGCTATCCATTACATGGATATGTCACAGAGCTTGGAGGTGGTACATATTTTGGACACAAAACCATGAGCCTATTCTGGAGAGTGGCCAGAATTCAGGAAGAAAACAGCATCTTAGAAAGACAGTAGGTGTTGCACATCGATAAGACAAGCTGCAGTCCATTCATATATTGGGCAGGATGAATTATGGGAAGACTTATACTAGACAGGACACATCAATTAATGCATTCTCTTTTTAATGTCTACAACAACGGACACATTGGGATACACCGAAACAGAAACACTCGCCTTGTCAAACAACTTACTAGAAACTGTCCACTACAAACCAAACAAACCGCCTTTCCTACCTATTCTCAGAACATGAGACAAAACAACAAACCCACACCCACTCCCACAAAGGCACCTCCTTACCCCAAGTAGGTCTGTGACTATCCGGAGTTTCCTCTGACTGCGGGCCATACTATGTTCACCCGAAATGGCCTGTCTTCTCTCAGATCTTGTTTCCTTGTTCAACTCTGTGTAGTTGTCAGGAAAAAGTGGTTAGCCACTACCTGCTTTCTCAGGAAAGGTCCCTCTTTAGAGTTCTCCTGGCATTAGGCCATCCTCACATCAGTAGGTACCAAGAAAACTGACTCTGTCCTTGGTAAATCCAAACAAGTGAGCCCACTGGGACTGGGACTGGGATTGCCTCTGGGTGCCTGGCTTCTTGGATACAAATTTCAGAGAGTTCCATCACCAAGGAAATGAGGTATGTCACATTCTTTGGAACTGAATGAGGTCACTGCCTTGGCAACCACTTTGTCCTAACTGTTGCTTCCAAGGGTCCCATGAGATGGAGGCTTCCCCTACTTCCTGTGACACTTTCACAAGGTAGAATGGTATATCAACCATAGGCACCCAGGAACAGCTCTCCACACAGGCCTGGTTTGGTCCATCTTCTCTACAATAAAAAGAGAGAGGCTGATTCAGACACATCCCTTCATCCTGACCAGGTTATTTGCGATGGAAGATGACTTTTGCTCACTCAGGTCCTTCATACCTGCCTACAACTTCTCCAGGTATCATTTCTGCATGGACCTTTGAGGTTCTCAGCAGGTGGAAGATCCCATAATTTCCTGTATTGTAAGAACCACTCTGTCCCTGCTTTTCTGTAAAATGAGATTGAGGGAACAGTGTGCGCTTAGGGTTAATAACCGGTTTGATTTGGGTTATGAATCATTCTGTGTGATGAATAATGGTATTGGGAACCTGTGATATTTACAAGAATATAGATGTGAAATAAAAGTATGAAAACAAAAATCTAGGTATGATTTGAAGCCCAGAAGGTTTTTCCCCTTGATTGGGATACTTAGCTTTGAATTATGTTCTGCAAAGATGTATCAGATAATTCGATATACAAGGGAGTAGGACCTTGTACCTATGATGATTGAATTTAGAAGAGAACATCCAGGCAAAAAGTGATAATCGTTAGGATTAGGAAGATAGTCGATAGCTTTAGGAAGAAGAGTGAGTATAGGATTTGGACCAAATGTTCTTTACCAGTAGGGTTTCGGTTATGCAGTGAATGTAGATGTCAGTACATATGAAGAGTCAGTCACTATGGTGAACTGGGGAAAATATGTAGAAAAGCAGATATCAATAGAATCATTACAAAATCAGGCAAAGTATAAAGTGAGTGATAGAATTAGTCATTTTCAACAGGGTTGAGTTTGAATATATAAATTAGATGGAAACAAATATGTAGTCACCAACAGGATTGACAATTGATAGCATTAGGCAACCTGGACATGGATGTTTTTAGTAATCTATGTTCACTTTCCATTTAGGCTTTGGTACAATCATAAGAGTGACCTTTCCATTTTTTGTCCAGAATATTACTGTGATAATGAGGTGACATGAGTATTTCTTTCACCATTTCTGGGAGCAATATATTGAATATTTAAAATTAGAATTGGGGGTACAAAGAGGTGTACCCTGTGTCTATGAACATAGAGATAAAGCATGAATAGAACATACTGTGACTAAATAATACAAATTTTTTGAACTTTAAATAATGAATTGAATTGATATCTGAAAAATTAAAGGAAATCATATATTGATACACAATCATTCATTCCAACCAGTTATATATCTCATGGAAATATTAGTGTTTTGGTTTATCATGAAGAGTGTGTGAGTTTTGCTTCAAAAGTGATTATGGAAATCTAAAATAATGTGTTTGGAAAGAAGTCTCATGAAAAGACCTGTCAAGAAACCCTGACAATACTTGTGTTCTGAAGCAAGAAGTGATTAAAGTTGAAACAAATGCCTATAAATTTGTGAACTTGTGGATGAAGTGTATAACTTAAAATGTGCAAAAACTGAAGAAATAATAATGTACCATTGTTGAATACATATGAACGTCAAATTACATATCATATCCCATAGGAGTCTACTTGCATTGATGTTAGACTGGGTGCGTTTCTGTAGAATAATGAGGATTTGTATGCCCCATTCACTGAAGTTAGTTTTCAGTACTAGGAAACAATTATGTATTTCAGGTGGATGAATATTTCTGATTATAATCTTGTGAAAAGTTGATTATAAATCCACATACATGAACATGAATGAATTTAGAGGGTTTACATTAGACACATATATTTTATATTTTGAAACATCTGCAGAGTGTAGAGATATATTATACACACACACACAAAAAAAAACACTCACATACATTTAATAGTAGCAATATATATGCGAATCGAAATTCATCAGTAAATATATATCATCCACAGATGCAAAAATATTTATTTTACTGAACATGAATTTATGCATAATGTTCTTCTACTAGGAAGCTCCCCTATAGGTTGAATTTTCAGTTCCAACAGCGTTTAGAAGGAGTGAACTCTTCTCACAGTTTGTATATGCCAATCAGCCACCTCAAAAATGTACGTGTGATACCTGGTAGGATTCTATATGTGCATATAAATATACAAGTGTGAATAGGCTAAAGAGAAAGGGAAACAAGAATTCTCGTATTTTTTAAGTTTAAAAACTCAGGGAGAACTTCTTCGATTAAAAATTGACTAGATTTATAACTTTTACCTTATATAATGCAAAACTCAAGTCCAACTATACAACATGCCTCCAATGAACTGCTTGTATTTCTATAGGTTTGGCTTATTTTTCTCTATCATATTAGGATGAGTTGTCTGAGTCTAGTAGGTATGGGTTAGTGTCAGGGATTCAATATTTCAAAATGAAAATTGGAAAATGAATCCAATTTGTATGCATATATATGCTGCACAAATATCCTCCCACTCTCATCCAGAACAATGCCTTGACATTACCTTCACCCCAAGTAAGACAAAATTAGAGGAGAAGAGTTAGAAAATCAGTGAACACATATCTGGAATGGAAAATGCTCAGGAGTTCACAACCTTGGAGGTTGTAGAGGAGTTTCCAAAAGCAAGGGATAGGGTAAACACTCCACAAACATGGAGCTCTGCTTGCCTAAAAGCTTTTTGAGAAACTGCCTCTGAGATAGGGCACTTGAAATATATGTTGTTTTCAGGAGATTTGGCTTTCTTTGTAGTGAGACCATCAAAGCTGGGTCTGCATCTATGAGACCTGGAAGACATTGTTTCTGATATTTCAATGAACATGTGGCAGCAGTGCTGATATTTTTCTTTTTAAGTAAACTGTGGCCTCTGGGGTCTAAGTGTCTCCCCGTTGAACTGTGAAGCCATTTGGCCCTCCTACACTTTTTGTGGGGTTTTTCCTGCTGCACTGGTAGTTTGGTATTTGCTTCATAAAATAGAAGGAGTTCAACTGGGACACAGTGCAGGAGGGAGTTCTATCACGTGTGGTGGGTCAGGGACAGCAGAAAAATGCACCAACCAATCTTCTATCCCTCAAAGCTTGCCCCATTGCATCCTTGTCCATAGCAACCTGATTCTGAACATTGCCCTGAATCCTCTCCATATAACAAGATGCCTTTACTTATAAGGGTCTGCTGGCTGCACCATGTAAGCCACAAGCCATTTGTAAGCCAATGGAAGATCCAAATTGCTCCAACACAGAAGTTTTATCACACTCCTGCCCACCACAACTCTAGGCCCACTTCTCAGGAGGCTGCAACTTACTGGGACCTCTGTTCTACACCATTTTCATAAAACCCAGTCAAGCAAGGCACTGTCAGGTACATCCATGATCAGCAGCAGGACATCCAAAGGTTCTCTAGTGCAACCTAGTCGTGGGAATTTCAAAAAATTAACGGTATTTATCTAGAAATTTTTCAAGGATGAAGTTGGAGGCACTGTGGGTTTCAATTTATTCAGGAACCATTAAATGGAGAGGAAGATTATTTCAATGAAAGCTCTGGAGAACCCTCACAGGCAAGGCTTCTCAAAGAGTGGACAAAAGGTCACATTTAGCCAGGCCCATTGAGGTCTACAATGTGAGGTCCATGTGTGTTTTGACTCTCAAATATGGCTGCCAAGTCTTTCGAATGAAATCATGTGATACCTTGGCTGAGATTCCCAGTTCTCTGTGCAAAGCCGCTCTGGCGCTAGTTCTCAGTTTCCAAGGGTGACTCTCATACATGGCCAATTTAATCCCAACACAATACATGGCAATACTTTTCTGAGGTCAGATTCTGAACTCAGTCTCTAAGGGGAATCACACCAAAGTTCAAGCCCAGGTAGACCCAGTTATGTCTTCCAACTGCCACACAAATATCCACAATTAAATCCAAAACACTCCCACATGTCACTCATCTTTTCTAAATACACACTCATCATAACCTCTGGCTGGAGGTTTCCATGAGGGGTGCGGCCCAAGACAGTGTCCAAAATAACCACCCTTGCCCCTCATTTGCCTAAAATCAGGGTGGCCTGGACATCCTTCCAGTGAACCAGGAGTGATCAAATTGGCCGGCCATTAAGATGGCACTGCTTCTCCAATTTGAAGCCTACTGACTGTGGGGCTTAGAGTCTTTATGTGATTTGGAGTCATGAGAAAAATCAAGCACTTATGGGCTATCCTCTGCAGGGTTTTGAGGAACACATTTGAACCAAATGATCACTATTCTCACTTGATGAAGGTCAGGAACCTTACAGAGGAATGTGAGAGACTTCATCCAAAATGAATGCTCTTTTGTCCATTTTGGTTTTGGATGCACACATGGGATCTTTCTTTAGATCCATCAGGTGATAAAAATCTAAGCCGCAGCCTCACACAGGGCCAAAAAGCTGATTCAGACACATCCTTTTCCAAAGCAATTAAGCAAAGAGCCAGAGGTGATGCCCTTTCATTTCTGTTTGAAAACTATTTCTTTTGGCTCTACAAAGGTGTGGCCTGAGGCAAAGATGTTCCGGACATTCAGGGCAACAGAACAATTGGTAAGCAAAAGGCCCAAAGCAGGGTTTCTCCATTAGAATTTTCTGGTCACACTCATATCTGAGTTTTCTGAGATGCTCCCATTCCCTTCAGCTATCCAGTACATGGCCAAGTCTCAGAGCTTGGAGGTGGTACATATTTTGGACACAAAAAAATGAGCCTATTCTGGGAAATTGGCCAGGATTCAGGAAGAAAACAGGAACTTAGCAAGATTGTAGGAGTTGCCCACGCATAAGTCAAGCCACAGTCCATTCATAAATTGGGCAAGATGAATCTTGGGAAGCTTTCTACTAGTCAGGACACATACAATGATTCATTCTCTTTTCTAATGTCTAAAACCCCGGACACAGTGGGATACACAGACATAGAGACACTGGCCTTGTCAAACGACTTACCAGAAACAGTTCACTCCAAAACAAATAAACTGCCTTTCCTACCTATTCTCAGAACATGAGACAAAACCTCAAACCTACACCCACACACACAAAGGCAGCTCCTTCCCCCAAGTAGGTCTGTGACTATCAGGAGTGTCCTCTGACTGGTGGGCCATACTATGTTCTGATGAAATCGCCTGTCCTGTGTCAGATATGGTCTCATTGGCCCAATCTGTGAAGTTGTCACTAGCCAGCTGTGAGCCACTACCTGCTTTCTCAGGAAAGGCCTTTCTTCAGAGCTTTCCTGACATTTGTCCATCCTCACATCAGTAGGTACTCAGAAAGACTGACTCTGTCCTTGTTAAATCCAAACAAGTGAGACCACTGGGACTGGGAATGGGACTGGCTCTGCGTGCCTGGCTTCCCGGATCCCAAGTTCAGAGAGTTTCATCACCAAGGAAGTGAGGTGAGATTAATCTCTTCAGGAATTTAATGAGGTCACTGCCTTGGCAACCACTTTGTCCTAACAGTTGCTTCCAATAGTACTATGAGATGGAGGCAGCCCTTACTTCCTGTGACACTTTCAAAAGTTAGAATGGTATATCAACCATAGGCACCCAGGAACAGCTCTCCACACATGCCTGGTATGGTCCATCTTCTCTACATTAAGAAGAGAGAGGCTTATTCAGACAAAACCCTTCATCTTGGAAAGGTTGTTTGAGATGGAAGATAACTTTTTCTCTCTCAGGTCCTTCATAGCTGCCTAATCTTCTCCAGGGATCAAACCTGCATGGACCTTTGAGGTTCTCAGCAGGAGGCAGATCCCCTACATTCCTGTATTGTAAGATGAACTCTCTCCCTGCTCTTCTGTAAAGTTAGGTTGAGGGAAGAGTGTATGGTTAGGGTTATTAACATGTTTGATTTGGATTACGAATCCTTCTGCAGGATGATTAATAGTATTGGGAACCTGTGATATTTATAAGATTATAGAGGTGAAATATAAGTATGAAAACAGAAATGTTGGTAAGATTTGAAGCCCAGAAGGGCATTAGGCCCTTGATTGGGATACTTAGCTTTTAATTACGTTCTACACAGATGTCTCAGATAAATTGATAATCAATGGCATAGGACCTTATACCTTGGATGTTTGATTTTAGAAGAGAACATCCACTCAAATTGAGATAGTCGGTGGGATTAGGAAGATAGTCGGTAGGTTTATAAAAAATGAGTGAGTATAAAAATTGGACAAAAAGTTCTGTAGCATTAGGGTTTCGGTTATAGAGTGAATATAAATGTCAGCACATGTGAAGAGTCAGTCACAATGATTAACTGGGGAAAATATGTAGGAAGGAAAATATCAATAGAGACATTACGAAATGAGGCAATTATATAGTGAGTGATAAGATTAGACATTTTCAACAGGGTTGAGATTGAATACATAATCTTAGGAAGAAACAAATATGTAGTCACCAATAGGAATGACATTTGAAAGCATTAGGCAACCTGGACATGGATGTTTTTAGTAAGCCATGTTCACTTTCAATTTAGGATTTGGTACAATCATAAGTGTGACCTTTGCATTTTGTGCCCAGAAAATTATTGTGATCAAATATATATGTAGATCATATGATGTGTGTATTTCTTCCACCATTTCTGGGAGCAATATTTGAGGACACATAAATTAGTATTGTGGGTACCAAGTGGTGTACCCTGTGTCAATGAATATAGAGATAATGCATGAATAGACCATAGTGTGAATAAATAATATAACTTTTTTCTCTTTAAATAATGGATTGAATTGATATCTTAAAATATATAGGAAATCATATATTGACATACAATCATTCACTCCAACCAGTTACATATATAATGGTAATCTTAGGGTTATTGTTTATCATGAAGTGTGTGTGAGTTTTGTTTCAAAAGTGTTTATGGAAATCGAAAATAATGTGTTTGGAAAGAAGTCTCATGAAAAGACCAGTCAAGAAATATGGAGGAATCCATGTGTTCTGAAGCTGGAATTGATTGAAAGTGAAACAAATGCCTATAACTTTCCTAAATTGTGGATGAAATATATATCCTGTGATGTGCATAAACTGATGAAATAGTAATGTACCAGTGTTGAATAAAAATGAAGGTCAAAGTACACATCATGTCCCATAGGAATCTACTTGCATTGATGTTAAACTGGGTCAGTTACTGTAGAAATATTAGGATTGCATGCATTATTCACCGTAGTTAGTTTTATTTCATTTTTATTTATGGTTGTTCAAAACATTACATAGTTGTTGTTATAACATATTTCACACTTTGATTCAAGTGCGCTATAAACTCCCATTTTTACCCCGTGTACAGATTACAGAATCACATCAGTTACACATCTATTGATTCACATATTGCCATACTAGTGTCTATTGAATTCTGCTGCCTTTCCTATCCTCTACTATCCCCCCTCCCCTCCCCGCCCCTCCCCTCTTCTCTCTCTACCCCCTCTACTGTAATAAATTTGTCCCCCTTGTATTATTTTTCTCTTTCCCCTCACTTTCTCTTGTATGTAATTTTGTATAACCCTGAGGGTCTCCTTCCAATTCCATGCAATTTTCCTTCTCTCTCCCTTTCCTTTCCACCTCTCATCCCGCTTTAATGTTAATCATCTTGTCATGCTCTTCGTCTCTCCTCTGTTCTTAGTTACTCTCCTTATATCAAAGATGACATTTGGCATTTGTTTTTTAAGGATTGGTTAGCTTCACTTAGCATAATCTGCTCTAATGCCATCCATTTCCCTCCAAATTCTATGATTTTTTTTTATTTTTCAATGCAGAGTAATACTCCATTTTGTATAAATGCCACAGTATTTTATCCATTCTTTCATTGAAGGTTATCTAAGTTGGTTTCACAGTCTTGCTGTTGTGAATTGTTCTGCTATGAACATCGATGTAGCAGTGTCCCTGTAGCATGCTGTTTTTAGGTCTTTAGTGAATAGACTGAGTAGGGGAATAGCTGGGTCAAATGGTGGTTCCATTCCCAGCTTTCCAAGAAATTTTCATACTGCTTTCCAAATTGGCTGCACCAATTTGCAGTCCCACCAGCAATGTAGAAGTGTACCTGTTTCCCCACATCATTGCCAGAACTTGTTGTTTGACTTCATAATGGCTGCCAATCTTACTGGAGTGAGATGGTATCTTAGGGTGGTTTCGATTTGCATTTCTCTGACTGCTGGAGATGGTGAGCATTTTTTCATGTACTTGTTGATTGATTGTAAGTCCTCATCTGATAAGTGTCTGTTGAGGTCCTCAGCCCATTTGTTGATTGGGTTCTTTGTTATCTTATTATCTAATTTTTTGAGTTTTTTGTATACTCTGGATATTAGGGCTCTATCTGAAGTGTGAGGAGTAAAGATTTCTTCCCAGGATGTAGGCTCCCTATTTACCTCTCTTATTGTTTCTTTTGCTGAGAAAAAACTTTTTAGTTTGAGTAAGTCCCATTTGTTGATTCTAGTTATTAACTCTTGTGCTATGGGTGTCCTATTGTGGAATTTGGAGCCCGACCCCACAGTATGTACATCGTAAGCAAATTTTTCTTCTATCAGACACTGTGTCTCTGATTTGATATCAAGCTCCTTGATCCATTTTGAGTTAACTTTTGTGCATGGCAAGAGAAAGGGATTCAGTTTCAATTTGTTACATATGGATTTCCAGTTTTCCCAACACCATTTGTTGAAGATGCTATCCTTCCTCCATTGCATGCTTTTAGCCCCTTTATCAAATATAAGATAGTTGTAGTTTTGTGGATTGGTTTCTGTGTCCTCTATTCAGTACCATTGGTCCACAAGCCTGTTTTGGTACCAGTACCATGCTATTGTTGTTACTATTGCTCTGTAGTATAGTGTGAAGTCTGGTATCGCTCTACCGCCTGATTCACACTTCCTGCCTAGCATTGTTTTTGCTATTCTGGAACTTTTATTTTTCCATATGTATTTTATGATTGCTTTCTTTATTTCTACAAGAAATGCCTTTGGGATTTGATTGGCATTGCATTAAACCTATAGAGAAATTTTGGTAATATCACCATTTTGATGATGTTAGTTCTGCCTTTCCATGAACAGGGTATATTTTTACATCTTCTAAGATCTTCTTATATTTCTCTCTTTAGGGTTGTGTAGTTTTCATTGTATGAGACTTTCCCCTCTTTTGTTAGGTTGATTCCCATCTTTTTTTTTTTTAGGATATTGTGAATAGAGTGGTTGTTCTCATTTCCATTTCAGAGGATTTGTCCCTGATATAGAGGAATGCCTTTGATTTATGCGTGTTGATTTTATATCCTGCCATTTTGCTGCATTCATTTATTAGCTCTATTAGTTTCTTTGTAGACCCTTTTGGGTCTGCTAGGTATAGAATCATGTCATCTGCAATAGTAATAATTTAAGTTGTTCTTTTCCTATTTTTATGCCTTTAATTTCTTCCGTCTGTCTAATTGCTCTGGCCAGTGTTTCGAGAACTGTATTGAACAGAAGTAGTGAGAGAGGGCATCCCATTCTTGTTCCAGATTTTAGAGGGAATGCCTTCAATTTTTCTAGATTCAGAATGATGCTAGCTTGAGGATTAGCATAGATTGCTTTTACAATATTGAGGTATGATCCTGTTATTCCTAGTTTTTCTAGAGTTTTGAAGATAAAGGGATGCTGTACTTTGTCGAATGCTTTTTGTGCATCTATCGAGATGATCATATGGTTCTTATTTTTAAGTCTATTGATGTGGTGAATAACATTTATTGATTTTCGTATATTGAACAAGCCTTGCATTCCATGGATGAATCCTACTTGATCATGGTGCACAATTTTTTTAATATGTTTTTGTATCTGATTCACCAGAATTTAATTAGGGATTTTTGCATTTAGATTCCTTAGGGATATTGGTCTGTAGTTTTCTTTGTTTGAAGTGTTTATGTCTGGTGTAGAAATCAGGGTGATATTGGCCTGGTAGAATGAATTTGGAAGATCTCCCTCTTTTTCAATTTCCTGAAATAGCTTGAAAAGTATTGGTATTAGTTCATATTTAAAGGGTTTGTAAAACTCTGCTGTATACCCATACTGTCCTGGTCTTTCCTTAGTTGGTAATCTTTGGATGGTTTCTTCTATTTCCTCAATTGATACTGGTCTGTTTAGGTTGTCTATATCCTCCTGACTCAATCTGGACAGATCATATGACTTAAGAAATTTTTCGATGCTTTCACTATCTTCTATTATATTGGAGTATAACGAATCAAATTAATTTCTGATTATCTTCTGTATTTCAGAAATATCTGCTGTGATTGCCAGGGGGTGACAAATAACTTGTGTAGATTGATACAGCAGGAATGGAAGCCGTTTATTGTAGCATCTGAGCGATATTTATACATTTTATATAGCTTATCTAATTAGCATAAAATAGATCCAGCAGTGAACCAATAAGGAATCTCCACACTTAATGGCTTGCTTTTGTTACTTCACAAACCACTCTCTATGGCATTTTTCCAGACGCCATCCAGACTTGTTTACAGACCCTAACATTTCTCTGGCAAAATACCAGGTGCCATCCTGACTTGTTTATATACCTTAACATGTGATGTTGCCCTTTTCATCCCGTATGCTAGTAATTTGAGTTTTCTCTCTTCTTCTCTTCATTAGCATGGCTAAGGGTCTGTCGATTTTATTTATTTTTTCAAAGAACCAACTTTTAGTTTTCTCAATTTTTTTCAATTGTTTCTTTTGTTTCGATTTCATTAATTTCAGCTTTGATTTTAATTAAATCTTGCCTTCTCCTTATTTTGCTGTTGTTTTCCTCTTCTTTTTCTAGGATTCTGAGATGAAGTATGACATCATTTATTTGTTTTGTTTTTTTTTTTCTTTTTTTAAGGAATGAAATCCAAGCAATGAATTTTCCTCTTAGAACGGATTTCAGTGTGTCCCATAGATTCTGATATGTTGTGCCTGTGTTTTCATTTATCTCTAAGAATTTTTTAATTTCCTCCTTGATGTCTTCTATAACCCATTGATCATTCAGTAACCTATTGTTCATTCTCCAAGTGATGCATGATTTTTCCTTCCTTCGTTTATCATTGATTTTTAGTT
This sequence comes from Callospermophilus lateralis, assembly GCF_048772815.1. Lineage (NCBI taxonomy): Eukaryota > Metazoa > Chordata > Mammalia > Rodentia > Sciuridae > Callospermophilus > Callospermophilus lateralis. The sequence continues at coordinate 249,447 of NW_027514627.1, forward strand.
TATATTAGATTATGATCAGATAAGATGCATGGTATTATCTCTACTTCTTTATATTGTCTAAGAATTGCCCTGTGACATAATATATGATCTATTTTTGAGAAGGATCCATGTGCTGCTGAGGAAAAATGTAACTGCTTGATGTTGAGGAGTATATTCGATATATGTCAATTAAGTCTAGGTTATTAATTGTGTTATTGAGTTCTATAGTTTTCTATTTCAACTTTTGTTTGGAAGACCTGTCCAGTGGTGAGAGAGGTGTGTTGAAGTCTCCCATGATTATTGTATGGTGGTCTATTAGACTCTTGATCTTGAGAAAAGTTTGTTTGATGGATATAGCTGCACCATTGTTTGGGGCATATATATATTTATAATGGTTATGTCTTGTTGGTGTATGGTTCTCTTGAGCAGTATGTAGTGTCCCTCTTTATCCCTTTTGATTAACTTTGGCTTGAAATCTATTTTATTTGATATGAGTATGGACACTCCTGCTTGTTTCCGAAGTCCATATAAGTGATATGATTTTTCCCAACCTTTCACCTTCAGTCTATGTATGTCTTTTCCTATCAAATGCGTCTCCTGTAGGCAGCATATTATTGGGTCTTGTGTTGTGATCCATTCTACTAGCCTGTGTCTCTTAATTGGTGAGTTTAAGCCATTAACATTTACGGTTATTATTGAGATAATGGTTGTTCTTCCAGCCCTATTTGTTTATTTATGTTATTAAACATGGATTGTTTTCTACATTGATTATTTCCCCCTTTTACTGTACTACCTCCCACTGTTGGTTTTTATTGTTATTTTCCATTTCCTCTTCCTGTAATATTTTGCCGATGATGTTTTGAAGAGATGGTTTTCTAGCTACAATTTATTTTAACTTTTTTTTAACATAGAAGGTTATGATTTTATCTTCCATCCTGATGCTTAATTTCACTGGATACACAATTCTTGGTTGGAATCCATTTTCTTTCAGTGTTTGAAAAATGTTAATCCAGGATCTTCTAGCTTTCAGAGTCTGTGTTGAAAGATCAGCTGTTATCCTGATTGGTTTACCCCTAAATGTAATCTGCTTTTTTTTTCTCTTGTAGCATTTAAAATTCTCTCCTTATTGTGTACGTTGGGCATCTTCATTATAATGTGTCTAGGTGTGGATCTCTTATGATTTTGCACATTCGGCGTCCTGTAGGCTTCTAGGACTTGGGAGTCAGTCTGATTCTTCAAGTCTGGGAAGTTTTCTCGTATTATTTCATTGAATACATTGCTCATTGCTTTGGTTTGGACCTCTATACCTTCCTGTATTCCAATGACTCTTAAGTTTGGTCTCTTTATGTTATCCCGTATTTCTTGGATATTCTGTTGATGGTTTCTTAACAGTCTTGCTGAGCTGTCTATGTTCTTTTCAAGTTGGAATACTTTGTCTTCATTGTCTGATGTTCTATCTTCTAAGTGTTCTACTCTGCTGGTAGTATTCTCAATTGAGTTTTTAAGTTGGTTTATTGCTTTCTGCATTTCTAGGATTTCTGTTTGTTATTTTTTACAACCTCTATCTCCCTGTATAGCTGATCATTTGCTTCTTGGATTTGTTTATGTAATTCATTGTCGAAGTGATTTTTCATTGTCTGATTTTGCTGTCTAATGTCTTCCTTGAGACTCCAGATCATCTGAAGAATGTATATCCTGAGTTCTTTATCTGACATTCCATTTACTGCAGCTATTACCTCTTCTAAAGTTGTGCTGACCTGCATTGCTTGTGGTCCTTTTTTCCTTGTCTTATCATACTGCTCGCTTTTCTTTCTGCTTGGTGAAACTGTTGTGATTTTGAAATTTTCCTCCTATATATTTATATTGCTCTTGTATAGTTGCAAAGTCTCCCTTGCATGGGCGCAGGGGGGCTGTGCTGCTCCTCCAATTAGGGTGATCTAACTACCTTGCTGACGGGCCGCTGGGCTTGTTTTCCTGATCGGTTGCAGGTCTGCCTACCATGCAGGCGCGGGAGGCGGCTCTGATCTGCCCCTCCTCCAATTGGTGTCACGTGTCTACCAGGCCCGTGGACCCCTGGGGTGTTCTGCCGATCAGTCGCAGGTCTGCCTACCTTGTAGGTGCTGGCGGCGGCTCTGCTCTGCACCTACTCCAATTGGGGTGACGTGACTACCATGCAGGTGTGTTGCTGGGCCTGTTCCGCCAGTTTGTCGCAGGTCTGCCTACCTTGCGGGCACGGGCAACGGATCTGCTCTGCTCCTATTCCAAATGGGGTGAAGTGTCTGCCGCTCCGGCAGGGCGATGGGCCTCTTCTGCCAGTCAGGTGCAGGTGTGCCTACCTTGCGGGTGCGGGTGATGGCTCTGCTCTGCCACTACTCCATTTGGGGGGTCGTGACTACCATGCCGGCAGGTTGTTGGGCCTGTTCTGGGTGCGGGCGAAGGCTCTGCTCTGCCCCTACTAATATTGGGGTGACCTGACTACCATGCCGGTGGGCCACTGGGATTGTACTAGGTGAGGGAGAAGGCTCTGCTCTGCAACTATTCCAATTCGGGTGATTTGACTACCATGCCTGCGGGTCACTGGGCCTGTTCTGGGCAAGGGCGGCGGCTCTGCTCTGCCTCTATTCCAATTGGGGTGACGTGACTACCATGCAGGTGTGTCGCTGGGCCTGTTCCGGGCGTGGGCGGCGGCTCTGCTCTGCCCCTCTGGCTTGATGACAAAGTGAGAGAGACCCGGGTGTTTGTGACTCACTTTCTTTACCAGGAGACCAACTGTTTCTGTCACCGATGGTATCAATGAAGTTATCTCCTCTGCTGCTTTCTGATGACATCAGATCTCTGCCATGTTGGTATCCCATGCAAAAGGCAGCATTTTGTTCCCTTTGCTGGGTGACTAAAGCAATGGGTGAGTTCTGACCGGCACTCACAAGCCCCGTCTCAATCCTGTTGCACTCCCTATGAAGGCTCGGTTGATATTTACCTCCACAGTATTCAGCAAGACCCGGACCGAGAAGCAGTTTCCGCAGGTTCTTTAGCCCAGGGCCAGATCAGTTCCGGGAGGCGGAATTCGGCCGCTCTGGGCTCGGTGTATGTTCTAATAGAAGCAGGCTCCAAGACGCAGTTTCTGCGGGTTCTTTAGCACTGAGCCTGAGTAATTTGTCTGCAAGACAAAGGTGAATGGCATCCTGAAATTACCGGTTCTATAGCTGAATAAGCTGCGATCAGTCGAAAACAGGGATGGTGACGTCACCTCTCCAAGATGGTGGCCGCTGGGTTCCTCTGTGGTCTGACTGGTGCGGAGAAACGAGTTGGACTGCATGCTTCCCCGTCTCAAACCCAGAATTCAGCACTGAGCACAGTGATTGCATACCTGGCAGGAGCCCACAGTATCTGCACCACTGTATATTTGCGTTGCTATCTCGTCGTTTCCCAGCACGCACCACAGACTCTAGCCACGGAGCGATTTCCTGAATAAGCCACATGACCTTCTGTGAGGACAAATCACTCGCGTTTGAGTTCCCGTAGCTGATCCTCGTGAGATGGAAATTAGTACACTAGGTTTTGGAGAACCACAATTTTGCTGGAAATTCCTAACAAGATAGGTTTTAGCCATTCTAACTCGTCATTCTCCCGCACAGTGATGCGGTATATGGGGGTGATGCACTCCCTTCGCAGCCATCATATGATCCCCTGAAGTTAGTTTTCACTACTAGGAAACAAATAAGTATTTCAGGTGGATGAATATTTCTGAGAAAAATCTTTTGAAAAGTTGATTATAAATCCACATACATGAATATGAATGAATTTAGGGAGTGTATAATAAGAAAAATATACTTCATATTTTGAAAAATCTGCAGAGTGAAAAAAAAAAATATATATATGTATATATATATACATACACACAGAGACATTAAAAAAGTAGCATTATGTATGCCAATCGAAATTCACCATGAAATATATATCATCCACAGATCCAAAAATATTCATTTTCATGAACATGGATTTATGTCGTTCAACTAAGAAGCTCACCCGTATCTTGAATTTTCGGTTCCAACAGCATTTAGTAGGAGTGATCTCTTCTCACAATTTGTATCTGCCAAGCCAGCCACCTCACAAAATGTACGAGTTATACCAGGTAGAATTCGATATGTGCATATAAAAATACATGTGATGAATAGGCTACAGAGAAAGGGAGACAGTTATTCACATATTTGTTAACTTTTAAAACACATGGAGGACTATTTCAATTAAAATTCGCTAGATTTATAACACCTACCATTTATCATACGAAAGGCAAGTCCAACTATACACCATGCCTCCTGTGAACCTCTTGTATTTCTATTCTGTTTGGGTTATTTTTCTCCATAATATTAGGATTAGAAGTCAAAGTCTATTAGGGTATGTGTTAGTGTCAGGGATTCATAGGAAAATTTGAAAATGTATCCAATGTATATGCAAATATGTGCTACACAAAAAACTTCCCACTCTCATTCATAACAATGCCTTGACATTACCTTCGCCCCACATAAGACACAATTAGAGGAGAGGAGTTAGAAAATCTGTGAATACATATGTGGAATGGAAAATGCTCAGGAGTTCACAATTTGGAGGTGGTAGAGGAGTTTCCAAAAGTAAGGGACAGGGTAAACACTCCACAAACATGAAGTTCTGCCAGCCTGACATCTGGAGAAACTGCCTCTAAGGTTGGGCAATGAAATATATGCTGTTGTCAGGAGCATTAGCTTCATTTGGAGTGAGACCATCAAAGATGGGTCTTCATCTATGTGACATGAATGACATTGTTTCTTATTTTCCAATGAACATGAGGCATCCGTGCTGAATTTTCTATTTGTATGTAACTTGTGGCCACTGGGGTCTAAGTGTCTCCCCGTGTGGACTGTAAATCCATTTGGTCATCCTCCACTATTCGTGGTGTTTCTTGCTGCTGCACTGGGAGTTTGGAATTTGCTTCATGAAATACAAGGAGTTCAACAGGGACACAGTGCTGAAGTGAGTTCTGTCAATTGTGGTGGGTCGGGTTCTGCAGGAGAATGCACCAACCAGGCTTCTATCCCACATTGCTTACCCCATTGACCATAGCAACCTGATTCTGAACATTGCCCTGAAACCTCTCCATATAACAATATGCTTTTACATATAAGAGTCTACTGGCTTCAAAATGTCAGTCACAATCCATTTGCAAGACAATGGCAGATCCACATGGCCCAACACAGATGTTTTATCACACACTTGCCAACCACTGCTCTAGGACAACTACTCAACAGGATCCAACTTACTGGCATCTCTGTTCTACACCATTTTCATAAAACCAAGTCAATCAAGGCACTGTCTTACATACTCATGATCAGCAACAGGACATCCAAATGTTCTCCAGTGCCACCCAGTCATGGGAATTTCAAAAATTTTTATGGTATTTATCTAGCCAATTTTCAAGGAAGAAGTTGGAGGCACTGTGGGTTTCAATTTATTCAGGAACCATTAAATGGTGAGTAAGTTCATTTCAATGAAAACTCTGGAGAATTCTCACAGGCAAGGCTTCCCAAAGAGTGGCCAAAATGTCAGATTAAGCCAGGCCCATTGAGGTCTACAATGTGAGGTCCATGTGTGTTTTGACTCTCAAAAATGGCTGCCAAGTCTTTAAGAATAAAATCATGTGATATCCTGGCTGAGATTCCCTGTGATCTGTGGAAAGTCAACTTGGGCCTAGATGTCTTTCCAAGGGCAACTCTCATGCATGGCCATCTAAAATCCCAACACAATTCATGGCAATACTTCTCTGAGATCAGTACCACAACTCAGTCTCTAAGGGGAATCACACCAGGGTGCAAGCCCACGTGGACCCAGTCATCTCTTCAAACCACCATTCAAATGTCCACAATTAAATCCCAAACACTCCCACATGGCCCAAATCTTCTTCCATATATACACTCATCATAACCTGTGGCTGGAGGTTTCCATGAGGGGAGCAGCCCACGTCAGTGTCCAAAATAAGCTTCCTGCACCTCATTTGCTTAAAGTCAGGGTGGCATGGACACCCTTCCTGTAAACCAGGAGTGATCAAATAGGCCTTCCTTTAATACTGCTTAGCTTCTCCAACTTGAGGCCTACTGACTTTGAGGTTTAGATTCTTTAAGTGAATTGGAGTCATGAGAAAAACAAGCACCTATGGGCTAGCCTCTGCTGGGTTTTGAAGAACTCATTTGACCCAAAGGATCCCTGTTCTCACTTGATGGATGTCAGGAACCTACCAGAGGAAGGCAAGAGAGTTAATCAACAATATCTGATCTTTTTGCCATTTTGGTTTTCGATGCATGCATGGGATGTATCTTTAGATCCATCAGGTGCTGAGAATCTAAGCCTCAGCCTCACACAGGGCCAAGAGACTGATTCAGACATATCCCTTTTCAAAGCAATTAAGCATGGATCCACACGTGATGCCCATTCATTTGCATTTGAAAACTGTTTTCTTCAGGCTTCACAAAGTGGTGGCTTGAGGCAAAGTTCTTCCTGACATTCAGGGCAACAGAACAATAGGTAAGCAAAAGGACCAAAGCAGGGTTTCTCCACTGAGACTTTCCTGGTCAACTGATATCTGAGATTTCTGAGATGCTAGCCATTCCCTTCAACTATCTAGTACATGGCCATGTCACAGATATTGGAGGTGGTACATATCTTGGACACAAAACCATGATACTATTCTGGAGTGTTGCCAGAATTGAAGGAGAAAACAGGAAATTATGAAGCTAGTAGGTGTTGCCCATCCATAAGGCAAGCCTGATTCCACTCATATATTGGGCACAATGAATGCTGGCAAGCTTTCTAGTAGACAGGAAACATCCATTGATGCCTTCTCTCTTCTAATGTCTACAATCATGAACACAGTGGGATACACAGACACTCGCCTTGTCAAAGGACTTACTAAAAGTAGTCCACTCCAAACCAAACAAACTGCCTTTCCCACCTATTCTGAGAACTTGAGACAAAACCACAAAATCACACCCACACCCACAAAGGCACCTCCTTCCCCCAAGTAGGTCTGTGACTCTCCGGAGTGTCCTCTGACTGGTGGGCCATACTATGTTTCCCCAAAATGACCTCTCCTGTCTCAGTTCTGGTCTGCTTGGCCAACTCTGTGAAGTTGTCAAGAGCCAGTGGTGAGACACTACCTGCTTTCTGAGGAAAAGCCCCTCTTCAAAGGTTTCCTGGCATTTGGCCATCCTCACATCTGTAGGTTCAAAGAAAGACTGACTCTGTCCTTGGTAAATCCAAACATATGAGACCACTGGGACTGGGACAGGGACTGTGTCTGGGTTCCTGGCTTCCTGGATCCCAAGTTCAGAGAGTTTCATCACCAAGGAAGTGAGGTGAGGTCACTTCCTTCAGGATCTGAATTACATCACTGCCTTGGCAACCACTTTGCCCTAACAGTTGCTTCCAAAAGTCCCATTAGGTGGAGGCTGCCCCTGTTTTCCTGTAACACTTTCACAAGTTAGAATGTTATATCAATCATAAACACCCCGGAACAGCTCTCCACACAGAACTGGTTTGGTCCATCTTGTATAGATTAAGAAGAGAGAGTGATTCAGACACAACCCTTCAACCCGACCAGGATGACTGCCATGGAAGATGACTTTTGCTTTCTGAGGTATTTCATAGCTGCCTTCATCTTCACCAGGGATCATTTCTGCATGAACATTTGAGGTTCTCAGCAGGTGAAGATACCCTACATTCCTGTATTTTAAAACCAACTCTGTCCCTGCTCTTCGGTAAAGTTAGTGTATGGTTAGGGTTCATTATATGTTTGATTTGGGTTAGGAATCATTCTGCAGGATGAATAAAGGGATTGGGTACCTGCGATATTTATAAGAATATATAAGTGAAATATATGTATGAAAACGGAAATCTAAGAAAGATTTGAAGCCCAGAAGGGCATTGGGCCCTTGATTGGGATGCATAGTGTTGAATTACGTTCTGTACAATTGTCTCAGTTAAATCGATATACAATGGCATAGGACCTTGTACCTTGGATGATTGAATGTAGAAGAGAACATCCAGTTAAAAAGGGATAGTCGGTAGGATTAGAAAGATAGTCGGTAGGTTTAGGAAGAAGAGTGAGAATATGATTTGGAATAAAAAGCTTCTTTAGCAATAGGGTTTCGTTTAGAGAGTGAATGTAAATGTCAGTACATGTGAAGAGTCTTTCACAATGATGAACTGGGGAAATTATGTAGAAAAGCAGGTATCAATAGAGACATAACGAAATCAGGCAAAGTATAAATGAGTGATAGGATTAGACATTTTCAACAGGGTTGAGTTTGAATATATAATCATAGGAAAAAACAAATATGTTGTCACCAATGGGATTGACATTTGAGAGCATTAGGCAACCTGGACACGGATGTTATTACTTATCCATGTTCACTTTCCTTTTAGGCTTTGGTACAATCATAAGTGTGACCTTTACATTTTTTTTTGTTCAGAATATTTCGGTGGTAAAATGTATATGTAGATCAGGTAACATGAGTATTTCTTTCACCATGTCTGGGAGCAATATTTTGAAGACATATACATTAGTATTAGGGGTACAAAGAGGTGTACCCTGTTTCTATGAATATAGAGATAATGCATGAATAGACGATAATATGAATAAATAATGTATCTGGTTCCACTTTAAATAATGGATTGAATTGAAATCTGAAAATATATAAGAAATCTTATATTGATATATAATCATTCATTTCAACCAGTTATATATCTAATGGTAATATTAGGATTATGGTTTATCATGAAGGGTGTTTGAGTTTTGCTTTATAAGTGATGATGTTAAATGAAAATAATGTGTTTGGAAAGAAGTCTCATGAAAAGACCAGTCAAGAAACATAGAAGAATCATGTGTTCTGAATCAGAAAGTGATTGATCGTGAAACAAATGCCTATAAATTTTCTAACTTTTGAATGAAATATATATCCTATGATGTGCATAAACTGAAGACATCGTAACGTATAAGTGTTGAATAAAAATGAAAATCAAAATACACATCATGTCCCCTAAGAATATACTTGCATTGATGTTAAACTAGCTCAGTAACTGTAGAAATATTAGGTTTTGTTTGCACCTTTCACTGAATTTAGTTTTCAGTACTAGAAAACAAATATGTATTTCAGGTGGATGATTATTTCTGAGAATAATGTTGTGGAAAGTTGATTATAAATACACATATATGAATATGAATGAATTTAGGGAGTGTATAATAAGACACATGTATTTCATATTTTAAAAAATCTGGAGAGTGTATATATATATATATATATACACTCTCATACATACACACTCACATGCACAGATATAAAAAAGTAGCAATACAGGAAATCCATCATGAAGGCAGGCATGGAAAAATCAAGTCTCTGACCTCTTCAGCTGCGCGGGCATCGGGAGTCGTAAACTGTCTAAATGCTGTTTGCTCAGAATCACTAGGCAATGTTGACCTAATGTGGATCTGGTGCGAACATTCTGGGCCCCTCAGAACACACACCGAGCCTGGATCGGCTGCATTCAACCTCCGGTTTGCCTGGTTCTCGTGACTCAGCACTAAGATCCCTCTGAAATAACTGTTCGGCCCTTCTGAACTTTCAGAGGTAAAAGCCAACCAAGCCTTCAAAGGCAGTGGCCACAGGATTGAAACGGCGCTTGGGAGAGACACTCAGGACCCACCCGTTGCGTTGGTTACCTTGCAAAGGGAACAAACGGTCACCATTTGCATGGGATACCACCATAGCATAGAAATGATGTCACGGGCAGAGGAGATAACTTCATTGAAACCAGCGTGACAGGTGTGTAATCCCCTAGCCATCTCTCTCAACACAGCGGGGAAACCTTAAGGGCCCCTCCCAGCTCTGCCGTAAGGGCCTCTTCCAGCTCTCCCGTGAGCGCGATAGCCAGACCTAGGGAATCTGGATTGGCTCGGGACTAGCGGCGTGGAATTCCGGGCTCCTGATCCCACAAGTGCTGACAATTGAGGTCTCTTACACCACGTACCGGTGGTGTGGCTCCCAGAGGGCAAGAAAATTCGCTGGGGGTCCTCAGCCCCAAGCTCTACAAACTTAGGGTCTGAGGGAGGCAAACAGGGAGAGTGTGCACAGGCGTTCATGAAAACAGGGCTGCCAGGAGTAGAGTTCTGGCTTGTAACCACTATTGTGGTGAGCATCACAGGTGATCAGGGCATGGCTTGAGGAAGCACAAGAGAAGGCCCTAGGCACTCAGGATTGGAGATCTGCCAAGTTTGGGAGGAAGAGCTGCTGCACAGTGATTGGTTCCCACTTATTCAGAGGAGGAGCTTGGCCCAGTGCACACAGCTCCACATACTGAAAGAGAAGTTAATTGAACTCTATGACTGCATGTATTATTATTATTTTTTTAATTTATATTTTTTATATTTCTTTCATTTTCATTTTTGTTGTTGTTGTTCTTTAACTTTTTTAATGTTTTTATTTTTTTATTTTTTATTTTATCATTATTATTATTAATATTATTTTAAATTTTAATTTTCATTTTTTAATTATAATTATTATTTAAATTTTTTTTCTTTCTTTATTTTCTATTTTTTTCTTTTGTCTTTTCATTTCTTTTCAATTTTCTTATTCTCCCTTCCTTGAATTCTACCTGTCTACTCTCATTCTCTTTAGTGACTTCTTCCCTTCCCTTCTAATATCTTTCCTCCCAAGCATCAAATAAATTTATAAGAGTAAGCAGTAACTCAGCAGTCAAACAAAACAAGAAGTAACATGAGCAGCATAAAAAAGCAAGGAAGAAAAGGAGTACAAACAATGATGGACAGCCTAAATATTCAGAAGGACCTAGAGTCATCAGAAAAATGGTCATATAAAGAACTCAAGAAATACCTTAGACAGATGGAATGGAACCTTAAAGAGGATACGAGACATCAAAACCAAACAGTGAAAGAACACATTGAAAATGAATTACATAAACAGATATAAAAAGAAATTAAGCATCTTAATTAGGAGATAGAGATTATAAAAAAAATCAAACAATAATTCTAGAAATGAAGGAAATGATAAAACAAATTAAAAACTCAATTGAGAGTATCACTAACAGAGTGGAGCAAGTAGAAGACAGAATGTCAGATAATGAAGACAAAATATATCATCTTGAAAAAAGTCTAGCCAACAAAGAAATGCTGGTAAAAAAGTCATGAGAAAAACATCCAAGAGATATGGGATAACATAAGAAAAAAAAAAACTAATGAGTCATCTGGATAGAGAAAGGTACAGAGATTCAAACCAAGGGAATGAGTAACCTGCTGTATGAAATAATTACAGAAAACTTTCCAGAAATAAAAATGGAAACGGATAAAAAAAATTGTAGATGCTTACAGGACACCGAGCACACAAAATCACAGTAGACCAATGCCAAGACACATTGTTATGAAGATATCCAATATACAGAACAAAGAGAAAATATTAAAAGCTACAAGAGAAAGGAGGCAGATTACAATCAGGGGTAAACCAAAAATGTTAACAACAGATTTTTCATCACAGACGCTGAAAGTGAGAAGATCCTGGAACAACGTATTTCAAACACTTAAAAACAATGGATGCCAACCAAGAAATCTGTATTCAGCAAAATTAAGCTTCAGGTAAGACAACGAAATAAAAACATTTCGTGATAAACAAAAGCTAAAAGAACTTGCAGCCAGAAAACCAGCATTGCAAAGCATCTTAAGGAAAACACTACACGAGGAAAAAATGAATATCAACAAAGAAAACCATCAGTGGGAAGTGCCTCATTAATGACAGAGGGCGGGGGAAAAGTTAATCATGGATAAACAAACTAAATTAAAAAAAAAGATAAATAATCAAAGACGGGTGGCAATACAAACCATATATCAATACTAACTCTAAACTTTAATGGCTTAAACTCTCCAATAAAGTGACATAGACTTGTAACGTGGATTAAAAAAAACAAATCCAACAATATGTTGCTTCCAGGAGACACATCTGAATGGAAAAGACATACACAGGCTGAAGGTGAAAGGTTGGGAAAATTTATACCATGCACACGGTCCTTGTAAGCAAGCAGGGGTGGCCATCCTCATATGGAATAAAATCGACTTCAAGACTAATTTAATCAAAAGGGATAAGGAAGGACATTATATACTGTTGAAAGGAACCATTCACCAACAAGACATAACAATTATCAATATTTACGCAGCAAATAATGGTGCTGCAACATTTATAAAACAATTTCTCCTCAAGTTCAAGAATCAAATAGACCACAACACAATAATTATGGGAGACTTCAACTCACCTCTCTCACCATTGGACAGATCCTCCAAACAAAAGTTGAATAAAGAAAATATAGAATTCAATATCACAATCAATACCCTAGACTTAACTGACATATATAGAATATATCAACCATCATCAAGTGGATATACTTTTTTCTCACCAGCACATGGATCCTTCTCAAAAATAGACCATATATTATGCCATAGGGCAACACTCGGTAAATATAAAGGGGTGGAGATAATACCATGAATTTTTTTCTGATCACAATGGAATGAAACTGGAAACCAACGGTAAAAGAAGGAAGGAAAAATCCTACATCACATGGAAAATGAACAATATGTTACTGAATGATCAATGGGTTACAGAAGACATAAAGGAAGAAATCAAAAAATTCTTAGAGATAAATGAAAATACAGACACAACATATCAGATTCAATGGGACACAATGAAACAAGATTCAAGAGGCAAATTCATCGCCTGGAGGTCATTCCTCAAAAAAAGAAAAAAACAAAAACAACAAATAAATGAGCTCTCACTTAATCTCAAAGCCCTAGAAAAGGAAGAGCAAAACAACAGCAAATGTAGCAGAAGGCAAGAAATTATTAAAATCAGAGAGTAAATCACGAAATTGAAACAGAAGAAACTATTAAAAAATTAACAAAACTAATAGTTGGTTCTTCGAAAAAATAAATAAGATTGACAGACCCTTAGCCATGCTAAGGAGGAGAAGAAGAGAGAGAACTCAAATTACTAACATACGGGATGAAAAAGGCAATATCACAACAGATGCTACATAAATACAGAAGACAATTAGAAATTATTTTGAAAACCTATATTCCAATAAAATAGAAAATAGTGAAGACATTGATACATTTGTTAAGTCATATGATTTGCCTAGACTGAGTCAGGAGGATACACACAATTTGAACAGACCAATATCAATCGATGAAATAGAAGAGGCAATCAAACTACTACCAACCAAGAAAAGCCCAGGATCGGATGGGTATACAGCGGAGTTTTACAAAACCTTTAAAGAAGAATTAATACCAATACTTTTCAAGTTATTCAGAAAATAGAAAAACAGGGAGCTCTGCCAAATTCATTCTATGAGGCCAACATCACCCTGATTCTGAAACCAGACTAAGACACCTCAATGAAAGAAAACAACAGACCAATATCTCTGATGAACCTAGATGCAAAAATTTTCATTAAAATTCTGGTGATTTGGATACAAAGGCACATCAAAAAAATTGTGCACCATGATCAACTAGGATTCATCCCTGGGATGCAAGGAGGGTTCAATATATGGAAATCAATAAATGTTATTCACAACATCAATAGACTTAAAAATAAGAACCATAAGATGATCTTGATAGATGCAGAAAAACCATTAGAAAAAGTAGAGCATTCCTTTACGTTCAAAACATTAGAAAAACTAGGGATAAAAGGAACATACCTCGACATTGTAAAAACTATCTATGTTAAGCCTCAGGCTAGCATCATTCTGAATGGAGAAAAATTGAAGGCATTCTTTCTAAAATTTGGAACAAGACAGGGATGTCCTCTATCACCACTTCTATTCAATATAGTTCTCGAAAAACTGGCCAGAGCAATTAGAAAGTTGAAAGACATTAAAGACATAAAAATAGGAAAAAAAGAACTTAAATTATCACTATTTGAAGATGACATGATTCTATACATAGAAGACCCAAAAGGGTCTACAGAAAAAAACTACTAGAACTAAAAAATGAATTCAGCAATGTGGCTGGAAATGAAATCAACATGCATAAATCAAAGGCATTTCTGTATATCAGCGACAAAACTTCTGAAATGAAAATGAGGAAAAACACTGCATTCACAATATCCTCATAAAAAATTAAATACTTGGGAATCAACCTAACAAAAGAGGTGAAAGATTTATACAATGCAAACTACAGAACCCTAAAAAGAGAAGTAGAATAAGATCTTAGAAGATTGAAAAATATACCCTGTTCATGGATAGGCAGAACTAACATCATCAAAATGGCGATATTACTAAAAAGTTGTCTGTAGGTTTAATGAAATGCCAATCTAAATCCCAAATGAATTTTTTGTAGAAATAGATAAACCAATCATGAAATTCATATGGAAAAATAAACGACCCAGAATAGCAAAAGCAATTCTAAGCAGGAAGTGTGAATCAGGCGGTATAGCGATACCAGATTTCAAACTATATTACAGAGCAATAATAACAAAAACAGCATGGTACTGGTACCAAAACAGGCGGGTGGACGAATGGTACAGAATGGAGGACACAGAGACTAATCCAAAAAGCTACAACTATCTTATATTTGATAAAGGAGCTAAAAGCTTGCAATGGAGGAAGGATAGCATCTTCAACCAATCGTGTTGGGAAAACTGAAAATCCATATGCAACAAAATGAAACTGAATCCCTTTCTCTCGCCATGCACAAAAGTTAACTCAAAGTGGATCAAGGAGCTAGATTCAAATCAGAGACTCTGCATCTGATAGAAGAAAAAGTTGGTTCCGATCTACATATTGTATGGTCAGGCTCCAAATTCCTTAATAGGACACCCATAGCACAAGAGTTAATAACAAGAATCAACAAATGGGAGTTACTTAAACTGAAAATTTTTTTCTCAGAAAGAGAAACAATAAGAGAGGTAAATATGGAGCCTAGATCATGGGAACAAATTTTTACTCCTCACCCTTCAGATGGAGCCCTAATATCCAGAGTATACAAAGTATACAAAGAACTCAAATAATTAGACAATAAGATAACAAATAACCTAATGGGCCAAGGACCTGAACAGACACTTCTCAGAGGAGGACATAGAATCAGTCAACAAGTACATGAAAAAATGCTCTCCATTTCTTGCAGTCAGAGAAATGCAAATCAAAACCACCCTAAAATACCATCTCAATCCAGTGAGATTGGCAGCCATTATGAAGTCAAACAACAACAAGTGCTGGCGACGATGTGGGGAAAAGGGTACTCTTGTACATTGCTGATGGGACTGAAACTGGTGCAGCCAATTTGGAAAGCAGTATGGAGATTCCTGGGAAGGCCGGGAATGGAAGCACCATTTGACCCAGCTATTGCCCTTCTCGCACTATTCCCTGAAGACCTTAAAAGAGCGTACTACAGGGATACTGCCAATCGATGTTCATAGCAGCACAATTCACAATTGCTACACTGTGGAACCAACCCAGATTACCTTCAATAGATGAATGGATAAAAAAAAAATGTTTTTTTTTTATATACTATGGAGGATTACACAGCACTAAAAAATGACAAAATAATGGAATTTGCAGGAAAATGCATGGCACTAGAGCAGATTATGCTTAGTGAAGCTAGCCAATCCCAAAAAAACAAATACCAAATGACTTCTTTGATATAATGAGAGCAACTAAGAACAGAGCAGAGAGGAAGAGCATGAAGAAAAGATTAACATTAAGCAGAGACATGAGGTGGGAGGGAAAGGTAGAGAAAAGAGAAATTGCATGGTAATGGAGGGAGACCCTTATTGTTACAAAAAAAATACATATAAGAGGTTGTGAGTGTAATGGAAAAATAAACAATAAGTGAAATGAATTACAGTAGGTAGCGTAGAGAGAGAAGATGGGAAGAGAGCGGAGGAGGGATAGTAGGGCATAGGAAAGGTAGCAGAATACAACAGTAACAAATAAGACATTATGTAAAAATATGGATGTGTAACTGATGTGATTCTGCATTCTATATTTGGAGTAAAAATGGGAGTTCATACCCCACTTGAATCTAATGTATGAAATATGATATGTCAAGAGCTTTGTAATGTTTTGAGCAACCAATAAAAGAAAAAAAAGGTAGCAATATATATGCCAATCGAAAATCTTCATCAAATATATATAATCCAAAGATCGAAAAATATTCATTTTACTGAAATGGATTTATGTATAATGTTATTCAACTAGGAAGCTCACCCGTAGGTTGAATTTTCAGTTCCAACAGCGTTTAGGAGGAGTGATCTCTTCTCACAATTTGCATCTGCCAATTCAGCCACCTCACATGTGTGTACAAGTGATATCAGGTAGGATTCTATATGTGCATATAAAAATACATGTGCTGAATAGGCTACAGAGAAAGGGAGACAGGGATTCACATATTTGTTAATTTTAAAAACACATCTAGAACTATTTCAACAGAAAATTGACTAGATTTAAAACTCCTACATTATATAATGCAAAAAGCAATTCCAACTATACACCATGCCTCCTCTGAACTGCTTGTATTTCTATTCTTTTTGGGTTATTTTTCACCATCATTTTAGGATTATTAGTCAGAGACTAGTAGGGTACAGGTTAGTGTCAGGGATTAAGTATTTCAAATGGAAAATTGGAAAATGAATCCAATGTGTATGTAAATATGTGCTACACAAAAATCTTCCCACTCACATCAAGAACAATGCCTTGACATTACCTTCGCCCCAAGTAAGACACAATTAGAGTTGAAAAGTGTAAAAATCTAGGAATACATACATGGAATGGAATATGCTCGGGAGTTCAGAACTTTTGAGGTGGTAGAGGAGTTTCCAAAAGTAAAGGACAGGGTAAACACTCCACAAACAAGGAGCTCTGCTGGCCTAAGAATTCTTGGGAAATGGCCTCTGAGGTTGGGATCCTGAAATATATGTTGCTGTCATGAGCTTTAGCTTCCTTCGTAGTGAGACCATCAAAGCTGGGTCTGCATCTATGTGACCGGGAAGAGATGGTTTCTTATATTCCAATGAACATGAGGCAGCAGTGCTCAATTCTCTCTTTGTAGGTAAACTGTGGCCACTGGATTCTAAGTGTCTCCCAGTGGGGACTGTGAAGACATTTGGTCATCCTCCACTTTTCATGGTGTTTTTTGCTGCTGCACTGGGAATTTGGTATTTGCTTCACAAAATATAAGAAGTTCATTTGGGATACAGTGCTGGAGGGAGTTCTGTCACTTGTGGTGGGTCAGGGTCTGCAGGAGAATGCACCAACCAGGCTTCTATCCCACAGAGCTTGCCCCAGTAACCATAGTAAACTTATTCTGAACATTGCCCTTAAAACTCTCCATATAACAGGATGCCTTTACATATAAGGGTCTCATGTCTGCACTATATCAGTCACAAGCCATTTGGAAGCCAATGGCAGATCCACATAGCCCCTCCATGATGTTTTTTCACACACCTTCCCACCACTGCTCTAGGCCCACTACTCAGCAGGCTCCAAATTACTGGCATCTCGTGTTCTACATCATTTTCATGAAACCCAGTTAAACAAGGCACTGTCTGGTATACACATGATAAGCAACAGGACATCAAATTTTCTGCAGTTCCACCTGGTCATGGGAATTTAAAAAATTTCATGGTATTTATTTAGCAATTTTTCAAAAATGAAGTTAGAGGCACTGTGGGTCTCAATTCATTCAGGAACCATTAAGTGTGAGAAAGTTCATTTCAATGAAAGCTCTGGAGAACTCTCAAAGTCAAGGCTTCTCAAAGAGTTACCAAATGGTCACATAAAGCCAGGCCAATTCACGTCTACAATGTGAGGTCCATGTATGTTTTGACTCTCATCTATGGCTGCCAAGTCTTTCAGAATAAAATCATGTGATATCCTGGCTGAGATTCCCAGGCCTCTGTGGAAAGCCACCCTGGGCATAGATCTCAGTTTCCAAGAGTGAGTCTTATGTGTGTCCTCCTAAAATCCCAACACAATTCATGGCAATACTTCTCTGAGGTCAATTCCAGAATGCAGTCTCTAAGGGGAATCACACCAGAGTTCAAGCCCAGGTGGACCCAGTCATCCCTTCCAACCGCCACAAAAATTACCACAATTAAAATCAAAACACTCCCACAGGGCCATCATCTTCTTCCATGTAGACACTCATCATAACCTCTAGCTGGAGGTTTCTATGAGCCCAAGGTAGTGTCCAAAATAAGCTCACTTGCCCCTTATTTGCCTAAAAACATGGTGGCCTGGACACTCTTCCTGTGAACCAGGAGTGATCAAATATTCCTGCTGTTAAAGTGTTCCACTTCTCCAATTTCAGCCTACTGGCTGTAGGGTATAGATTCTTTATGTGATTTGAATTCATGAGAAAATCCAAGCACATATGGGCTAGCCTCTGCAGGGATTTCAAGAACTCATTTGACCCAAAGGATCCCTATTCTCACTTGATGGAGTTCAGGAACCTAAAACAAGAAGGCAAAAATATTCATCCACAATGACTGCTCTTTTGGACATTTTAGTTTTGGAAGAACATGGGATCTTTCTTTAGATCCATCAGGTGCTGAGAATCTAAGCCACAACCTCATACAAGGACAAGAGGCTGATTCAGACACATCCCATTCCAAAGAAATTAAGCAAAGAGCCACAGGTGGGGTCCATTCATTTCCATATGAAAACAGTGTTTTTCAGGCTACACAAAGGGGTGTCCTGAGGCAAAGACCTTTCTGACATTTAGGGTAATAGAAATAGAATTAAGCAAATGGCCCAAAGAAGGGTTTCTCCACTGAGACTTTACTGCACACACTGATATCTGAGTTTTCTGAGATGATCTCATTGCCTTCAGCTATCCAGAACATGGCCATATCACAGAGCCTTGTGGTGTTACATATCTGGGAAACAAAACCATGAGTCTATTCTGGAGAGTGGCCAGAATTCAAGTAGAAAACAGGAACTTTAGAAGATAGTAGATGTTGCCCATCCATAAGGCAAGCTGCAGTGCATTCATCAATTGCGCAGTATGAATTGCGGAAGCTTTCAACTAGAGACAACACATCCATTGGTGCATTCTCTTTTCTAATGTCTACAACCATGGATACAGTGGGATACACAGACATAGAAACACTCACAATGTAAAACGACTTACTAGAAACAGTCCACTCCAAACCAAACAAACCACCTTTCCTACCTATTCTCAGAACATGAGAAAAAACCACAAACTCACACCTACAACGGCAAAGGCACTTCCTTCCCCCAAATAGGTCTGTGAGTATCCGGAGTGTCTTCTGACTGGTGGGCCATATTATGTTCCCCCAAAATGGCTTGTCCTGTTTCACATCTGGTCTCAATGTCCAACTCCGTGAAGTTGTAAGGAGCCAGCAGTGAGCCACTGCCTGCTTTCTCAGGAAAGGCCCCTCTTCAGAGCTCTGCTGGCATTTGGCCATCCTCACATCAGCAGGTACCAAGAAAGACTGACTATGTCTTTGGGAAAAGCAAACAAGTTAGCCCACTGGGTCTGGAGTGGGACTGGCTCTGGGTGCCTGGCTTCCTGGATCCCAAGTTCAGAGAATTCCATCACCAAGGAAGTGAAGTGAGGTCACTTCTTTCAGGAACTGAATATGGTCCCTGCCTTGGTAACCACTTTGTCCTAACAGTTGCTTCCAAGGTTCCCATGAGATAGAGGCTGCCCCAACATCCTGTGACACATTCAGAAGTTATAATGGTATATCAACCATAGGCACCCTGGAACAGCTCTCCACAGAGGCCTGGTTTGGTCCATCTTCTCTACATTAAGAAGAGAGAGGCTGATTCAGACACATCAATTCATCCTGACCAGGTTGTTTGCATGGAAGATGACTATTGCTCTCTCAGGTCCTACATAGCTGCCTACATCTTCTCCAAGGATCATTTCTTCATGGATCTTTGCGGTTCTAAGCAGGTGGAAGATCTTCTACATTTCTATATTGTAAGACCCACTCTGTCGCTGCTCTTAAGTTAGTTATATTGAGGGAACAGTGTATGGTTAGGGTTAATAACAAGTTCGATTTGGGATACGAATCATTCTGCGGGATGAATAATGGTATTGGCAACCTGCGATATTTACAAGAGTATACATGTGAAATATAAGTATGAAAGCAGAAATCTAGGTAAGATTTGAAGCCCAGAAGGGCATTGGGGACTTGAGTGGGATACTTAACTTTGAGTTATGTGCTGCACAGATGTCTCAGATAAATCAATATACACTGGCATCGGACCTTGTACCTTGGATGATTGAATGTTGAAGAGAGCATCCAGTCAAAAACCGATAGTCGGTAGGATTAGGAAGGTAGTTGGTAGATTTAGAAAGAAGAGTGAGCATAGGATTTGGACCAAAAGTTCTTCAGCAATAGGGTTTCGGGTAGAGAGTGTATGTAAATGTCAGCACATGTGAAGAGTCAGTCACAATGATGAACTGGGGAAAACATGTAGGAAAGCAGATATCAATAGAGACATTAGGAAATCAAGCAAAGTATAAAGTGTGTGATAGGGTTAGACATTTTCAACAGGTTTGAAGTTGAATATATAATCTTAGGAAGAAACAAATATGTAGTCACCAATAGGATTGATATTTGAGAGCATTAGGCAACCTGGACATGGATGATTTTAGTAATGGATGCTATCTTTTCATTTAGGCTTTGGTACAATTGTGTGACCTTTGCTTGTTGTGTCCGGAATATTTCTGTGATAAAATGTGTATGTAGATCAGGTGACATGAGTATTTCTTCCACCATTTCTGAGAGCAATATTTTGAAGATTTATAAATTCGTATGGGGGTACAAATAGGTGTACCCTGTTTCTATTAATATAGACATAATGCATGAATAGACAATACTGTGAATAAATAATATCACTAGATCCACTTTAAATAATGGATTGAATGGATATCTGAAAATATATAAGAAATGTTATATTGATATACAATCATTAATTCCAACCAGTTATATATCTAATGATTATCTTATGGTTATGGTTAATCATGAAGGGTGTGTGAGTTTTTCTTCAAAATTGATTATGGAAATCGAAAACAATATATTTGGAAAAAAAGTCTCATGAATAGACCAGTCAAGAAACATAGAGAAATACATGTGTTCTGGAGCAGGAAGTGACTGAAAGTGAAACAAATGCCTATAAATTTGCTAACTAGTGAATGAAATATATATGCTAAGATGTGCATAAACTGAAGAAATAGTAATGTACCAGTGTGGAATAAAAATTAACGTCAAAATACACATCGTGTCCCATAGGAACCAACATGCATTGATGTTCAACTGGGTCAGTTAATGTAGACATATTAGAATTTGTATGCACCTTTCACTGAAGTTAGTTCTCAGTACTAGGAAACAAATATGTATTTCAGGTGTTTGAGTATTTCTAAGAATAATCTTGTGAAAAGTTGATTATTAATCCACATACATGAACATGAATGAATTTAGGGAGTGTATATAAGACACATAATTTTCATATTTTTAAAAATCTGGAGAGTATATACACACACACACACACAAACACAGAAATTTAAAAATAGCAATATATATGCCAATCGAAATTCATCATGAAATATATATCATAAAGATGCAAAAACATTCATTTTACTGAACATGGGTTTATTTATAATGTTGTTCCACTGGGAAGCTCACCCATAGGTTGAATTTTCAGTTCTAACAGCGTTTAGGACGAGTGATCACTTCTCACAATTTGTATCTGCCAAGTCATGTAACTCAAAAGAATGTACGTGTGATACCGTGTAGGATTCTATTTGTGCATATAAAAATACATGTGCTGAATAGGCTCCAGAAAATGGGAGACAGTAATTCACATATTTGTTAACTTTCAAAACACATGGAGAACTATTTCAATTAAAAATTGACTAGATTCATAATACCTACCCTTTATCATGCAAAAGGCAAGTCCAACCCTGAACTGCATGTATTTATGTACTGTTTGGGTTATTTTTCTCCATCATATTAGAATTAGTAGTCAGAGTCTATTAGAATATGGGTTAGTGTCAGGGATTCAGAATTTCGAATGGAAAAATAGGAAAATTAATCCAATGTGTATGCAAATATGTGCTAAAACAAATCTTCTGACTCTCATCCAGAACAATGCCTTGAAATTATCTTCGCCCCAAGTAAGACACAATTAGAGAAGAAAAGTTGCAAAATCTGTGATTACATTTCTGGAATGGAAAATGCTCAGGAGTGCACAAACTTGGAGGTGGTATAGGAGTTTCCAAAAGTAAGAACACGGTACACACTCCACAAACATGGAGCTCTGCATGCCTAAAACTTTTAGAGAAACTGCCACTGAGGTTGGGCAATGATATATAGGTTTTTGTCAGGAGTTAAGCTTCCTTTGTAGTGATACCCTCAAAGCTGGGTCTGCATCTATGTGACCTGGAGGACAAAGTTTCTTATTTTCCAATGAACACAAGGCAGCACTGCTGAATTCTCTCTTTGTAGATAAACTGTAGCCCCTGGGGGTTTATTTTCTCCCCGTGTGGACTGTGAAACAATTTGGTCATTCTCCACTTTTCGTGGTGTTTCTTGCTGCTGCACTTGGAGTTTGGTACATGCTTCACGAAATACAAGGAGTTCAACTGGGAAACAGTGCTGGAGAGAGTTCTGTCATGTGTGGTGGGTTATGGTCTGCAAGAAAATGCACAAACCAGGCTTCTATCTCTCAAAGATTGCTCCCTTGTCCATAGCAACCTGATTCTGAACATTGCCCTGAAACCTCGCCATAGAACAAGATGCCTTTACATATAAGGGTCTGAAGTCTGCACTATGTCAGTCACAAGCCATTTGGAAGCCAATGGCAGATCCACATGGACCCACCATGATATTTTATCACACACCTGCCCACCACTGCTCTACGCCCACTACTCAGCAGGCTACAAATTACTGGCATCTCTGTTCTAAACAATTTTCAGAAAACCCTGTCAATCAAGGAACTGTCTGGTACACTCATAATAAGCAATAGGACATCGAATGTTTCTGGAGTGCCACCTGGTCATGGGAATTTCAAAAATTTCATGGTATTTATCTAGCCATTTTTCAAGGATGACATTGGATGCACTGTGAATTTCAATTATTCAGGAACCATTAAATGTGAGAAAGCTCAATTCAAAGAAAATTCTGGAGAACTCTCACAGGCAAGGCTTTCCAAAGAGTGGACAAAAGGTCACTTGAAGCCAGGACCATTGAGGTCTACAATGTGAGGTCCTATGTGTTTTGACTCTCAACTATGGCTGCCAAGTCTTTCAGAATAAAATCATGTGATATCCAGGCTGAGATTCCCAGTTCTTTGTGGAAAGCCACCCTGGTCCTAGATCTCAGGTTCCAAGGGCGACTCTCATGCGTGGCCTCCTAAAATCCCAACACAATTCATGGCAATACTTCTCTGAGGTCAGTTTCAGAACTCAGTCTCTAAGGGGAAACACACCAGGGTTCAATCCCTGGTGACCCAGTCATCTCTTCCAACCGCCACACAAATGACCAGAATTAAAACCAAAACACTCACACATGCCCCTCATCTTCTTCCATATAGACACTAATCATAACCTTGGCTGGAAGTTTCCATGAGGCACACAGCACAAGACAATGTCAAAATAAACTCCCTTGCCCTTCATTTGTCTAAAGTCAGTGTTTCTGGACACTGTTCCTGTGAATCAGGGCTGATCAAAGATGCCTGCCATTAATACTGTTCCACTTCTCCAATTTGAGGCATAGTGACTGTCAGGTATAGTTTCTTTATGTGATTTGGAGTCATGAGAAAACCCAAGCACCTATGGGCTAGCCTCTGCAGGGCTTGAAGGACTCAGTTGACCCAAAGGATCCCTCTTCTCACTTGATGGAGATCAGGAACCTTACAGAGGAAAGCAAGAGACTTCATCCACAATGATTGCTCTTTTGGCCATTTTGGAATTGGATGCACACATGGGATCTTTCTTTAGATCCATCAGGGCTGAGAATCTGAGCCATGGACTCACACTGCACTAAGAGGTGGATTCAGACATATCCCTTTGCAAAGCAATTAAGCAAAGATCCACAGGTGATGCCCATTTATTTCCATTTGAAAACTGATATTTTCAGGCTTTGGAAAGGTGTGGCCTTAGGCAAAGACCTTCCTTACATTCAGGGCAACAGAACAATAGAAAAGCAAATTCCCAAAGCAGAGTTTCTCCACTGAGACTTTCCTGGTCACACTGATATCTGAGTTTTCTGTGATACTCACCATTCCCTTCAGCTATCCAGTACATGGCCATGTCCCAGATTGTGGAGGAGATACATATCTTGAACACAAAACCATGAGCCTATGGGAGAGTGGCCAGAATTCAGGAAGAAATCAGGAATGTAGAAAGGTAGTAGGTGTTGCCCATCTATAAGGTAAGCTGCAGTCCATTCATAAATTGGACAAGATGAATGCTGTGAAGATTTCTACTAGACAGGACACATCCTTTGATGCATTCTCTTTTCTATTGTCTACAACCACGGACACAGTGGGATACACAGAATCACTCACCTTCTCAAAGCACTTACTAGAAACAGGCCACTCCAAATTAAACAAACCGACTTTCCTACATATTCTTAGAAGATGAGACAAAATCACTAACACACAAACACACCCAAAAAGGCACCTTCTTTCCCCAAGTAGGTCTGTGACTATTCGGAGCATCCTCTGACTGGTGGACCATACTATGTTCCCCTGAAATGGGCTGTCGTATGTCAGATCTGGTCTCCTTGGCCAAAACTGTGAAGTTGTCAGGAGCCAGCGGTGAGCCACTGCCTGCTTTATCAAAAAAAAAGCCCCTCTTCAGAGCTTTCCTGGCATTTGTCCATCTTCAATTCAGTAGTTGCCAAGAAAGACTGACTCTGTCCTTGGTTAATCCAAACATGTGAGACCACTGCAACTGGGACTGGGCCTGCCTCAGAGTGCCTGGCTTCCTGGATCCAAAGTTCAGAGTGTTACATCAACAAGAAAGTGACGTAGGTCACTTCCTCTAGAACTGAATGAGGTCACTGCCTTGGCAACCACTTTGTCTTAACAGTTGCTTCGAAGGGTCCATGAGATGGAGGCTGCCCCTACTTCCTTTGACACTTTCACAAGTTAAAATGGAATATCAACCATAGGCACCCGGGAACAGCTCTCCACACAGGCCTGGTTTGGTCCATCTTCTCTACATTAAGAAGAGAGAGACTGCTTCAGACACATCCCTTCATCCTTACCTGGTTGTTTGTCATGGAAGATGACTTTTGCTCTCTCAGGTCCTTCATAGCTGCCTATATCTTCTCCAGGGATAATTTCTGCATGGACCTTTGAGGTTCTCTGCAGGTTGAAGATCTCCTACATTCCTGTATTGTAAGACCAACTCTGTCCCTGCTCTTCTATAAAGGTAGATTGAGGGAATCGTGTATGTTTAGGGTTAATAACATGTTTGATTTGGGTTAGGATCATTCTGCTGGATGAATAATGGTATTGGAAACCTGCGATATTTATAAGATTATAGAGGTGGAATATATGTATGAAAACAGAAATCTCAGTAAGATTTAAAGCCCAGAAAGTCATTGGGTCCTTGATTGGGATAGTTAGCTTTGAATTATGTTCTGTGCAGATGTCTCAGATAAATCTATACACAATGGCATAGGATCTTGTACCATAGATGATTGAATGTTGAGGAGAACATTCATTCAAAAAGGGAGAGTTGGTAAGATTACGAAGAGAGTTGGTAAGATTAGAAAAAAGTGTGAGTATAGGATTTGGACAAAAAGTTCTTTAGCAATAGGGTTTTGGGTAGAGAGAAAATGTAAATGTCAGCACATGTGAAGAGTCAGTCACAATGATGAACTGGGGAAAATATGTAGGAAAGCAGATATCAATAGAGACATAAGGAAATCAGGCAAAGTATAAAATGAGTGATACCAATAGACATTTTCAACAGGCTTGAGATTGAATATATAATCTTAGGAAGAAACAAATATGTAGTCACCAATAGGATTGACATTTGAGAGCATTAGGCAACCTGGACATGGGTGATTTTCATAATCCATACTCACATTCCATTTAGGCTTTGGTACAATCGTAAGTGTGACTTTGCATTTTGTGGCCAGAATATTACTGTGATAAAATGTATATGTAGATCAGGTGACATGAGTATTTCTACCACCATTTCTTGGAGCAATATTTTGAAGAGGTGTAAATTAGTATTGGGGGTACATAGAGGTGTACCATGTGTGTATGAATATAGACATAATGCATGAATAGTCCATACTGCGAATAAATAATACAACTGGTTCAAACTTTAGAAATTGGAATAAATTGATATCTGAAAATACACAGGGAATCATATATTGATATACATACATTCATTCCAACCATTTATACATCCAATGGTAATATTACGGTTGTGGTTCATCATAAAGAGTGTGTGAATTTTGCTTCAAAATTGATAATGGAAATCGACAGTAATGTGTGTGGAAAGAAGTCTCATGAAATGACCAGTCAAAAACAAAGAGGAATACATATGTTCTGAAGCAGGAAGTGATAGAATGTGTTACAAATTTCTTTAAATTTATGAAGTTGTGGCTGAAATGTATATTCTATGATGTACAAAAACTGAAGAAATAGTAATGTACCAGTGTTGTATAAAAATGAACGCCAAAATACACATCATGTCCCATAGGAATCTACTTGCATTGATGTTAAAGTGGGTCAGTTACTGTAAAAATATAAGGATTTGTTTGCACCATTTACTGAAGTGAGTTTTCAATACTATAAAACAAATATGTATTTCAGATGGATGAATATTTCTGAAAATAATCTTATGAAAAGTTGAATATAAAACCACATACATGAACATGAATGAATTTAGGGAGTGTATAATAAGATACATATATTTCATATTTTGACAAATCTAGAGTGTATATATATATATATATATATATATATATATATATATATATACAAAATACACACAGAGACATTAAAAAGTAGCAATATATATGCCAATTAAAATTCATCGTGAAATATATATCATCCACAGATCCAAAAATATTAATTTTACTGAACATGGATTTATGTATAATGTTTTTTAACTAAGAAGCTCACTCATAATTTGAATTATCAGTTCCAAAAGCGTTTAGGAGGAGTGATTTCTTCTCACACTTTGTATCTGCCAAGTTAGCCACCTCTCAAGAATACAGGTGTGATACCAGGTAGGATTCTATATGTTCATATAAAAATACATGTGCTGAATTGGCTACAGAAAAAGGGAGACAGGAATTCACATATGTGTTAACTTTAAAAACACATGCAGAACTCTTTCAACAAAAAATTGACAAGATTTACAACTCCAACCCTATATCATGCAAATAGGAAGACCAACTATACACCATGCCTCCTATGAAGTGCTAGTATTTCTATTCTGTTTGGGTTATTTTTCTCCATTATATTAGAATTAGTAGTCAGAATCTAGTAGGGTATGGGTTAGTGTCAAGGATTCAGTATTTCGAATGGAAAATTGAAAAATGAATCCAATGTGTATGTAAATATGTGCTACACAAAAATCTTCCCACTCTCATTCAGAACAATGCCTTGACAATACCTTCGCCCCAAGTAAGACACAATTAGAGGAGAAGATTTAGAAAACCTGTGAACAAATATCTGGAATGGAATATGCTCAGGAGCCCACAACCTTGGAAGTGGCAGAGGAGTTTCCAAAGGTAAGGGAAAGGGTAAACACTCCACAAACATGGAGGTCTGCTGGCATAGAGACTTCTTGAGAAACTGCCTGTGAGATTGGGCACTTGAAAAATATGTTGTTGTCAGGAGCTTTAGCTTCCTTTCTAGTGAGACCATAAAAGCTTGGTCTGCATCTATGAGACCTGGAGGACATGCTTTCTTATTTCCCAATGAACATGAGGCAGCAGTGCTAAATTCTCATTTTAGGTAAACTGTGGCCACTGGGGGCTAAAGGTCTCCCCATGTGCACTGTGAAGCCATATGGTCATCCTCCATTTTTATGGTGTTTCTTCCTGCTGCACTGGGAGTTTGGTATTTGCTTCACGAAATAAAAGGAGTTCAATTGGGTCACAGTGCAAGAGGGAGTTCTGTCATGTGTGGTGGGTCAGGTTCTGCAGGAGGATACAAGAACCAGGATTCTATCCCACATAGCTTGCCCCCTTGACCATAGCAACCTGATTCTGAACAATGTCCTGAAAACTCTCCATATAACAAGTTGCCTTTACATGGAAGGTTCTGCTGGCTGCACCATGTCAGTCACAAGCCATTTGGATGCCAATGGAAGATCCACATGGCCCCACCACAGATGTTTTATCACATACCTGCCCACCACTGCTCTAGGCCAACTACTCAACAGAGTCCAACTTACTGGCATCTCTGTTCTACACCATTTACATGAAACCCAGTCAATCAAGGCACTGTCTGGTATATTCATGATCAGTAACAGGACATCCAAATGTTCTCCAGTGCCACCTGGTGATGGGAATTTCAAAAATTTTATGGTATTTTTCTAGCCATTTTTCAAGGATGAAGTTGGAGGCACTGTGAGCTTCAATTCTTTCAGGAACCATTAAATTCTTAGGAAGCTAATTTCAATGAAAGCTCTGGAGAACACTCACAGGTAAGGCTTCCCAAAGAGTGGCCAAAAGATCACATGATATTATTCCCATTGAGGTCTACAATGTGAGGTCCATATGAGTTTTGACTCTCAACTCTGGGTGCCAAATCTTTCAGAATAAAATCATGTGGTATCCTGGCTGAGAGGCCTAGTGCTCTGTGGAAAGCCATCCTGGGCCTAGAACTTAGTTTCCAAGGGCGACACTCATGCCTGGCTTCCTTAAATCTCAACGCTATTCATAGCAATACTTCTCTGAGGTCAGTTTGAGAACTCAGATTCTAAGGGAATCACACCAGAGTTCAAGAACATGTGGACCAAGTCATCTCTTCCAACCGCCACCCAAATGACCACAATTTAAAACAAAACACTCCAACGTGGTGCTCATCTTTTTCCATATAGACACTCATAATGACCTCTGGCAAAAGTTTTCCATGAGGGGCACAGCCCAAGACCGTGTCCAAAATAAGCTCTCTTGCACCTAATTTTCCTAAAGTCAGGGTGGCCTGGACACCCTTCTTGTGAACCAGGAGAGATCAAATAGGCCTCCCATTAATACTGCTTCGCTTCTTCAATTTGAGGCCAACTGACTGTGGGGTTTGGATTCCTTATGTGAATTGGAGTCTTGAGAAAACCCAAGCAACTATGGGCTAGCCTCTGCAGGGCTTTGAAGAACTCATTTGAACCAAAGGATCCCTATTCTGACTTGATGGAGGTCAGGAAAGTTACATAAGAGGCGAGAGACTTCATCCACAAGGACTGCTTTTTTGGCCATTTTGGTTTTGGATGTACACCTGGGATCTTTCTTTAGATCCATCAGGAGCTGAGAATCTAAGCCACACCCTCACACAAGGCAAATAGGCTGATTCAGACACATCCATTCCAAAGCAATTAAGCAAAGAGCCACAGGTAATGCCCATTCATTTCCATTTGGAAACTGTTTTCTTCAGGCTTCACAAAGTGGTGGACTGAGGAAAAGATCTTCCTGACATTCAGGGCAACAGAAGAATTGGTAAACAAAAGGCCCCAAGCAGGGTTTCTTCACTGAGACTTTCCTGGTCACACTGATATCTGAGTTTTCTTAGATGCTCGCCATTCCCTTCAGCTATTCAGTACATGGTCATGTCACAGAGCTTCAAGGTTGTACATATCTTAAACACAAAACCATGAGCCTATTCTGGAGAGTGGCGAGAATTCAGGAAGAAAACAGGACCTTAGGTAGATAGCAGGTATTGCACATCAATAAGGCAAGCTGCAGTCCATTCATAAATAGGGCAGGATGAATGCTGGGAAGCTTTCTACTAGATAGGACATATTCATTGATGCATTCTCCTTTCTAATGTCTACAACCACGGACATAGTGGGATACACAGACATAGAAACACTCACCTTGTCAAACGACTTAGTAGAAACAGTTCACTCCAAACAAAACAAACCACCTTTCATACCTATTCTCAGAACATGAGACAAAACCACAAACCCACACCCACACCACAAAGGCACCTCCTTCCCCCATGTAGGTCTGTGACTATCCGGAGTGTCCTCTGACTGGTGGGCCATACTATGTTCTCTGGAAATGGCCTGTTCTGTCTCAAATCTGGTCTTTTGGCCAACTCTGTGAAGTTGTCAGGGGCCAGCGGTGAGCCACTGCCTGCTTTCTCAGGAAATGCCCCTATTCATAGCTTTCCTTGCATTTGGCCATCCTCACATCAGTAGGTTCCAAGAAAGACTGAGTCTGTCCTTGGTAAATCAAAATAAGTTTGACCACTGGGGCTTGGACTGGGACTGGCTCTTTGTGCCTGGCTTCCTGGATTCCAAGTTCAGAGAGTTCCATCACCAAGGAAGTTAGGTGAGGTCACTTCCTTTAGGAACGGAATGAGGTCACTGCCTTGGCAACAACATTGTCCTAACAGTTGCTTCCAAGGTTCCCATGAGAAGGAGGCTGCCCCTACTTACTGTGACACTTTCACAAGTTACAGTGGTATGTCAACCATAGGCATGCAGGAGCAGCTCAACAAATGCCTGCTTTGGTCCATCTTCTATACATTAAGAAGAGAGTGGCTGATTCAGACACATCCCTTCATCCTGAGCAGGTTGTTTGCCATGGAAGACTTTTGCTGTCTCAGGTCCTTCATAGTTGCCTACATCTTCTCCAGGGATCATTTCTGCATGGACCTTTGAGTTTCTCAGCAGGTGGAAGATCCTCTATATTCCTGTATTTTAAGACCAACTCTGTCCCCACTTTTCTGTAAAATTAGATTGAGAGAACAGTGTATGGTTAGGTTTAATAACATGTTCGATTTGGTTTAGAAAGGAAACTACACGGTTGAGCAAACAGGTTCCTACCGTTAGCAATAATATAAGGATTATAAATGGACCGGCCATGGCAGATAAAAGCATAGTTAACCAGGTTGACTATGTGAACAAAGAATCAAACCTCCCTTCTGGGGCCTCTGTCTCTCTTTGACGCTCTTCAAGTCGTTTTCTTAATTTACTCATAGATTCTTTTACAACTCCAGTATTGTCGGCATAAAAACAACATTCTTCCCTCAATGCAAGCAAAAAGGCAACTTTCTCTCATGAAGAGGAGGTCCAACACTCGCCTGCTCTGTAAAACAACTTCAGAGAGAGAGAGGTTAAAATTCCTGTAAAGCTGTGATGTCGGTTTTTAATGTCTTTAAGCTTTGGTCTATTTCTGCTTCTAATTGTGTCTTTGTTGTGTCTCATGGACTAGGGCAGTTGTTCCTATGCCCACCCCTTCAGCAATTATTATTCCTCATAGGATGGCCAAAGTGAGGGATACAGGTTCCCGGTGGAACCGGGTTGTATGCCCCCCTATTTGAACTTTAAATGAACCTACGTCATGATAGAGCACTCTGAAAAACATCTGCATGATTACATAATTAATCACACCTATTGACCATTTTATGTAAACATAAATAATGTTAAAGTGTATAGAATTATACTGTTTTAGGAATGGACAAGAAAATGCACCTAAGATAGCACCAAAGTGAGGAAAACATTCTTATTTGGTTGCATCCGGATTTAGAGGGCATTGCTTCTGTTGTAATCAATTAATCCCCTGAACCCCAAGTTTTGGTAGTTTTAGAATTTGTACCCAACATGTAAGGGAAGGGGCTCAGAAGTTCACAGTCTGCAGAAATTCACAAAAATTAGTTTTTGTTTCTGTTTTTTTTTTTTTTCCTCTGTTCTGGGCAAGTTAACTTTTCAAGGACACCTTGGAAGGGGAGAGCTTTTTTGTCTCTTTTTTTCTCCCTGCCAGCTGTCACCATGGAGACCAGTTGCTAACTTTTTTATCTTAGAAATGTAGGCATCTAGGTGAAGCCCCAGCTCAAGGCCAGAGGCCTTGTTCACATATTTTGTGAAAAACTGGAAAGGCAGTGTCTAGCTTAGGGGTGGTGATTTTTCCAGCCAGTGGCCAAGTAGAACAGGGCAACACGAAAAGTGGAAGTTTATGCACATTGAACTCTTTCAGAGGGACTCTTTTGCTGAAAGACCTAAAGTAAGCCTTGGTGAAGACTTCTGGAGAAGGTCATTTAAGACATTTCTGTGGACCTGGTACAGAGGGGGAAGACGGGGTAGTCGAGGCTGAGAGTAGCTCCATGGATCTAAGAATGAGAAAAGAGAGATGTAAAAGAAAAATGGTAAAGGGGTTTGGGATTTTCCTAGAACAAAACTTGAGCATTAGAACAGGTATAGCAGAGGGGAAGATGGGAGTAAATATTCCAAAAAGCCTTTGAGGGACTTTAAATTCTTAGAAACCTCTTTTCAGTGATGACAAAGCAACTTTAAATGCCATTTTTATTACATCGTGGATAGGGGTCTGAGGGCTCTTCTCAGCTGGTTTGAGCTTTGGGTTAGCTTGCTAGAGGACTTGGTGGGACCTAGTGCAGGCCCTGACAGGAAAAGAGAGGAGTGAGTGGGTGAAGGGGTACCTCGGTACCTGCTACCTCAGCAACGGGGCAATGTTCTGAGAACCAGCGGAGGTTTGGGTTTTTGATTTAGTAATTGGAGAGGAGAAATCAGGTTGCTAAGATGGGAGTGATAGCAGAGAGTCTAGAGCAGAAGGCTGAGGGTGAGAAACTATTGGAGAAGCATAGTACAGGATGTGAGAAAAAGAGGAAAAATGATTCCACATAGGGAAATTTTCCCCTTTTGAGAACTTGCCGAAGTTAAAAATGTCACTCAGAATTTGAGGATCTAGAGAACCCTCTGGGGGCCATAGTATTTGGTTGTCTAATTGGTAATATGGCCAATGCTGTGTACTGAATTTGATGAGGAGTTTGGGTTCCACCAGGCAGCCCCTGTATGCTCACATTCCCTTGACTTACACAAGAAGTCGGCTTCTCCCCCACACAGCCGTGGCTGTTTGTGGCTTTGATAGTACGCCAGGCAAACATAGTAATCTAGGCTAGTAAAACCTGAATCTGTCTCGCGTGTCCCTGCATCCATAATATTTGTTTCCATTATCTATGGTACAGAAGAGATTTAATGGGATTTTAGTGGGATCCTCTTCATCAGGGATATCTCAATAGGAAAGACCTATACCGACCTGACAAATGTCTGGGTGGAGAGATGGCCACCAGGTCTCTATGGGGCCTGTATGCGAGATAGACTATACTTCTTGTCTAGTAGGATTTGTGATCAGCCATTGCTGCTGAACGGGGTGATGAGGGTTAGAACTACTGGTGGCCAAGGGGAGAGTCTATAGTCTTATCCACATAGCGAATACGCAATTTGAAATGGTTACCACGCTTTTCCAGTTTCCAACAAGAGTCTGGACACAGCGAAGGCTTGAGATGAGAGGCATGGATCCAAAAAGTGATTCCGTCTACTTTAACGCTTTAGGTTTTATAAGTAGCACCTGGTATGTTTCTTTCCAGTGGGGTTCCAGGGATGACACCTGATGTTGTCTTATGTAGACGAAGTCTCTTACATGATATTGATTTAGAGTCCCCTCCTCCCCTGGTTGGTAGGCAGTGGCCAGCTGTTTCCACAGTTATTGCTGAGTTCTTTCAATGACTTTAAGTCTGTCAAGCAAGGGGGTGTGGAAGTGATCGTTAAGCCTTAGAGTTGGGGTTAGGTCCCTTATTGGATGATGGGAATCATAAAGAATTTCATAGGGGGTGAGGTTACACAAAGAAAGAGAGGGAATATTTCTCGCATGAAACAGTGCATAAGGCAGGAGCATAATCCAATCTTTTATGCCGGGCTCTAAGCTTAATTTTGTGAAGGTCTCTTTAATGGTTCTATTTATTTTTTCTACCTGTCCTGAGCTCTGGTGTATATAAGCATAATGTAACTTAAAATTAATCCACAGGGTCCCAGTTAACACCTGACTTACCTGGGCCATGAACACCAGTCCATTATCAGACCCTATTACCTTAGGCAGACCGTATCTTGGAAAAATATCTTTCAGAATCTTCTTGAAAATCATTTGTGCAGTTTTTTTTTTTTTTGTTTTTTTTTTTTTTTGTGTGTGTGTGTATGTGTGGAAGGCTTCAGTCCATCCTGAAAATGTATCTACAAAGACTAGGAGGTATTTAAGTCCATACCTTGCTGGCTTAATTTCACTATTGTCCACTTCCCAAAATTGTCATTTTCTGGTTCCTCATAGGTGCTTTCCTCTAGGAAACTGGAAGGGTAAGCATTAACCAATTGACGGACTCGACAGGCTTTTGTTACCCGTTCAGTTATTTTCTTTCGCTGTGAGTCGGTTAGTGGAAAACTCTGTTCTTAATCCTACAGGAATGCCTGCAGTTTCATTGAACCAAGGTGAGTGAGTTGGTGTACATTTTTAACGTAGTGTAGGGCTTTCTGTAATTGCAGCCTGAGCTCAGTGAAGTTGAGGTGTTCAGTGTCAGTGTCCATAGATATTATAAAAAACTTCCTGGTGATCAGGGGTCCATTGGAATTGGGCATCTCCCTCTAACACCGGGTATAAAGGAGCAGCTAAAAACGCAAACCCAGGTATCCATAACCTGCAAAAGCCAGCAGTCCCAAGAAACTCTCTGAGTTGTCTCCTGTTAGATGGGGGTGGTATCTAGGCAATGGTTTGTTTTCTGGGCTCAGTGAGCCATCGTTTACTGCCCCTAAGGAAACAGCCCAGTAAGATTACTTCATGCCAGCAAATTTGGGCCTTTTTGGCCGAAACTCTATAACCGAGTTGAGCAAGCTCATATAATAGTGCTTGGGTCCCAGACTCACAGTTTTCCTTGGTGTTGGCTGCCAGTAGCAGGTCATTCACGTATTGAAGCTGGGTGACTTTGGGGTGCGTAGTTCTGAAATTGCTGAGATCTCTGTGGAGGGCTTCATCAAAGAGAGTGGGGGAGTTTTTGAACCCCAGTGGGAGTCTAGTCCAAGTTAGTTGACCAGACGTTCAGGTTTCTGGGTCTACCCACCCGAAAGCAAACAGCAACTGACTATCTTTATGCAGAGGCAAGCAAAAGAAAGCATCTTTTAAGTCCAGAACAGTATACCATTTCCGCTCAGGGTTCAGAGTGCTAAGCAGATTGTACGGATTAGGTACCGTGGGGTGAATGTCCTGCACTCTGTTGTTGATCTCTCTTAGGTATTTAACAGGGCGATTGTCCCGGTTCCTGGCTTTTTTTTCTAGTAGCAGGGGAGTGTTCATGGCCAATTGACAGGGCCTTAGGACGCCTAAGGTCAGATATTTCTGAATATGGGGCCTTATCTCATCTTTAGCTTTTTTTGCTTAGAGGATATTATTTGACATTAATTGGGGAGGCTGAGGTTTTTAACTCCACTGTTATTGGAGGTTGTTTCACGGCCAGGCCTAAACCAGCAGTTTTTGCCCAGGCATCTGCGTAATCTGTTATCCATTTCTGGCGTAGCTTGCCTGTTTGATCAGTCTTGGGGGGTGTGAAGAGTGGATGTTCATCTTCTACTAATTTAGTTAAAGCCGTGACTATAGGAGTTTATACTAAAGGATTTAGAAATTTCATTTGGTAGCCTTCAGGGTTAAAAGTTATTAAGGCCAAGAGCTTGGTGAGCAGATCTCTGCCCATCAATGGGTCCAGGCATTCCTGGATTACTAGGAAGGAGTGATGGATTTTTCCTTTACCTAGGTCCATGGTCCTCTTAGTAGTCTAAGCCCGATATTTACTGCCATTAGCCCTTTGAACTACAGACCTTTTATTTGATAGAGGGCCCAATGGGGCCTTAAGGGCTTCGTATACTGCTCCTGTATTCATTTCAAAGTTTACTGGGGTCCGCTACACTTCAAAAGTTACCCTGAGCTAGGGGAAGTGATCTGAGCCCCAACTTTCTTAGTCATGCACCAGAGTCACAATGGCTGGCTGGCGTGGCTGTCTCTTTATAGGGCACTTTTTGCCCCAGTGTCCTTTTTTTTTTTACAGTAGGCACATTGATCTGAGGCCAGGGGTGGCCTCTTGCATGGCCCCAGGTAACCCTTACTGTCACCTTATGTCTTAATTTCTGCCCTCTTTCTTGTTGTGACAAGGATCTTGGTCAATCCCTTAGTCTGTCTTTTGCTTCTCTCATCCTTCCTTTGCTCCCTTTCTTTCTCCCTGTTTCTCTCTTATAGTATACTTTCTCAGCTTCTCTGACTAAATCTCTCTTTTAAATTTTTTTAATATCCATGGCAGCTTGCCCAATTAAGGCCATTGTTACAGATGAATTTTGATCCGCTGCCTGAGGATCGAAAGGAGTATATCTTTTATATGCCTCCATAATTCTTTCTAGAAACAAAGAGGGAGATTCATCAGGCCTTTGAATAATTTCTCTTACCATGGCCAAATTAGTTGGTCACCTAGCAGCCCCTTGGAGACCTGCTATTAGAGCCAGGCAATAATTGGACAGATGCTCTTTATCTTCAAAGGTGTTGGGGTTCCAGTTGGGTTGGTTTAAGGGTAAGCTCGCTTTGATTATGTTGGGAAGTTGTGTTGGTCGCCAATCAGGTCCGAGGATATTTTTTTTTTTTTTAGCTTCTTGGAGGTTTTTCTCTTATTCCTCTGTCATAAAGAAAGTCCCTAGGAGTTGTTGGCAGTTATCCCAAGTAGGCAGGTGTAAAAACGTTGGCGAGTTCTCTGAGTTCTTGTAGCCGGGCCAGCTTCCTCCAGGGAAGGAGGGGCTCTGTGTGCCACGGGACTGTCATCTGGATTGCGCTGGGCCATCCTAGCTTCTTTGAATGGTGGAGAGGCTGAGTCAGCAGCAGGGGAATCACTTAGAGGGTGTTGGCAGTTGGGGGATGAAGGCAGAGGATAAGGAGGGGGAGGAGAGTCCAGTAGAGTCTTGAGACTCAGGGAGAACAGAGGGTGCAGGAGGAGGAGCAGAGAGTTAAAGAGATAGAATCATGGGGGAAGGAGTAGGAGTCCGTGCAGGGACAAGGAAAGGCTTCACCCTTGGAGGAGGAGATTTGCAGAGGTCCTGACAAGTTAAGATATATGGCTGTTGATCTGGACGTCTACGTGGCCCCGGGTAAAAGACAATATCTCGAACTTTTCAAATTAGTGCGAAGTAGAAAGATCCTTCTAGGGGACATCTGACTACAAAGTTGGGTCATTCTGAGACACAGAATCTGCAAGATCCGGCGTTTTACTGAAAAAGAAAGATTCTGAGCCCTTAAGCAGACTTTGGTCTAGTGATCAAGGGTCATGAACAGAGGCATTGAAGTGCTCTGTCCCATAATGAAATATACACAGACAATAAAAGCAATGACACAAGACACAGACAAGACAAGACAATAAAGACAGGCAATGGACGTCCAATACTGAGACCATGACTGAGTAGCTGGCAAAACATGATGGGCTGGCAATACCGAATCCGAAACAAAATATCACTGAATAAAGGAGACTATTGTTCCTCGATTTCATGAGTTCATCCCCCAGGGACATGGCCTGTGGCTCTGTTACATGTGTGTCAGCCACCATGGGAGAGAGCTCACGCTCTTTACCAATAGCCATTTTGTGAAACCCTAACCTGAATCCTGTAACCAGAAAGAGGGGCCTTATTTATCCCCAGAGGAGCCCGTTGGGGGTCTTTCATCTGCGGCTGCCGGATCTCACTGGGGCCACCAGATGTAAAGATCGGGCGAGGGTGGGTGGAAGAGACCACCAAGAGACTGTCTCATGCAACAGCAAAGGCTTTATTGGGAGTCCGGCATGCAAGGGCTCAGAGCTCACTTGAATAGAGCAGAGAGCCCTGAGAACAGCTTAAGAAGTGCTTATATATTTTCCTTGGAGAGGGCAGGAAGGAAAGTTTATTGATGGGTAAGTGCGAGTGGGCGGTTTGCGTCCAACTGGTTGACCGAGTACATTCTGCAGTTTGGCAGTTGGGGACAGCACATTCTGGGAACAAGAATAGCAAACAGTTCTCAAGATTTCAACAGTGTTTTGTTAAGCATACAGAAAATCAAGAAGTGACAAGTACCTATTTTATTAAGCTTTCAATATAAGTATGAAAACAGAAATCTAGGTAAGATTTGAAGCCCAGAAGTTCATTGGGCCCTTGATTGGTATACTTAGCGTTGAATTACATTCTGTAGTGATGTCCCAGAAATATGGATATACAATGGCATAGGACCTTATACCTTCTCGGAGGTCAATTCCAAAACACAGACTCTAAGGGGAATCACACCGAAGTTCAAGCCAAGGTGGACCCAATTATCTCTTCCAACCGCCACACAAATGACCACAATTAAAACCAAAACACTCCCACATGGCACTCATCTTCTTCCATATAGACACTCACCATAACTTCTGGCAAGAGGATTCCATGAGAGGTGCAGCACAAGACAGTGTCCCAAATAAGGTCCCTTTCTCCACATTTGCCAATAGTCAGGGTGGCCTGGACACCCTCCCTGTGAACCAGGAGTTATCAAATATGTCTGCCATTAATACAGCTCTGTTCTCCAATTTGAGGCCTACTGACTGTGGGGTTTAGATTCTTTATTTGAATTGGATTCATAAGAAAACCCAAGAACCTATGGGCTAGCATCTGCAGGGCTTTGAAGAACTCATTTGACTCAAAGGATCCCTATTCTCACTTGATGTAGGTAAGGAACCTTACAGAAGAATGTGAGGCACTTCATCCACAGTGACTGATTTTTGGCCATTTTGATTTTGGATTCACACATGGGATCGTTCTTTAGATCCATCAGGTGCTGAGAATCTAAGCCACAGGCTCACACAGGACCAAGAGGCTGATTCAGACACATCCCTTTACAAAGCAATTAAGCAAAGAGCCACAGGTGGTGCCCATTCATTTCCGTTTGAAAACTGTTTTCTTCAGGATTCACAAAGGCGTGGCCTCAGGCAAAGAACTTACTGACATTCAGGGCAACAGAAAAATAGGCAATCAAAAGGCCCATTGCAGGGGTTCTCCACTGAGACTTTCTTGGTCACATCGATATCTGAGTTTTCTGAGATGCTTGCCAATCCCTTCAGCTATCCAGTACATGTCCATGTCACAGTGCTTTTAGGTGGTACATATCGTGGACTCAAAAGCATGAGCCTATTTTGGAGAGTGGCTAGATTTCAGGAAGAAAACAGGAACTTAGGAAGATAGCAGGTGTTGCCCATCGATATGGCAAGCCCTAGTGCATTCATAAATTGGGCAGGATGAATGCTGGGAAACTTTCTACTAGACAGGAAACATCCATTGATGCATTCTCTTTTTCTAATGTCTACAACCACGGACACAGTGGGATACACAGACATAGAAACACTCGCCTTGTCAAACAACTTACTAGAAACAGTTCACTCCAAACCAAACAAACCGACTTTCCTACCTCTTCTCAGAACATGGGGCAAAACCACAAACACACATCCACACCCAAAAAGGCACCTCCTTCCCCCAAATAGGTCTCTCACTATCCGGAGTGTCCTCTGACTCCTGGGCCATACTATGTTCCCCAGATATGGCCTATCCTGTCTCAGAT
The DNA here is from genome assembly GCF_048772815.1 of Callospermophilus lateralis. NCBI lineage: Eukaryota > Metazoa > Chordata > Mammalia > Rodentia > Sciuridae > Callospermophilus > Callospermophilus lateralis. The sequence goes on from NW_027514627.1 coordinate 289,103, forward strand.
CTGTTCTCCATATCCAACTCTGTGAAGTGGTCAGGAGCCAGCTGTGAGCCACTACCTGCTTTTTTAGGAAAGGCCCCTCTTCAGAGTACTCCTGGCATTTGGCCATCCTCACATCAGTAGGTACCAAGAAAGACTGACTCTGTCCTTGTTAAATTGAAGCAAGTGAGACCACTAGGACTGGGACTGGGACTGACTCTGTGTGCCTGGCTTCCTGCATCCCAAGTTCAGAGAGTTCCATTACCAAGGAAGTGAGGTGAGGTTGCATCCTTCAGGAACTGAATGAGGTCACTGCCTTGGCAACCACTTTTTCCAAACAGTTGCTTTCAAGCGTACCATGAGAAGGAGGCTTACCCTACTTTCTGTGGCACTTTCACAAATTAGAATGGTATATCAACCATAGGCACCAAGAAACAGCTCTCCACACAGGCCTGATTTGGTCCATCTTCTCTATATTAGGAAAAGAGCCTTTAGTCCGGGGAGCACTGCAGTGAACCTCTGCACTAAAACTATTAGCAAGCACCTGGTGGAGGAGTCCTCCATAGGTAAGTGGGGCTTTTATAACATCTGATATCCGGTTAAGGGAGATCTCTTCTGATGACAGAGATGTGGCCTGGGGAGGCTCACATATACTCCTTTCCAGGAGAGTAACCAGAATCGTTCTGTCCTCTGTTCTGTTCTGTAGGGAATTCCTCTGGAACTGTAGAGAGGGGCCGACGGGCACGCATGCACTCCTACCCTGGAGCTATAGCAAGATGTTGCACTGTTCCACTGTTTTTCTGTTTAGGCGCATGGTTTCTGTTTTTTGTGTTTCGTTTTGTGTTCTATTTTTTTGATTGTTTGTTTGTTTTTGTTCATTTTGTTGTGTGATTTCAGTGGTAAAAACTTAAGGATTTTGGACGTAAAAATAGGTAATAAAGAGAGTAAGCCTGACACCCCTTTGGACTGTGTTTTAGGGAACTGCGATGAACTTTACTCGCCTTTGTTAAGCAGGATGATAGAAGCTCCTAGCTGGCTGCCTGGAGCACACCCATTGCAGAGGGCAATGCTTGGTGGGGACCTAAGAACTGAGCATCTCCGAGGTTAACAAGTGAAACTCCTTTAAAACCCCTTGTCACTCCAGATCAAGAGAGTCACAACCTTTGGCAGAGTCCCCTGTGTTTCTCCTTTGTTCGCAAAGCAATAAACCTCCCTTTTTCTTTTTCTCAAAACTCAGTCCTCATTATTAAATTGGTATTAATTGGCGTCAAGTTGAGGAATCGAACTTTAATTTACAAATTTGGTACCCGCCCTCCACCCCGGAACTTTGTGAGAGCTGTCTACTGAAATATTAGGAGATGAAGCATGCTTGGTGTGGAACTGAACAAGAGGAGCTAATCCTGTAAGTAAAAGGAGGGACTGAGGGACTCCCAGCAGCTGCCAAAGCCCTGTTGTTTCAGGGAATTACCTCCTTCCTCCCCGCACTGTAAGAATTATGCCACCTCTGTCTTGTTAAAAAAGAGAAAAAGAAAAAGGGGACACTAAATGCAGTGAAGTCACCATGGAGACACTTTATTTTACATTTCAGGTTTCCCCTCTGTTAAAACATGTGGTCCCCCCCCTGTGGATATCTATGGTGCACACTGGTGTAGGAGATTTTTCTCTTTTCTGCTCTGGTTTAAACGGTTCTCTCTGACAGCCATAGTCTGAACCTCCTTTCTGTCTGTCTTGTGTCTTTGTATCTGGCCCTTTAAGACATCTGCAATAATGTGTTGATATTATAAATTGTTTCTTGGGAATGATCTTAGCTGAATGTGTGTCTAAATGATGATGTTTTATTTTAACAATCTGGTATCTGAATGGGTTTTTGAAGCATTGCAGAATCTTGCAGTTAAAAGTCGGGTTTAGGTAATTATTTAGTTTATGATTTCAGATAATTCATGCCAGAGAACTTAAATACTTAGTATGGAAAACTGAAGAACTCTACTTCCAAGTTGGCAAGTAAATTCCCAATCATACAGTCTTTTTTTCACCAATTTTGAATTGGATAGCCTCGGGAAATGTCACTGTGTGTACCACTGCATTAATTTGGACAAGGATAGTAAATCATAGAATGGTATCTGTTGACAAAACAAGATGTAAAAATATAAAATTTTGTGAATTGTATCTTAAATTTGTATCATAATTTTCAACATCCGAACCTCAAAATTATGGTTAAAATGCCTTAGGCCTGAGGTGTCTGCTCAGAATAGCAGTTTTTCCTGCTCCTTCCAGACCTCAGCCATGATTTATATTGAAATGTAAATGAAAGAAGCCTGAAAGCTTAGTAGGAGACTGATTTGAGGCCTAAGGGAAAAAAAAGGTAAATTGTATGGTATTTACTAATTACTAGCCAGTCACTTTTTCTAGGACTCTTTTTTTTTCCTTAGATACTTTTTTTTTTGAGCTCATGATTTTGAGCATACAGACCTAGGTTAATGTTTTTCATATCAGTTCTATCTTTGACCAACTGTAGACTTTTTGAAACATTGCAATGGAGATTTCACCTGAGAAAAGCTACAAGGCCTTTACTATTATTATGTGTGCACACTTTTGTTATGTGTTGTATGTCCACATATACATATGTCCGTATATCATATATATGATACACAAATTAACATATACAAGGAGCGCTCATAAAAAAGCGCTCATTAAAACAAATTTAAATAGGAGATCCAAAGATCTTTAATTCACGTGATTTAAATGTTTCAATTTAAATTGGATAAACAGATAAAAATCAATGTCTTTAAATTTAAGCTTACAATTTTTTTAGGTGTTCAAAAATCTAATAAAATATTAATATCTACAAAATGTCTAATATGCCTTGGTTCTAGGACCTTTCCTTCAACATAAAAATGGTTTACACTGTCAACACATTTCTCTAATATTTTGATAAATAAGTAAAGTAAATTTGATATGGGATTGCTCATTCATGAGTACTTTTCTTAGATATCTGATTGATTTACTAAGGTCTGAATAAGTTCTTATTAAAGTCTGTATAAGAATATAAAAATAAGTCATGTGTTAATGAGACAAAAATTTCTTAAAACATAAGTTTACCCATAACGTTGTGTTTATTAAGTTTTATTTTCTCCAGAGCAAGCAACCATAAAAATTAAACAACTGATTAAATAAGAAATGTTATTTTAGAGCACTGTACTGCCATTGCTTTAAAAGCTAAACTTGGTTAATGTAGAAACATCAATGTAATTGTGATGCTATCAATGTTTTCATATCTTATAGGTATGCAAGTCTGTAAGGTAGAAACTTTAAAAGAGCGTTATATCAAGCTTGTGCTCTGAAGTTGTATGGTAAAAAATATATTGGGGATTTATTTACCTGTTATCAATAAGATATGTAAACTTTTATGTTACTTTTTACATTGGGGAACAATTTAAATGTATTTTTTAGTTAATGAGAGCCTAATCGATGTAAAGGTTAAAAACTTTCAGCCTTTCTTTAATTCATGTTTTAAATGTGATATCATATGGTGTTAGCTAATGTTCATGTGACCTCAAATGATATTTAAAAATAAGAATTAGCTTTAGAACTAAAATACTTAAGATTTATAAAGAGCCCTGCCTTAGCTGAGATAAGGCTCTGTGTCCCATCTTACTACATGTGAGAATGACTACGAAACCAGTAGGTTAGATAATATTTCTTTAAAGTTATGTTAAAAAGTTGGTTTTTTTTAAGGTCAATATTCCTAGGATCTCAAACAGGGGATATAATGTATAACTCAGCCAAAAAATTCAGGGTAGCTGTTACACAAGCTAAGTATTTTTACTTTTGTTAATTTTATTTTGAAATTTTCTTATAAGTGATCTAAAGATTCTCTTTTACTGTTTTACAAACGTGTTGCTTTAAGAACACAACATGGGTTTATTCAATATAATAAGTCATTACTTACAATACAGACAGAATAATACAGATCCCAATTAATAAAAAGATAATTATATAGTTATAGACATTAAAGCCCAGTACTCTTAATATAAGGCTGTTAAAATTTATTTGCTGGATGTTTAAGATTAGGATTTAAAATTAAAGTTAAATGAAAAGAGCCAAGAAAACCAATATTTGGCTTTTGCCCTATGAGTCAGTCTGAATCCAGGGAACAGGGGACTTCTCTAAAGAGCTTTGAAACTCTGAGCCACATAACCTCCTCCTGATCAGGGAGATTAATGAGACCACTGGAGAACAGAAAGCCAATCAGTGTATTTGTAACGAAGAGGAGAGTCATCAAAGAAAGGAGACATCCCTGATGCTTCCGAGGGAAGCCAAATGGTCAAGCAAGATCTGGACCCACCTAGCGCAAATGGCACTAGCAGAACTGAGAATCTGCTCTCAAGTTTCCCCAGAATTGACTCCCATAAAAGGTCAGCTGACTGTTAACAATAGATGGAAACAAAAGTCAGTTTGACTGCTTCATCTTAAACACTTAGCAAAGACAGTTAAGAACAAAATACATCCATTCCTGGGCATTTTAAATTATAATTATAATAATAATAATAATAATAATAATAATAATAATAATAATAATAATAATATAATGTTAAGGTATGCACCTTATGTTTGCCTCCCAAAATAAGTAAGACTGGTGGCTACAAAGAAGAATTCTCAGACAGGAATGCCTGATACTTATAAAAAGAGACTATCAAGAAGACCTGCCACAGGGAGAAGTTTTCAGTTTAAGGCCTACAGATATTCCTAACCTACACAGGTTGGCTTGGTGTTTGCTAGTACAATTATCCAGCCCTGAGTAACAGAATTAAAGGTTTCTCAAAGAGACACAGAGGTCATAATAGTAAAAGGATTTTACAAGATCAGATGACATTAAATAATTAAACTGTATCTTATGGGGAGGGACAAGTGTAACAGTAAAAGTTAAATATTAAATTGACAGTCCTGATAACTGGGGATATTAAAGACTGGTGAGGGAACTTCTATACAGTGACTTGTTCCAGGTGCTGCAACATTTATTCAGTACTCATGGTTTTTGTTTCTCTCATAGAAGAACCCATCCCCAGATGACTTTACAACCTGTTCTTCCCCAATCAGACTTCAAACCGAACTGACTTCTAAAAGGCAACTCATGTCCCTCAACTGACTTCTAAAAGGCAACTCATGTCCCTCATCCCATGCCCACTCACGTCACCCTGTCTCAGGTCAGAAGAAGAAAAAATGAGTGACACCACTCTTCTTATAACAATGGAGAGAAAGATAAATAGACTATCAATATAAGTAATTAATTAAGTCAGGTAAAATCAGGGAGATCGGTTTTGGGTGAGTTCTAAAAATTTGGAGACTCTTACCTGAGGGATTAAAATTTCCTCAGTGCTCTTCCCGTAATCTATCAAAGATTTGAAGGGGACACAAAGAAAAGGCGGGAATGATAGACCCAACCTGATCTTTAATTTAAATTGGGAGCCATCTTGCCAAAAAGCCATGAAAAGATAATTTTGGCTTTACCATAAATTACTTCAAATTCTAAACCTGCTTGGAATGCCTGCCCATGCCTTGAACTCACCCATGCCCGGCTCTCTGACCAGATAGCAGCCCTAACTGAAACTTTAGTGACACATCATAAATATTTGCCTTCTCTGGCCAGACAACAACCCTCTCTGAGGCTCTAATGGTCTTCATGAACTCTGATGTAGGGACAGCAAAAAAAATGTAGACTGCCATTGGTGTGATGTTTGTCAGAGTTCTGTTATCTGTAAACCCCCTTTTGTGTAATTTTCTGGGCTATTAAGCTGCCTGTAGGAAAGCTGGGGTTGCTGTCTTTTTCCCGCCGTTTTGTGAGGGAGAGGTAGCACAGCCAGTGGAAATAATAAGCTTAATTTAATTTGATTTTAATTAGAGTCAGTGGTCTTTTCTTGTGTCCTGGTCTAACAGGTAAACACTCCAAAAACATGGAGCTCTGCCAGCCTAAACACTTCTTGAGAAACTTCCTCTGAGTTTGGGCACTTGAAATATATGTTGTTGTAAGGAGCTTTAGCTTCCTTTCTAGTGATACCATCAAAGCTGAGTCTGCATCTATGTGACCTGGAGGACATGGTTTCTTGTATTCTAATGAACATGAGGCAGCAGTGCTGAATTTTCTCTTTGTAGGTAAACTGTGGCCACTGGATACTAAGTGTCTCCCCGTTTGGACTGTGAAGCCATTTGGTCATCCTCCACTTTGTGGTGTTTCTTGCTGCTGTACTGGGAGTTTGGTATATGCTTTATGAAATACAACGAGTTCAACTGAAACCCAGTGTTGAAGAAAGTTCTGTCACTTGTGGTGGGTCAGGGTCTGAAGGAGAATGCACCAACCAGGCTTTTATCTCACAGAGCTTGCCCCCTTGTCCATAGAAATCTGACTCTGAACTTAGCCCAGAAACCTATCCATATAAAATGATGCCTTTACATAGAAGGGTCTGCTGGCTGCACCATGTCAGTCACAAACCATTTGGAAGGCAATGGCAAATCCTCATTGCCACACCACAGATGTATTATCACACACCCACCCACCACTGCAATAGGCCCACTTCTCAGCAGGCTCCAACTTACTGGCATCTTTGTTCTACACCATTTTCATGAAACCCGGTCAATCATGGCATTCTCTGGTACACTCAAGATCAGCAACAAGACATCTAAAGGTTCTCCAGTGCCACCTGGTTAAGGGAATTTCAAAGATTTCATTGTATTTATCTAGCCATTTTTCATGGATGAAGTTGGAGGCACTGTGGGTTTCAGTTCATTCAGGAAATATTAAATGGTGAGGAAGCTGTTTTCAATGAATTCTCTGGAGAAATCTCACAGGCAAGTCTTCCCATAGAGTGGTCAAAAGGTCACATGAAGCCAGGCCCATTGAGGTCTTTAATGTGACGTCCATGGGTGTTCTGACTGTCAACTATGGCTGCCAAATCTTTCAGAATAAAATCATGTGATATTCTAGCTGATATTCCAAGGCTCTGTGGAAAGCCACCCTTGTATTTGATCTCAGTTTCCAAGGGAGAATCCCATGTGTGGCCTCCTAAAATCTGAACACAGTTTATGGCAATATTTCTCTGAGATCAGTTCGAGAACTCAGACTATAAGTGGAATCACACCAGAGTTCAAGCCCAGATAGACCCAGTCATCACTTCCAACCACCAAACAAATGACCACAATTAAAACCAAAGCACTCCCACAAGGCCCTCATTTTCTTCCATATAGACACTCATCATAACCTGTGGCTGGAGGTTTCCATGAGGGGCTCAGCCCAATACAGTGTACAAAATAACCTCCCTTGCCCGTCATTTGCCTAAAGTCAGGGTTGCCTGGACACCCTTTCTGAGAACCAGGAGTTATCAAATGAGCCTGCCGTAAATACTGCTCTGATTCTCCAATTTGAGGCCTACTGACTCTCGGGTATAGATTCTTTATGTGAATTGGAATCATGAGAAAACCCAAGCACCTATGGGCTATCCTCTGCAGGGTTTGAAGAACTCATTTGACAAAAAGGATCCCTATTTTCACTTGATGGAGATCAGTAATCTTACAGAGGAAGGCGAGAGACTTCGTCCACAATGACTGCTTTTTTGGCCATTTTGGTTTTGGAAGCACACATGTAATTGTTCGTTAGATCCATCAGGTGCTGAAAATCTATTCAACAACCTCAAACATGGCCAAGAGTCTGATGCAGACACATCCCTTTCCAAAGCAATTAAGCAAAGATCTACAGGTGATGCCCATTAATTTCCATTGAAAACCGTTTTCTTCAGGCTTCAAAAAGGGGTGGCCTGAGGCAAAGACCTTTCTGACATTCAGGGCAACAGAACAATAGGTAAGCAAATGGCCCAAGGCTGGGTTTCTAAAATGATATCTGAGTTTTCTGAGATGATCCCATTCCCTTCAGCTATCCAGTACATAGCCATGTCACAGAGCTTGGAGGTGGTTCATGTCTTGGAAACAAAACCATGAGCCTATTCTGGAGAGTGGCCAGAATTCAAGAAGAAAACAGGAATTTAGGAAGACAGTGGTTGTTGCCCATCCATTAGGCAAGACAAAATCCATTCATAAATTGGGCAGGATGAATGTTGTGAAGCTTTCTTCTATTCAGGACACATCCATTGATGCATTCTCTTTTCTAATGTCTACAACCACGGACACAGTGGGATAAACAGACATAAAAACACTCGCATTGTCAAAAGACTTACTAGAAACAGTCCACTCCAATCCTAACAAACCGACTTTCCTACCTATTCTCAGATCATGAGACAAAACCACAAACTCACACCCACACCCAAAAAGTCACCTCCTTCCCCCAAGTAGGTCTATGACTATCCGGAGTGTCCTCTGACTGATGGGCCATAGTATGTTACTCCAAAATGGACTGTCCTATGTCAGATGTGGACTCCTTGGCCAACACTGTGAAGTTGTAAGGTGCCAGTGGTGAGACACTACCTGCTTACTCAGGAAAGTCCCCTCTTCAGACCTTCCTGGCATTTGGCCATCCTCACATCAGTAGTTACCAAGAAAGACTGATTCTGTCCTTGGTAAATCCAAATATGTGAGGCCACTGGGACTGGGACTGGGACTGCCTCTGGGTGCCTGTCTTCCTGGATCCCTAGTTCAGCGAGTTCCATCACCAAGAAAGTGATGTAGGTCACTTCCTTCAGGAACTGAATGAGGTCACTGCCTTGGCAACCACTTTGTCCTAATAGTTGCTTCCAAGTGTCCCAATTGATGGAGGCTGCCCCTACTTCCTGTGACACTTTCACAAGTTTGAATGGTATATCAAACATAGGCACCCGGGAACAGCTCTCCACACAGGCCTGGTATTGTCCATCTTCTCTACATTAAGAAAAGAGAGACTGCATCAGACACACCCCTTCATCCTGACCAGGTTGTTTGTCGTGGAAGATGACTTTTGCTCTCTCAGGTCCTTCATAGCTTCCTATAGCTTCCCCAGGGTTCATTTCTGCATGGACCTTTTCATTTCTCAGCAGATGGAAGATTTCTTACATTCCTGTATTGTAAGACCAACTCTGTCCCTGCTTTTCTGTAAAGTTAGATTGAGGGAACAGAGTATGGTTAGGGTTAATAACATGTTTGATTTGGCTTAGGAATCATTCTGCTGGATGAATAATGTTATTGGGAACCTCCAATATTTATTAGAATATATAGAGGGGAAATATATTTATGAAAACCGAAATCTAGGTAAGATTTGAAGCCCAGAAGGGCTTTGGATCCTTGATTGGGATACTTAGGTTTGAATTATGTTCTGCACATGTGTCTCAGATAAATCTATACACAATGGCATAGGACCTTGTACCTTGGATGATTGAATGTCAAAGAGAACATCCAGTCAAAAAAGGATAGTTGGTAGGATTAGGAAGATAGTTGGTAGGATTAGGAAAAAGAGTGAGTATATGATTTGGACAAAAAGTTCTTTAGCAATAGGGTTTTGGGTAGAGAGAAAATGTAAATGTCAGCACATGTGAAGAGTCAGTCACAATGATGAACTGGGGAAAATATGTAGGAAAGCAGATATCAATAGAGACATTAGAAAATCAGCAAATGATAAAGTGATTGATAGGATTAGACATTTTCGACAGGCTTGAGTTTGAATAAATAATCTTAGGAAGAAACAAATATGTAGTCACCAATAGGATTGACATTTGAGAGCATTAGGCAACCTGGACATGGGTGATTTTCATAATCCATACTCATATTCCATTTAGGCTTTGGTACAGTCGTAAGTGTGACTTTGCATTTTGTGGCCAGAATATTACTGTGATAAAATGTATATGTAGATCAGGTGACATGAGTATTTGTTGCACCATTTCTGAGAGCAATATTTTGAAGAGATATAAATTAGTATTGGGGGCACAAATAGGTGTACCATGTGTGTATGAATATAGAGAGAATTCATGAATAGACCATACTGTGAATAAATAATATAACTGTTTCCAAATTTAGAAATTGGAATAAATTGATATCCCAAAATACACAGGAAATCTTATATTGATATACATACATTCATTCCAACCAGTTATATATCTAATGGTAATATTAGGGTTGTAGTTTATCATAAAATGTGTGTGAGTTTTGCTTCAAAATTGATTATGGAAATCGAAAATAATGTGTTTGGAAAGAAGTCTCATGAAATAACCAGTCAAAAACAAGGAGGAATACATGTGTTCTGAAGCAGGAAGTGATTGAATGTGTTACAAATGTCTTTCAATTTGTGAACTTGTGGATGAAATGTATATTCTACGATGTATAAAAACTGATGAAATAGTAATGTACCAGTGTTGAATTAAAATGAACATCAAAATACACATCATGTCCCATAGAAATCTACTTTCATTGATGTTAAATTGGGTCAGTTACTGTAGAAATATAAGGCTTTGTTTGCACCATTCACTGAAGTGAGTTTTCAGTACTAGGAAATAAATATGTATTTCAGGTGGATGAATATTTCTAAAAACAATCTTATGAAAAGTTGATTATAAAAGCACATACATGAACATGAGTGAATTATTTAGGGAGTGTATAATAAGACACATATATTTCATATTTTGAAAATATATATATCACACAGATACATTAGAAAGTAGCAATATATATGCCAATCAAAATTCATCATGAAATATATATCATTCACAGATCCAAAAATATTAATTTTACTGAACATGGATTTATGTATAATGTTTTTCAACTAAGAAGCTCACTCATAGTTTGAATTTTCAGTTCCAAAAACATTTAGGAGGAGTCATCTCTTCTCATACTTTGTATCTCCCAAGTTAGCCACCTCACAAAAATGTACGTGTGATACCAGGTAGGATTTTATATGTGCATATAAAAATACATGTGCTGAATTGGCTACAGAAAAAGGGAGACAGAAATTCACATATGTGTTAACTTTAAAAACACATGGAGAACCATTTCAACAAAAAATTAACAAGATTTATAACTCTTACCCTATATCATGCAAAAGGCAAGACCAACTATACGCCATAACTCCTCTCAACCGCTTGTATTTCTATTCTGTTTGGGTTATTTTTCTCCATCATATTAGGATTAGTAGTCAGAGTCTAGTAGGGTATGTGTTAGTGTCAGGGATTCAGTATTTTGAATGGAAAATTGAAAAATGAATCCAATGTGTATGTAAATATGTGCTACACCAAAATCTTCCCACTCTCATCCAGAACAATGCCTTGACAACACCTACGGCCCAAGTATGACACAATCAGAGGAGAAAAGTTAGAAAATCCGTGAATACATATCTAGAATGGAATATGATCAGAAGTTCACAACCTTGGAAGTGGTAGAGGAGTTTCCAAAAGTAAGGGACAGGGTAAACCCTCCAAAAACTTGAAGGTCTGCTGGCCTAGAGACTTCTTGAGAAACTGCCTGTGAGGTTGGGCACTTGAAATATATGTTGTTGTCAGGAGCTTTAGCTTCCTTTCTAGTGAGACCATAAAAGCTGGGTCTGCATCAATGTGACCTGGAGGACATGGTTTCTTATTTTCCAATGAACATGAGATAGCAGTGCTGAATTTTCCATTGTAGGTAAACTGTGGCCCCTGGGGGCTGAATGTCTCCCTGTGTGGACGTTGAATCCATATAGTCATCCTCTATTTTCATGGTGTTTCTTGCTGCTGCACTGGGAGTTTGGTATTTGCTTCATGAAATACAAGGAGTTCAACGGGGACACAGTGCAGGAGGGATTTCTGTCACGTGTGGTGGGTCAGGGTCTGCAGGAGAATACAAGAACCAGGCCTCTATCCCACATAGCTTGCCCCCTTGACCATAGCAACCTGGTTCTGAACAATGTCCTGAAACCTCTCTATGTAACAAGGTGCCTTTACATATAAGGGTCTGCTGGCTTCACGATGTCAGTCACAAGCCATTTGGAATCCAATGAAAGATCTACATGGCCCCACCACAGATGTTTTATCACACACCTGCCCACCATTGTTCTAGGCCCACTACTCAGCAGGATCCAACTTTCTGGCATCTCTGTTAAACACCATTTTCATGAAAACCAGTCAATCAAGGCACTGTCTGGTATACTCATTGTTGGGAAAAGTATAAACGGCAGCCATACCCCAGAGAAAAACCCCAACATGGTGCCTAAGGACTTCTTCTTCCTACCTTCTTTTTTCTACAGTGGTGCCAAATGTTCCCACCCGTGTGAACTCTCCCGCTGGCGCCAATTTGAAATCTCGCTGGTGGGGAACCTTAGCCCCAATAAGAACTAATTCCTGGGCTCCAGAGCTGATATCTGAAAGAACTAACCAATAAACGGTTTGCCTGCCATTTATCTAAGCCCTTCCATCTTCCCCTTAGTTCTATATAAGCACACAGCTTTTTGCAATAAAATTGGAATTCTCCCAGCGAAGTGCCTTTGCGTGGGAAGTTCTTTCATTCTGGTGCCCCATGTGAGGATACGGGTGAGCTCTTTCTAACAAGAGCCCCGTCCCCTGCTCCCCGGAGACAGCCAGCTTCCTGCACCCACCACAGATCTGATATATGTAAGCCTCCCCTGAAACTGGCTCTGCAACTCCCTTCGGGCTACCACTGGTTTTGTGACCTTGATCTTCCGGCCCACTCTCAACGCCCTGTAGGGGGCAGGAAATTCCTGCCACTAAGACCTTTACTGGTCGCAGTGGACCCTCTGGTGATCCGTTTTCCTTTGGGGCATGAGGCTTCTGAGTTTACACAAGAGGCTCTGTGGTTTTTTCTCCTCTGCTGCCGCTGCCGCTGCTGGCTAGAGTTGCTGTTTGCTGCGGGGCTGCTGTGTCTGGCTGAAGCTGCCTCTCTGCTCGGGGAAAACTGAACTCCCGTCCTGGAACTACATTCTGCCGGAACCGGAGTTCTGTTTTCATTACTGACTTTTTCCGCTGCGTTCAAAAACTTTCCTGACGTCAGGTTGCCCGTGGCTCCGAACCCATTGGGTCTCACAGATCGCACTTCACTGGTGACGCCCAGGTAGTGCCCTCTGTATTTCCTCATGACGGCTGGTCATTTTGGGGACGCCCACCTGACCCCCATTCGCCCTGAGCTTCCTGAAAGCCGTTCCAGCCCGGGATTTCTCTTTGTCTCTCTCGCTTACTCTTATTCTCTCTCTCTCTCTCTCTCTCTCTCTCTGTCTGTCTTCCTTTTCTCCCTGTGACTATGGGCACCTCTTCATCTGTACCTGAAGCCTCACCTCTCAAATGTCTACTAAAAAATCTGGCCACACTCTCCCTCACACCAGACATCAAGCCCAAACTTCTAATCAAATTCTGTACCCAAGATTGGCCTACATATCCACTGGATAATGGCAATCATTGGCCTCCAGAAGGCTCCTTACATCCAAACTTCATCTGCGACCTTTTTAACTACTGCCAGCATCTGAAAAAGTGGAGTGAGATTCCCTGCATTTAAGGTTTTAGCCTTCTCACACAGCACCCTGTCGCTGCTCCTCCTGCCCTCCCTCTCAGGTCCTCCTTGTTTGCAAACCCTTCTCTTCCCCTACGTCTACTCCTGACTTCACAGATTCTTCCTCATTCAACCCAGCAGATGAACCCCCACCTTATCCCCCAGTCCTATCTGCCCCTTCTCTCCCACTATACCCTCCTCTTCCTCTGCCTGATTCCAGGGATCCTCAGCCTTCCATTTCATCCTCCTCCCCTCCGCCCTCTTCTGCCTGCTCCACCTCCTCCTCTTCGAAAGAGACACTCCCTGCCCCTCCCTCTCCTTCCTGTCCGCCTCCTGCCTCTTTCAGTCCTCCTGTTACCAGGTCTAAGGGACTCCTTCCCACCCCCAAGACAATCGCACCCCTTTGTGAGGTAGCTGGTCCCGAGGGTGTCATCAGAGTCCAAGTGCCCTTCTCCATGTCGGACATTACTCAGCTAGAGAGGAAGTTAGGCTCATTCACCACTGACCCCACCACTTACATTCGGGAGTTTCAATGGGTCCTGCAAGCATATAGTCTCACTCATCATGACATCTACATGCTCTTGGCCAATACACTTCTCCCTGAGGAAAGTCAATGGGTCTGGGAGCTAGCCCAAGCCCATGCTGATGAAAATCATAGGACCAATCCTAACCACCCCACAGGCCCTCATGCTGTCCCAGAGCAGGATCCCCTATGGGATTACAACACCCCTGAAGGCTTACAGTCTAGTGACCTTTTTACATCCTGCCTCTTGGTGGGCCTGAAAAAGGCCATCCGCAAGGCTGTTAACTTTAAAAAGGTGCAGGAGGTCATTCAAAGGAAGGAGGAAACACCTTCAGAATTCCTGGATAGACTAACCAAGGCCCTTTAACAGTACACAAACCCCAACCCAGAAACCCCTGATGGCCGTCATGTCTTAATGAAATATGTTCTGGCCCAAAGCTACCCTGACATTAAAGCCAAGCTTAAAAAGCTTGAACAGGGCCCTGCTACTCCTTAGACTAAAATCCTCGCTGTCGCTTTCAAGGTTTTTTATGATAGAGAGGATGAAAGTGAATGCCGTAGGCAGAGGGCTGAAAATGCCAAGTTCCAAATGTTGGCCCAGGTCATTCAGAGAAGGCCATCACCACGCCATCCCAATATGACACCCCCGGGAGCTTGCTTCAAATGTGGTAAGGAGGGACATTGGGCCAGGGATTGTCCTTCACTGAGGACACCCTACAACCCCTGCCCAAAATGCCATCAAAGGGGACACTGGGGGGCAGACTGCCCAACAACCCGAAAGGGAGGTTGGTCAGCCGCCAGACAACCACAGCCTTTCTTGGGCTTAGCAGCGGAGGATTGACGGATCCCTGGGCTTTCCCTCCAGACTATTACCATCAAGAATCAAGAGCCTAGGTTTACCTTCCTGGTGGATGGATGCTTCATTACCTTCCTCTTGGATACTGGTGCCACTTTTTCGGTCTTAAGGGAGTATGGGGTTCTACCACACCCTCAAAAACTCCTATTGTCAGGGTAGGAGGTAAACAGATTTTCCCTCAAACCCCCCCCATCATGTTATATGCAGGGATCCCTTTTGTCCTTCACTCACTTCTTTCTCGTTATGAGCCATTGCCCCATTC
The DNA here is from genome assembly GCF_048772815.1 of Callospermophilus lateralis. NCBI lineage: Eukaryota > Metazoa > Chordata > Mammalia > Rodentia > Sciuridae > Callospermophilus > Callospermophilus lateralis. Next base: position 304,157 of record NW_027514627.1, read on the forward strand.
CCCTTCTGGGAAGGGACATACTCTCACTATTAAAAGTCAGCATTCACATATCACCCCACACCTCTCCTACCTCTCATTTCCTCATGATGTTCCTAGGGGCAGATACACCTCCTTAATGCACTCTCCCATGACTCTCTAAACCAGTTAAGCCTGAGGTTTGGGACACAACTACACCCCTTATGGCTAAATGCAGTCCTATTCATATTGTCTTACGGGACCCTTCAAGATATATTAGTCAATCACAATATCCACTCACAACCACAGACCTCCTCGAATTAGAACCCATCATCCAGGATTTATTACGAAAGGGGTATCTTAGGCCTACACACTCTCCTTTCAACACCCCCATTCTGGCACTTAAGAAACCTAAAGTGTCCTACAGGCTGGTTCAAGACCTTCTCCTTGTCAACTCCTCTGTGGTCCCCATCCACCCACTAGTGCGCAACCCTTACACCCTCCTCTCTCAGATCCCTGCCACTACTACCCACTTCTCGGTCCTAGGTTTAAAAGATGCATTCTTTTCTATTCCCTTGTTCTCAGAATCTCAGAATATCTTTGCTTTTACATGGACTGACTCTCACATCCACCATTCTCATCAGCTTTCCTGGACTGTCCTCCCACAGGGATTCAGGGATAGCCCCCATCTCTTTGGCCAAGTTCTTGCCCAGGACCTCACATCCTTTCACCCGACCTGTCCTGACACTATTCTCCTTCCATATGTCAATGACCTTCTTCTATGTAGTCCCTCTGGGAACACTCTCAATCCCACACCGCTCAGCTTCTTAATTTCCTAGCAGACAAGGGATATAGGGAGTCTCCCCACAAGGCCCAGGTTTCCCATTCTTCTGTCACCTCTCTTGGTTTTTGCCTTAGACCCGGGAAAAAGGAAATAACACTGGATAGGAGGCAACTCCTCTCTGATCTTCCAGTGCCCCATATGAAAGCCAAAATACTATCATTCCTAGGATTAGCAGGTTATTTTAGGGCCTGGATCCCAAATTATTCTCTTCTATCCAAACCCCTGTATGACCAAGCAAATGGACCCCCTAGTGAATCTCTTGTCTCCTCCCCCATCTACCACTTCCGCAGGTTTCAGCAACTCCTCTTAAAGGCACCTGCCCTTCACCTTCCTGATCTTTCAAGACCATTTCATCTATATGTCCATGAAAAAGGGGGGCAAGCACTTAGGGTCTTAGGTCGAAACTATGGGCCTACATTTGCACCTGTGGCATATTTTCCAAGAAACTAGACTCTACCATCCGTGGGTGAGCCCCTTGCTTAAGAGCTCTGGTTGCTGGACAAATTTTACACAAAGAAGCCTCTAAGCTGAGTTTTGGGGCACCTTGAACTATCCACTCCCCACATCACTTGAAAGATCTTTCAGCTTATAAGGGCCTTCAAACCCTTCCTCCATCCAGGGTTCTGTCGCTCCTCACTTCCTTTCTGGAAAACCCTAATATTACTTTCCTCCCCTGCTCTGCACTGATCCTTCCCTCACTGCTCCCAATGACTCCCACGTCTAAAACACCAACTCATAATTGGTTGGAAACCTTAGAAGATTTCCTCCCCTGTCATTCTTCCATTTCTGAGGAACCACTCACCAAGCCTGACCTTATCTGGTTTACTGATAGCAGTTCCTTTAGGCAGAACGGCACTCATTACTCTGGATATGCTGTAGTTTCAGCCACTGAGATTATAGACGCCAAAGCTTTGCCTTCAGGAATTACCAACCAGCAGATTGAACTTATAGCAGCCACTCGTGCCTGCCTTCTAGCACAAGGCAAATCCCTCACCCTCTATACTGATTCAAAATATGTCTTCCAGATCTTATTATCCCATGCTTCAATATGAAGGGAGCGACGCCTACTTACCACCAAAGGTAATGCAATCACTAATTCGGCTCTTATAACCAATCTGATGGAGGCCTCCCACTTACCCACCCAGTTGGTAGTTGTCCATTGTAGGTCCCATCAGAAGGATGGCTCTCTTATCACTGAGGGCAATGCCAAAGCTGACCAGGCGCCACGAATGCGTGCTACCACTTCCAATTATGGCCCCTATGGGGTACATATTATGGCCACTTTAGACAGCTCATCTGAAGCCCCTACTTCTTCCAGTAAGAACAAGGATCTTTTCAAGTTCCTTCATACTCTACACCATTCCAATTCTCAGTCTTTGACCCTTTTTTTACAGAGCTTCTTCTCCCTCAACCCTTCTGACATAGCCATGATAGAGAATATAGCCTCTAATTGTCAGATCTGTCAGCGGACCAAACCTCATATTCCTTTAAGGCCCAAACCTTTCCCTTTCCACCAAGCCCAGGGACACATTCCCATTGCTGACTGGCAAGTAGACTTCACCAACATGCCCACAGTATGGCACACTAAATACCTCCTTGTCTTTGTGGACACTTTCTCTGTTTTGGTTGAGGCATTTCCCACTTCCAATAAAAAGGCTTCCACTGTAGCTTCAATCTAACTGACAGACATCATCCCTAGGTTTTGTATGCCCACTTCCCTACAATATGACAATGGCCCTGAGATTATTTCTAGGATCACACAAAAGGTCTCTCAAGCCCTCTCCTTCAAGTGGCATTTCCACTGTCCATATTACCCCCAGGCTTCAGGGAAAGTGGAAAGGGTAAATCATACTCTGAAGGAAGTCCTTACCAAATTGACAATGGAATTAAACTTAGACTGGGTCAAAATCCTTCCCTTTGCTTTGCTTCGAATCAGAGCTCTCCCTAAGAAACCATCTTTACTGTCTCCCTTTGAGATAATGTATGGAAGACCTCTTATACCCTCTGGGTTGGTCACTTCACAAGGACCTCTCACCCGAGATTTGTCTTTGCCTCTCTTGTTTCATCTCCACTCTGAACACTGGAAATGTCAGAACTGGCTTCTTCCGGACCCAGTCTCCACTCCAAACACTCCTCCCTTAACACCTGGGAGTCTAGTCTATTATAATACCCCAGAGAAGAAAGGGACTCTTGCACCAAAATGGGAAAGCCCCTATCCTTTCATTCTCTGTACCCCCACCGCCGCCAAACTCTCCTTACTAGACAACTGTCTTACTCCCTGGATTCCCATTTCTAGGTTGAAACCATATCACCAGGAGGCCCCACCTGCTGATGACAGGACCATGCCAGAGGAACTCCAAGAATCACCTCCTGAACCTCCCCTTAACTCCTGCTTTCCACACCCATCTCACCCATTTAAGTTGCGGCTCACACGGTGTTCCCTGCAGCCCAATTCCTCTTAAAGAAGGCACAATGAGCTCTCCCAACACCCTAGTCTTCTCTAACTGCTTGTTTTTTGTGCTCTGCTTTTTTTCTGTGCTCTGTTGGGACTTGTCTTTACCCTCCTAACCTACCATGTATTTATTCACTCTTCGGGAACGATACTCAGAACATGGCATGCAGAAGGTCCGCGCAGTGGATGCAACTACTTGCTTCATCCACAACTGCACCTCTATTTCCCTAAAATTGTCACCTTCAAGGACCTTCGTCCCTGGTAGCTGGAACTGGCCTTTCATTTGCTTCCTTTTTAATCAAACCAAAGACTATTGTCATTGGTGGCCTGAGATATATAATGGGTGTCCCTATTGGTCATGCAGGTTCCATGATGAACGTGGTAGCTGTTCTTACCACTCACTTGGCTACTCTGAAGGGTTGACTTCTAGTTACCTAAAGTGGCATAAAGGCTCTTCATCCGATAACAATGGATCGTATACTTCAGATATACCTGACCCCAAGGCCAAACGTTGGGGCTATGTTGAGTTTGCTCTCTATGCTCGGACAACCTCAGCAAGACCCACAGGGTGGATGACTGTTGGCCGCACCCTGATTACGCCACCTAAGGCAACCAATCATGTAGTCGAACACATTAAGGAGTCAGAATCAAAACTGGATAAAGGCCATTGCAACACATGTTTTTTCGTCCTCTGCCTGAGGATCAAAAGAAGTATATTTCCTATATGCTTCCATAATTCTCTCCAGAATCATAGAGGGAGACTCATTAGGACCTTGGATTATCTCTCTTACCATGGCCAAATTAGTCGGCCCTCTGGCGGCCACTCGGAGGCCCGCCATTAGAGCCCTGTGATAAGTGGAAAGATGCTACCAACCTTCAAAGGTGTTGGGATCCCAGTTTGGTCGGTTCATGGGCCCATAAGGATGAAGAGGGAGCATCACAGTGGCTTCTGAGTTTTCTATTTTCCGTAGCTGGCGGGTTTCTTTAGGTGGCCCAGCTTCCACCAGAAAAGGAGGGGCTGCTGCTGCTGCGGAGAAGTCCCTTGGAGGGCTTGGGTCTGGCCCAATTGCCTCTAGTGGCGGAGAGGCTGAGTCAGTGGCGGGAGAATCATCTGGAATGTGTTGGGGGTTGGGGAGCGAGGGCAGAGGATAAGGAGGGGGAGGATTGTCCAGTCTTGTGACTCAGGAAGAATGGGGGGAAGATGGGGAGGGAACGGAAGGTTTGAATGATAGGATCCTGGGGAAGGGGTATATGGCTGTTGATCTGGGTGGCCACGTGGTCCCGGCTGAAAGACAATATCTCTGACTTTTTGGATTAGATTGAAGTAGAAGGATCCTTCTGGGGGCCACCCGACTTTGAGGATGGGCAATTCTGAAGCACAGAGAGTCTGCCAGGTCTGACATTTAACTGAAAAATAATGATTCTTGGCCCTTGAGCGGACATCAGTCCAATGATCAAGGGTCAGGGACAGAAGCGTGAAAGTGCTTTGTCCCATAATGGGAGTTACTCAAAAAGAGACAGTGAAGACACAAACGCAACACAAACAAAGACAAACAGTAAACGTTTAACATGAGTCCAAGACAAATATTAGAACTCAGTAACTGGCAAAACCTGATGGGTTAGACAATAAAGACAGACAGTAAACTCAACATGAGTTCGGGACAATGAACAAAACTGTGTAGCCAGCAAAACCTGATGGGCTGGCAAACCGAATCCTGAAGCAAAATATAACCGAGTTGAGGAAACTAATATTCCTTGATTTCCCTCGTCCTCTGGAGTGTCCCCCAGGGACGTGGCCAGTAGCTCTGTGACACGTCTGCCACCCACTGTCAGAGAGAGCTAATGCTCTTCACCGACAGCCACTTTGCCAAGCCCTAACCTGAAACCCGAAACCAGAAAGAGGCGCCTTTCTTACCCCGAGAGGAGTCCCTTGGGGTCTTTCATCCGCTGCTCCGGATATCTCACCTGGGACCTCCAGATGAAAAGGTGGGGCGAACATCGGAGGAAAAGACCACCAACAGGCTTTCTCATGCAACACCAAAGGGTTTATTGGGGGTATAGCGTGCTGGAGCTCAGGGCTCACTTCAGAGGAACAAAGAACAAAGAGCCCCGAGAACCACTTGAGTGGAGTTTATATACATTCTTTAGAGAGGGCAGGGACTTTACATACATCATAGCCTCTTTAGCAAATCATCATATACCGCGGGAAAATCAAATAACAACTCTAAAACATGATTAGCACATTCATTGGCGGGAACAGGTTGGGCAGGGGGTGATTGGTCAGCCGTAAGAAGGGGTATACATTTAAATTGATTGGTGGATGCACTGTGATGTATACGTGGTGAGCTGCATGGTTTCTGGGAAGGGGCTGTTAAGTAACTAGGTCCTCAGGGAAGATTTCAACACACATCTAATGTGCAAATCCGGGAATTGTCTTAACTGCCACAGAAATTTCAGGTGCTGAGTGCAGCTTGGAAACTTTACAAAACCTGGTTCTTTACATTTCAATTTCAATTTCTTTTATTCTTTCAGAACCTTACAGAGGAAAGCGAGAGAGTTCATAGACAATTACTGCTCTTTTGGCCATTTTGGTTTTGGATGCACACAAGGGATCTTTCTTTAGATCCATCTGGTGCTTATAATCTAAGCCACAGCCTCAAACAGGGCCAAGAGGCTGATTAAAACATATCCATTTCCAAAGCAATTACTACTCTGAAGTCAGTTACAGAACTCAGTCTTCTAGGAGAATCACGCCAGTGTTAAAGCCCAGGTGAACACAGTCATCTCTTCCAAAAGCCACACAAGTTACCACAATTAAAATCAAAAAAATCCCACATGGCCCTCATCTACTTCCATATAGTCACTCATCATAATCTCTGGCTGGAGGTTTCCTTAAATGGCACAGCCCAATAGAGTGTCCATAATAAGCTCCCTTCTCCTCATTTACCTAAATTCAGGGTGGCCTGGACACCCTTCCTGTGAACCAGGATTGATCACATAGTTCTGCCATTAATACTGCTCTACTTCTCCAATTTGAGGCCTACTGACTATCAGGTATAGTATGTGATTTGGAGTCATTATTAAACCCAAGCACCTTTGCAGGGATTGGAAGAACTCATTTGACACAAAAAATCCCAATACTCCCTTGATGGAGGTCAAGAACCAAACACAGGAAGGCAAGAGACTTCACCCACAATGACTGATTTTTTGCCATTTTGGTTTTGGATGCACACATTGGTTCTTTCTTTAGATCCATCCGATGCTGATAATCTAAGCCACAGCCTCACACAGGGCCAAGAGGCTGATTCAGACACATCCCTTTCCAAAGTAATTAAGCAAAGAGCCACTGGTGATGCCCATTCCTTTCCATTTTAAAACTGTTTTCTTCAGGCTTCACAAAGGGTGGCCTGAGGCAAAGACCTTCCTGACATTCAGGGCAACAGAACAATAGGTAAGCAAAAGGCCCAAAGCAGGGTTTCTCTACTGAGACTTTCCTGGTCACACTGATATCTGAGTTTTCTGAGATGCTTGCCATTCCCTTTAGCTATGGATTACATGGCCACGTCACAGAGTTTGGAGGTGGTACATATTTTGGACACAAAACCATGAGCCTATTGTGGAGAGTGGCCAGAATTCAGGAAGAAAACAGGAACTTAGGAAGACAGTACATGTTGTCCATCAATAAGGCAACCTGCAGTCCATTCCTAAAATGGGTAGGATGAATGCTGGGAAGCTTTCTACTAGACAGGACACATCCATTGATGCATTCTCTTTTCTAATGTCTACAACCACGGACACAGTGGGATACACAGACATAGAAACACTCGCCTTGTCAAAAGACTTTCTAGAAACATTCCACTCCAAACCAAGCAAGCCGCCTTTCCTACCTATTCTCAGAACATAAGACAAAACCACAAACTCACACCCACACTGAAAAAGGCACCTCCTTCCCCAAAGTAAGTCTGTGACTATCCAGAGTGTCCTCTGACTGGTGGGCCATACTATGTTCCCCAGAAATGGCCTGTCCTGTCTCAGATCTGGTCTCCATGGCCAACTCTGTGAAATATCAGGGGCCCGCGGTGAGCCACTTCTTGCTTTCTCTGGAAAGGCCAGTCTTCAAAATTTCCTGGCATTTGGCCATCCTCATATCAGTAGGTACCAAAAAAGACTTACTCTGTCCTTGGTAAATCCAAACAAGTGATCCCACTGTACTGGGACTGGGACTGGTTCTGGATGCCTGGCTTCCTGGATCCCAAGTTCAGAGAGTTCCATCACCAAGGAAGTGAGGTGAGGTCACTTCCTTCAGAAACTGAATGACGTCACTGCCTTAGCAACCACTTTTTCCGAACAGTTGCTTCCATACTTCCTCTGACACTTTCACAAGTTAGATTGGTATCTCAACCATAGGAACCCGGGAACAGCTCTCCACAAAGGCCTTTGTTGGTCCATCTTTTCTACATTAAGGAGAGAGGGTGAATGAGACACAACCCTTCATCCTTACCAGGTTGTTTTCCATGGAAGATGACTTTTGCTCTCTCACGTTCTTCATAGTTGCCTACATGTTCTCCAGGGATCATTTCTGCATGGACCTTTGAGGTTTTCAGCAGGTGGAAGATCCACTACATTCCTGTATTGTAAGACCAACTCTGTCCCTGCTGTTCTGTAATGTTAGATTGAGGGAACAGTGTATGGTTAGGGTTAATAACATGTGTGATTTGGGTTAGGAATAATTCTGCTGGATGAATAATGGTATTGGGAACCTGCGATATGTATGAGAATATATAGGTGAAATATATGTATGAAAACAGAAGTCTAGGTAAGATTTGAAGCCCAAAAGAGCATTTTGCCCTTGATTGGAATACTTAGATTTGAATTAGGTTCTGCACAGATTTGTCAGATTAATCAATATACAATGGCATAGGACCTTGTACCTTGGATGATTGAATGTCGAAGAGAACATCCAGTCAAAAAGGGATAGTCGGAAGTGAAAGGTTAATAAAATAGGTATTTGTCACTTCCTGGGAAGAATGTTGTGTTTATTCCGAGCATAATGGAGTTGTAAAAAAAAATATGATTAAATTAAAAAGACACCATGAAGAGTGTCAATGAGAGAGTGAGAGGACCAAAAAAAGTGGTTTGAGTCTTGGTTCACATAGTCCCCCTGTTTGACTACTTTTTTATCAACCCTGCCCTGTCCGATAATAATCTCCATATTATTGCTAACTATAAAACCCTGTTTGCTCAACCGTGTAATTTCTTTTCTCTAAGCTCAAATTGGACAAGTTAAACTCATGGTAATACCCCACTAGCAGACATAGAATGTGACACCCCACAATGATCACTTTTATGATTAAAAGTAGCTAGAAGAAGAAGTGGGGAATGAAAGATTAATAAAATAGGTACTTGTCACTTTTTTTTCTGTATGCTTAACAAAACACTGTTGAAATCTTGAGAACTGTTTGCTAATCTTGTTCCCAGAATGTCCTGTCCCCAAATGCCAAACTGCAGAATGTACTCCCTCACCCGGTTGAATGCAAACCGCCCACTCTCCCTCACCCATCAATAAACTTCACTCCCTGCCCTCCCCAAAGAAAGTATATAAGCTCTGCTTAAGCTCTTCTCAGGGCTCTCTGCTCTATTCAAGTGAGCTCCGATCCCCTGCATGCTGACCCCCTATAAACCCTTTGCTGTTGCATGAGATAGTCTTTTGGTGGTCTCTTCCTCCGAAGCTCGCCCAGTGTTTACTTTGATGATTGGGTGTAGAAAAGAACATTCAGTCAAAAAGGGATAGTCGGTAGGATTAGGAAGATAGTTGTTAGGTTTAGGAAGAAGAATGAGTATAGGTTTTGGAAAAAAAATATTCTTTATCAATAGGATTTTGTTTAGAGTGTGAATGTAAATGTTAGCCCACGTGAAGAGTCAGTCACAATAGTGAACCGGAGAAAATATGTAGGAAAACAGATATCAATAGAGATATTATGAAATAAGGCAAAATATAAAGTGGGTGATAGGATTAGACATTTTCAACAGGGTTGAATTTGAATATATGATCTTAGGAAGAAACCAATATGTAGTCACTAATTGGATTGATATTTGAGAGCATTAGGCAACCTGGACATGGCTGTGTTTAGTAATCCATGTTCATTTTCAATTTAGGCTTTGGTACAATAATAAGTGTGAACCTTGCATTTTGTCTGCAGAATATTACTGTGATAAAATGTATATGTAGATCAGGTGACATGAGTAATTTTTCCATCATTTCTGGGAGCAATATTTTGAAGATTAATAAGTTAGTATTGGGGTTACAAAGAGGTGTACCTTGTGTCTATGAATGTAGAGCTAATGCATGAATAGACCATACTGTTAATAAATAATATAACTGGTCCACTTTAAATAATGCATTGGATTCATATCTTAAAATATATAAGAAATCTTATATTGATATACATACATTCATTCCAACTAGTTATACATCTAATAGTAAAATTAAGGTTATGGTTTATCATGAAAGGTGTGTGAGTTTTTCTTCAAAAGTGATTATGGAAATCAAAAATAATGTGTTTCGAAAGAAGTCTCATGAAAAGACCAGTCAAGAACCATGAAAAAATACATGTGTTCTGAAGCAGGAAGTGATTGAAAGTGAAACAAATGCCTCTAAATTAGCGAACTTGTGGATGAAATATATATCCTATTATGTGCATAAACTGAAGAAATAGTAATGTACCAGTTTTGAATAAAAATGAACGTCAAAATACACATCATGTCCCATAGGAATCAATTTGCATTGATGTTAACCTGGGTCAGTTACTGTATTAATTTTAGGATTTGTAGGCACCATTCACTGAAGATAGTTTTCAGTACTAGGAAACAAATACATATTTCAGGTGGATGAATATTTCTGACGATAATCTTGTGAAAAGTTGATTATAAATTCACATATATGAATATGAATGAATTTAGGAAATGTATAAAAAGACACATGTATTTCATATTTTGAAAAATCTGGAAAGTTTGCACACAGACATTAAAAATTAGCAATATATATGCCAATTGAAATTCACCATGAAATATATATCATCCACAGATTCAAAAATATTCATTTTACTGAACATGGATTTATGTATAATGTTGTTAAACTAGGAAGCTCACACAGAGTTCGAATTTTAACTTCCAACAGCATTTAGGAGAAGTGATCTCTTCTCACAATGTGTATCTGCCAAGTCAACCACCTCACAAGAATGTACGTGTTGTACCTTGTAGGATTCTATATGTGCATATAAAAATACATGTGCAAATAGGCTACAGAGAAAGGGAGACAGGAATTCACATATTTGTTAACTTTAAAAACACATGGAGAACAATTTCTACAAAAGTTGACTAGATTTATAACTCCTACACTACATAATGCAAAAGGCAAATTCAACTATACACCATGCCTCCTCTGAACTGCTTGTATTTCTATTCTGTTTGGATTATTATTCTCCATCATATTAGGATAAGTAGTCAGAGTCTAGTAGGCTAAGGGTTAGTGTCAGGGATTCAGTATTTCCAATGGAAAATTGGAAAAGGTATCCAATGTGTATGTAATTATGTGCTTTGAAAAATCTTCCCACTCTTATCCAGAACAATGCCTTGACATTACCTTTGCCCCAAGTAAGACACAATTACAGGAGAAGAGTTCAAAAATCTGTGCATATATATATGGAATGCAATATGCTCAGTTGTTCACAAACTTGGAGGTGGTAGAGGAGTTTACAAAAGTAATGGACAGGGTAAACCCTCCACAAAAATGGAGCTTTGCTGGCCTAAAGACTTCTTGAGAAACTGCCTCTGAGGTTGGGCACTTGAAATATATGTTGTTGTCAGGAGCTTAATCTTCATTTGTGGTGAGACAATTAAAGCTGGATCTGCATCTATGTGACGTGAAGGATCTTGTTTCTTATTTTCCAATGAACATGAGACAGCAGTGCTGAATTCTCTCTTTGTAGGTAAACTGTGGCCACTGGGGGCTATGTGTCTCCCTGTGAGGACTGTGAAACGATTTGATCATCCTCCAATTTTCGTGGTGTTTCTTGCTGCTGTACTGGGAGTTTGGTATTTGCTTCGTGAAATACAAAGATTTCAACTGGGACAAAGTGCTAGAGGGAGTTCTGTCACGTGTGGTGTGTCAGGGTCTGCAAGAGAATGCACCAACCAGGCCTTTATCCCACATAGCTTGGCCCCTTGACCATAGCAACCTGATTCTGAACATTGCCCTGAAAACTCTCCATATAACAGGATGCATTTACATATAAGGGTCTGCTGGCTACACTATGTCAGTCACAAGCTATTTGGAAGCCAATGGAAGGTCCACATGACTCCACCACAGATGTTTTATCACACACCTGCACACCACTACTCTAGGCCCACTACTCAGGAGGCTCCAACTTACTGGCATCACTGTTCTTCAACATTTTCATGAAACCCAGTCAATCAAGGCACTGTATTGTATACTCATGATCAGCAACAGGACATCCAAAGTTTCTCCAGTGCCACCTGGTCATGGGAATTTCAAAAATTTGATGGTATTCATCTAGCCATTTTTCAAGGATGAAGTTGGAGGCACTGTGGGTTTCAATTCATTCAGGAACCACTAAATGGTGAGGAAGTTCATTTCAATGAAATCTCTGGACAACACTCACAGGAAAGGCTTCCCAAAGAGAGGCCAAAAGGTCACATGAAGCCAGGCCCATTGAACTGTACAATGTGAGGTCCATGTGTGTTTTGACTCTCAAATATGGCTTCCATGTTTTTCATAATAAAATCATGTGATATCCTGGCTGAGATTCACAGTGCTCTGTGGAAAACCAACCTGGGACTAGATTTCAGATTCCAAGGGTGAATCTCATGCGTGGCCTCCTAAAATCCCAACTCAATTCACGGCAATACTACTCTGAGGTCAGTTCCAGAACTCAGTCTATAAGGGGAATCACCCAAGAGTGAAGCCCTGGTGGACCCAGTCATCTCTTCCAACTGCCACAAAAATGACCACAATTATAACCAAAACACTCCCACATGGCCCTTATTTTCTTCCATATAGATATTCATCATAACTTCTGGCTAGAGGTTTCCATAAGTGGCGCAGCTCAAGACAGTGTCCAATATAAGCTTCTTTGCCCCTCATTTGCCTAAAGTAAGTGTGGCCTGCACACTCTTCCTGTCAACCAGGAGTGATCAAATAGGCCTGCCATTAATACTGCTCTGCTTCTACTATTTGAGGCCTACTGACTGTCAGGTATAGATTCTTATGTGGTTTGTAGTCATGAGACAACACTAGCACATCTGCAGGGCTTTGAAAAACTCATTTTACTCAAGGGTCAATAATCACACTTGATGGAGGTCAGGAACCTAACAGAGGAAGGTGAGAGACTTCATCCACAATGACTGATCTTTTTGAATTTTGTTTATGGATGCACACATGGGATATTTCTTTAGATCCATCAGGAGCTGACAATCTAAGCCCCAGCTTCACCGAGCGCCAAGAGGCTGATTCAACACATCCATTTCCAAAGCAATTAAGCGAAGAGCCACAGGTGATGCCCACTCATTTCCATTTGAATACTGTTTTCTTCAGGCTTCACAAAGGGGTGGCCTGAGCCAAAGACTTTCCTTACATTCAGGGCAACAGAAAAATAGGTAAGCAAATGGCCCAAAGCAGGGTTTCTCCACTGAGACTTTCCTGGTATCTGAGTTTCCTGATATCTGAGTTTTCTGACATGCTCCACTTCCCTTCAGCTATCCAGTACATGGCCATGTGACAGAGCTTGGAGGTGCTACATAGCTTGGACACAAAACTTTGAGCCTATTCTGGAGAGTGTCCGAAATTCAGGAAGAAAACAGGAACTTAGAAAGATAGTAGGTTTT